>NC_136610.1:39291716-39606716 GCF_933228915.1 Telmatherina bonti | reverse complement strand
ATCATCATCATCACCAACATCATCATCACCATCACCATCATCACCAACATCATCATCACCATCATCATCACCAACATCATCATCACCATCACCATCATCATCATCACCAACATCATCATCACCATCACCATCATCATCATCACCATCATCATCATCACCGACATCACCATCATCACCAACATCACCATCACCATCACCATCACCATCATCACCATCATCATCATCATCACCGACATCACCATCATCACCAACATATACATTATCATCATCACCACCAACATCATCATCATCATCACCAACATCATCACCATCATCACCAACATCATCATCACCAACATCATCATCACCAACATCATCCTCACCAACATCATCATCATCATCCTCACCATCATCATCATCACCAACATCATCATCATCACCATCATCATCATCATCATCACCAACATCATCATCATCACCATCATCATCATCACCACCATCATCATCATCATCACCATCATCACCAACATCATCATCATCACCATCATCACCAACATCATCATCACCATCATCATCATCACCACCATCATCACCATCATCATCATCATCATCACCGACATCATCATCATCACCAACATCAACATCATCATCACCATCATCACCAACATCATCATCATCATCACCATCATCATCATCACCTACATCATCACCAACATCATCATCATCACCAACATCAACATCACCAACATCATCACCATCATCATCATCACCTACATCATCATCATCACCACCATCACCCACATCACCATCATCACCAACATCAACATTATCGTCATCATCACCAACATCATCATCATCACCATCATCACCAACATCACCATCATCACCATCATCACCATCATCACCAACATCATCATCATCACCATCATCATCATCATCAACATCATCACCATCATCACCAACATCATCATCATCACCATCATCACCAACATCATCCTCACCAACATCATCATCATCATCATCATCCTCACCATCATCATCATCACCAACATCATCATCACCAACATCATCATCACCATCACCATCATCATTACCAACATCATCATCACCATCATCATCATCACCAACATCATCATCATCACCAACATCATCATCACCATCATCATCATCATAATCACCATCATCATCAACATCATCACCATCATAAATATCATGGTCACCATCATCACCATCGTCATCACCAACATCATCATCATCATAAATATGGTCACCATCATCACCATCATCATCACCAACATCATCATCATCATCATCATCATAAATATGGTCACCATCATCACCATCACCATCATCATCATCACCAACATCACCATCATCACCAACATCAACATTATCATCATCACCACCAACATCATCATCACCAACATCATCATCATCACCAACATCAACATCACCAACATCATCATCATCACCAACACCTGACCTGTCACGTGTTGTCCAATTAAACATGACAAATCCTGCGGCAGAGAAACAGAGGAACCTGAAAGAGTGTGAGAACAAAGTGCTGATCACATGTGGAATCCAGAAAAAAGGATTTGGCTGTGCATCGTCTGGATTTGTGAAAACGGGAAAGAGCTAATGAACAAGCAGTGTCTGCGCAGCCATTAATGACTCAGAGAAACACACAGGAGAAGAGAGTTTAACGTTAAAGTGCATGTAATGAAGTGACAGTGCAGACTGTAGTAGCTGGCAGGTGGAGGTGCAGGAAAGCTGCTGGATTTACCAAGGATCACTACTGACCCCTAACCTAGGGTACTGGGGCTGCTGGCTGATTACACGGTGAGTAATGGCTGAGTAATTAAAGAACAGGACCGGGCCCTTAGGACGAAGACTTAGGTCTTCTTGACAGGTGGAGTCAATTGAACTTCATCATCCCCAGTCTCATGCTCACACCCTGGTCCGTCCCCTGGAAGGGATCGCTGTAACCTTAACAGTTCAGCAAATGGCAGAACAAGAGAAAAATTTAAGATATCATTAAAAGTAGGTTCGATTAGGGCCAAAAAGACTTCTCAGTTATTGACTAACTGACTGTAACCTCTGATTTATGTCTTAGGAAGTTACCAAAACCATTAGACAATTTGTAATATCGCTGATAGCTAATGCTACTCCTCCACAGAAAATGTATAGTGGTCTGATCAGCTTATGCTAGCTAATGTTCATTCATTACCCTATAGAAAATGGATAGCGGCTTGATTAGCTCATGGAATATTTAATTAAAACTATTTAATCTGTTTTAATGTCTCCCTGATAATGTGCAGACTATGGAAGCTTCATGAGCGCCATGTGTCAGCGTTGGCCTGAATGTGGACTATGTCTAGTATTTTGTGGGCCGCCTTCCTTATGGTAGTTCTTTTAAGGAATATTACTGTATAACCAGGTTCACATCACTTCCTCCTGCTGTCTTTGTGACAATGACCAACCCTAGGAAACATCACATTTGTCTGCCTCCCAGCCTTCCCTGTCTCTGAAGACATGATGACGGGTTGTAAAATGGAGAAAAACTCAGCTGTGTGTAGTTATTGGTGGCAGTCGGATCATTTCCCAGCAGGTAGAGGTTAGAAATGTACAGAGGATCCAGCTGGTACCATCTGATGGGGCCAGCCAGAGGTTAATGGATAGAAAGTAGAGGAGGGAAATCCTGGACCTGGATGAGTGGAACTGATCATGGAACAGAGAAATAAATAATGGCATGATACAGGAAGAAAGCATCGATTTACCCAACAGAGAAAAAAGAAAGTGGAGATTTTTAGCTTTGCTTTATAGAACAGCATCATGTTCATGTCTTTGCTCAGACACTTTGGCACAAGCATTAAAACGCAGATCCTTCAATATCTGCAAACTGACAAAGCTACTGAATATTTATTTTTCCCATCAACAAGAGTGAAAAAGAGAGAAATAAAAAGAAAAGTCTAGTCATGCTTTCGTCCGCTACATGAAAGACGCCTTTGTGACTGACTCGGCGCCGTCTCGCTACGAGAGCGAGGATGAGCACTGTTGTCTTGGAACTGCTGGGTTTATTCTGAAGACCACGTGGTTTAAAATAAGTTCTTATCGGTTCAGGAACGTGGTTTGGTCCAATGCATGCTCCAGCTAGCAGCTAGCTAAACACATGAGCAGGTTTCAGCAAACGTCACAGGAGAGACTTCCAGCAGAAAACCCAGATCTGACGCCATCTGGAAGAAGTTTCACACGTTCTGTCGTCTGTCCCGGACTCCCGTCACGGCACGGCGGCGAGGTAACCCAGCCACAGAGCGCGAACAGGAAGTCAAACAGAATCATGGTAAGAAAATAAAAGCTCCCCGACAAAACAGGTGCTTTAAAGAAAAATAAAAAATATCATAGGACAGACAGAAATGGGATTTTTGGTGAGATATAAAGTATTTTAACACACCTGTTAGTTTCATCCATGTGGGACTGAACCGGCCTCGAACTAAGACTTTATTCCATTTATTCCACTGATGTTTTAACCCGGTGGATTCCAGCCAAGTCAGGCAGCAGTTTTCTCCCATGATGCATTTCTCTCCTCAGCAGAACACCTCCTCAAATAAGACATGAAAGCATCGACACTCTGGAGTCGATGCTTTCATTTCAGACAGCAGAAATATCGTATTAAATACTTCGCAGTAACAATCTGCTCAGACGAAACACGACATTTGTTTTCACTTCCAAGAGTTTTAGACAATAAAAGCCCAGAAACAGTATTTTCCTTCTGTGTCACATGATCATGGCAGCCAATCAGATGTCACGATGTTGCTGCTACTGTTAGTAATGATGGAAATAAGTTTTGATATTTTACTGGTATAATGCGGTTTTATTATATTGATTATGTTACTTTGACGTATTAGATATTCTAATATCAATTTATTAGATCTGAATCATGCAATTTTATAATTTTAGAAAGATTTATCTAATTTTTGTTTAATTTACTTGTTGCTATAATTTATTTTTAAAAAGCCTTTCTCTTTAAGAAGTGATGTTCTTGAGTTTTATTTATATTCTTTAAATGTGATAAATGGAAGGATTAACATAGATATCGGTATCAAAGAAGCAGGACCAAAAAATAATGAATGATTCCTGCTTGATATTAACCCAGAGTTTCTGACCTGACTCTAACTAACTTACAATTAGTCTGAAAATGAACTAAAACTAACAATAATTATAATAAAATAAATGCAACATGTGTTTTGTTCCTCTGTGGCTCCCCTCACTGCCAGCGGAATGAGGAATGAGCTCAAGTTACTCCTCAGATGAAGCGCATCGCTTCATAACTTGAGCAGTGAATGCAGCATTTACCAAGGACAGCTCAGCAGGTTCAGCTGCAGGGTAGCCCGTCCATTACCATCATACATCTCTGAGAAGCTTTCCTGCTGACAGCGGTACATCCAATTACCCGCGGCCATCAGAGTATGAGGAGTGAGAGGTCAACCTTTCATGTGGTTGCTTCATCGCATCCTTTGGCTGGAAAGCCTGGAATGCAGCTGGATCTGTGCTGTTTTGTGTTTTTTCAGCGTTTGGAAACCAGAGTAACTAAAGAACCATAAATTATAAGGAGTATTTATCGGCACTAGTGTGATGACACCAGGACTCATGTTTGTCTGTGAAATATAACATTTGTATTTAGATTTAATGCCATGATAGTGAACTGGAGATAGTTACTCGGACTTTACTACCACAGTGAAAGAAAACTGTTGAACATAATGATAATACTCCATCACATCAGTGGCGACCAGGCGGTAAACCGCTGCTTCCATTAGGCCTCCATGTTGGATGCAGTCTGCGTTGCGTTTCCATCTGTGTGCTTCTATTCTTCATATTAATTCCATCAAATTCACATTAAGTTGCTCTCATACATTTCTCTTTGCTGAATTACTGAATAAATGTGAAACTGACATGAAATGTCGGCGCATAAAGAGTCTGTCTGAAGGCATGTCTGTGAGTAGGGGTGGGGCTCGATTAAAACAATTAATCCAATTAATTACTGGCTTTAAAATGAATTAATCTACATTATATCGCATTTTATTCTCATGATGAAATTTGCCCCAAATTAAATGGATTTTAAGGGATGAATAAACCAAATAATTTAATGTCATTTTAACTTTAAATAGAGATGTAACTTTAAGGCATTAGTTATGATTAATAAATGACAGAAACAGTAATGCATTGGAAAAATAAACATTTAACAGCGGAACCTTTGTCAGAGCACAGTTTCCTGGTACGCTGATTGCATCGATGCACATGGTACCTCGGCTACTAATTTAGCAGCATCGGCGCCACATTTAGAGACGGTTCAGACTTTCAGTGAGTTTATTGAAAACGAGAGGAGCATCGACAGGTCCAGCGACTCTTTCTGGTGGCATCAGGACTCCTGGTGAGGAACGTTAAAATAACGCGTACTGGGGGGGTCTCCTGGAGCGGCCAATCAGCTCACAGCCTGAGAAAGGCTCGTCCAATCAAATTACTGTCTGTGAGTGGAGGGAGGGACAAGGTCCGGAGAGGGCGGTGACTGAAAACTAGTTTTTAGCGGGGAAGAGGTCATTTTGGCTCAACATTCAGGTCAGACGGCTGGGTTAGACCGTCTGACGCCACCAACAGTCGTCTCTGGCTCAAGACTTTATTGTTCCTTTTAAAGCTTCTTCACACGAGATACCGGCTGGAAAACAGGCTTCTTCCTTTCTTACAACCGATCCGGTCCCTCCGTCCCTGTCCTGAATGTGCTGCGGGGCATTTAGGTGCCGTCTGAACTTCCAGCCTCTGAGATAATAGGAAAGTTGCCAGCTGAGGTTGGGATTTAGTTGAGAACATCAGTGTTTTGTTCTGGTTGTGGCCTCTGCAGCTGCCTCTAATGAACCTGTCAGCATCCTTCATGCGCCGAGCCGTTTTCCAATTAGCATCTAATTACCTGGTCAGTCATCAAAACCTGCACTTATCTGCTGTAAAATAAACATCTTCATAAAGTCTCTGAGCAGAACCATGAGGCTCACATAAACAATTTATTCCTTAATCCTAAAAAGTCCACAAACTGCAGCAAACTATGATGAACTTCCTATATTAGAGAAAATGCAGTAGCTTTCAGCCTGATAGCTGTTGTTGTTCTGATAAAACGTAGCTTTGGTTGTGATGATACTCTTCAGCTTAGAAAAAATGAAGGATTTATTTCTGCCCGACAGAAAGTCTGTCTCATCCTGTATTAATGCTCAAAGGTCATCTGAATACCAAACGTAGAAAAAGCTGATGAATTTCTAATTAGACGTTGTTCATTAGACCTCGGCGATAATGAGACGCAGGCTAATTGGAGCAATATGCTAATTGAAGGTAAACTAATTTCCTGGACCCTGGAGGTGCAAAGCAGAGGGGGTCTCAAGCTCTCCAGCCTCGGGCCACATGGAGAACGATGGAGTCTCACTGTGAAAATCAGGTTTAAATGAGTTTTTCTTCCAGTCCAGATTGTTGCGAAGGACCAGTTACTTCTAAACCCTCCAGGTTGCTGGGATTCCAGATTAACCACATCGGCTCTTCCTGCTCTGTTTCCAAGAAAACTTGACTTTCTGAGCTGACGGAGGAAACAAGGATTTGATGTCTGTATGCTGACTGGGATTAAAAGTTTATGTTCTTACATGGAGACTTTTAACGTTCCCAAGTGTTTCAATCATGTTGAGGAAACACAGAAAAAGCCTCTTAGTCCACGTCCGCCTTTCTGATCTGAGTCCGATTCCTCGGAAAGTCGCTTCGTTTGGGGAAATGTGAACGCTCCAAACTAATCCTGATTCAGACCAAAGAAGCGACTCTGTCCGCCGACAACGCAGGTCTCGGTTTGTTCCAAGCGGACCAAATACAGGAAGTGGACTACAAACCAAGTCCCTTCCTGCATGTGGCGTAGCGTTGCATTGTGGGTAAATCCATCGCGATGGCGTTAAGGGTCCTCTGCCTCGTCTGGTGTTCATACTGCGTCCATTGTTGCAGTGGATTTCTGCAGGATACTTGCATAAGACACAATAAAAACCCAAAACAGCCATAGTTTGGTCTCCATGTTTAACTGGCAGGTGGAGGAAACAGAGTTTTCTTCTTCACGCCGGTCTGGTCCTCTCTTCTGCTAAATACTAGTGCAGCGCCCCCTCTGGTGGGAATGGGGACATATTATGCTAATGGTTTGACTGGTTTCACCAAAGTGCAGCGTGAACACGGTCCGCATGGATACACCCCCCTACAGCTGGACCGGGTCCCCGACCGGACCACGTCCCCGACCGGACCGAGTCCCCAACCGGACCGAGTCCCCAACGGGACCCAGTCCCCAGTCGGACCGAGTCCCCAGTCGGACCGAGTCCCCAACCGGACCGAGTCCCCAACGGGACCCAGTCCCCAGTCGGACCGAGTCCCCAGTCGGACCGAGTCCCCAACCGGACCCAGTCCCCAACTGGACCGAGTCCCCGACTGGACCCAGTCCCCAACCGGACCGAGTCCCCGACCGGACCCAGTCCCCAACCGGACCGAGTCCCCAACCGGACCCAGTCCCCAACTGGACCGAGTCCCCGACTGGACCCAGTCCCCAACCGGACCGAGTCCCCGACCGGACCGAGTCCCCGACCGGACCCAGTCCCCGACCGGACCCAGTCCCCAACCGGACCGAGTCCCCGACCGGACCGAGTCCCCGACCGGACCGAGTCCCCGACCGGACCCAGTCCCCAACCGAACCGAGTCCCCGACCGGACCGAGTCCCCGACCGGACCCAGTCCCCAACCGGACCGAGTCCCCGACCGGACCCAGTCCCCGACCGGACCCAGTCCCCGACCGGACCGAGTCCCCGACCGGACCGAGTCCCCGACCGGACCGAGTCCCCAACGGGACCCAGTCCCCAACCGGACCCAGTCCCCAACTGGACCGAGTCCCCGACCGGACCCAGTCCCCAACCGGACCGAGTCCCCGACCGGACCCAGTCCCCAACCGGACCGAGTCCCCAACCGGACCCAGTCCCCAACCGGACCGAGTCCCCAACCGGACCCAGTCCCCAACTGGACCGAGTCCCCGACTGGACCCAGTCCCCAACCGGACCGAGTCCCCGACCGGACCGAGTCCCCGACCGGACCCAGTCCCCGACCGGACCCAGTCCCCAACCGGACCGAGTCCCCGACCGGACCGAGTCCCCGACCGGACCGAGTCCCCGACCGGACCCAGTCCCCAACCGAACCGAGTCCCCGACCGGACCGAGTCCCCGACCGGACCGAGTCCCCGACCGGACCCAGTCCCCAACCGGACCGAGTCCCCGACCGGACCGAGTCCCCGACCGGACCGAGTCCCCGACCGGACCCAGTCCCCGACCGGACCGAGTCCCCAATCGTCCAGCAGTCTATCCTGATGTAAATGCAGCATTAGAGTCGCCAGAAAGTAAAGATGGAAGGAGTTTCCATCTCACAATTTGTTTCTGTCAAGATTACCATCAAGAAGTTTCATCATGCAGGGAATTTATTCAGTAAAAACTTCCATTTAAATCTGTTTCCAACATTACGGTTGATTGGTGGTGATGCACAGACCCTGAGGCCAGGCTCCATAAAAACCAACGAAACCGTCGAACACATTGAGCTTCTGCATCCACAAAGCGAGTTGGAAGTCCAGCATGCAAAGAAAACGCAGGATAGAAACAGAATGAAGAACATTGAGGATGGACTGAAGTGAAATGGAAAACTTTATGAAGGTCTAAATAAAGTAGAAAATTCTGTAAAGGTCTAAAGAAACTGAGATAAAAGAGCAAAGTTTCCCTTCATACTGAGTTCGACCGGAGCGTCAGGACGTCTGCGTTAGATCTTGCAGTCTGACCATCAGCTCTAAAAGCCAGAAAAGACGGAGAGAGAGGACATGACTGGCGTAGCGTCTACCGGTCAGAGGACGGCAGAGTCCCTTCAGGAGGACTCTGGCAAACCTCCAGGCTTTCCACATTCACTCTGAGCGTCACAGGATGATGGCGATTAAGCTACAAATTACGCTAATAAAATGGCAGGCGATATTAGGTTCCGTGTCAGGCGGCGACACGTCGTCCAGTCGCGTGTTTACTGGCCGCCGGACGCCAGGAGTTCAGCCCGACTTGTAGAACCAGGAATAAACCTGAAAAGACCAACGAGAAGACAAAACTGCAACTGTAAACCAGCACTGGTCTGGAGAGAGGGGATGATGGAGAGATGAAGGACGGAGGAGTACAGAGGTCACCACTGACCACGGCTAAGAAGCTCTGCGATCAATATGTGGTACTTACACTGATCAATACCGCCCCATTCAAAAGCCTGATCATCAATCACTCCAGTGCTGACTCAGCATATGTGCGCTCTCATGTATTTGAAGTGTGGAAACACGCGTGATGTCAGGAACGAAGGTTTGTGACCTCATGACGTAATAAAACCATCGATATGGAAGACGCTGAAAGGTTTCGGTTCCCACGGAGATCCATCCCAGCCGTGTTGGAACGTTTCCACGCTCTTCAGGCTGAAACTGTCTTCAACACGTTCAACATGTGAAAGCCACGCGACCATGTGATCTGATGAGTTTCCATTTCTTCAACGTTGCTCGTTACGAACAAAACGCTCACGTACATTTACACACAGATAAACGAAGACCATGCGATGTTGGGAAAGCAGAAAAAAGCTGGGAATCGAAGCTTTAGCAGAGACGTATGATGTGTAGAGCTGCCATGACGGCATCCGAACGGTCTCATTGGCCGAGGAGCTCAGTGTGGTGTCAGCATGAAGCGCGGCCATCGCGTACGCAGCTGATAGGAAGTCACGTTTCCATGCAGCCGTTGGACCACATTCACCGTGTTGCACAGAACCAGGAAAGTTGATCAGTTTGAACATATTTAGTCTTTGTAGCCGATTGTATTGAATTAATTATTGTATTCTGTACTTATTTCGGTTTTACACAACATGTTTCATCGTACAGTAAATTCTCTTTTAGTCATAATCTAAGTGGACGTTTGGTTTCCGTCCACCACATTACCACAGATTAATTCATCCTGCCGGAAGATGGCAGGAATATCTGCAGGGAAAAGAAGTTTGGTTTTCTGCTCTCAGCTCATGTTAGTTTTTGTTCATTTCGCTGAAAACCAGCATCTGTCAGCAGCAGCGACTAAATAAAACCGCTGCTGGATCCTGATAATATCTGGCAGCACCTGGCTGACATGAGGGACCCCCGGGTGGAGAGGCCTGTCATGACAGGATCCCGCCCTCTGATGATGCAGGGGAATAAAATCCAAACAAGCGTGCTGAGAAGACCTGTCATGCTCATAAAACACTGACGTTATTATCATAACTTCCAGACACGGTTTCCCATGGCAACACGCCGAACGGCGACGACAGAGACCGACCTACTTCCATCTGAGTAATCTAAGAGAGGCCTCCCTCTGCCGCCTCGTGGCCAGGCGCCGGGATGACTTCAGGCAGGGGTCTTGAGCTTGAGGGTGGACGCCATTTTGTCTCAGGGTCCTCCTGGACGAAGACGATGGAGGATCAGACGTCGTTACGGGAGATCTCAGAGAAGAGACGGGACGAAGACGATGGAGGATCAGACGTCGTTACGGGAGATCTCAGAGAAGAGACGGGACGAAGACGATGGAGGATCAGACGTCGTTAGGGGAGATCTCAGAGAAGAGACGGGACGAAGACGATGGAGGATCAGACGTCGTTACGGGAGATCTCAGAGAAGAGACGGGACGAAGACGATGGAGGATCAGACGTCGTTAGGGGAGATCTCAGAGAAGAGACGGGACGAAGACGATGGAGGATCAGACGTCGTTAGGGGAGATCTCAGAGAGGAGACGGGACGAAGACGATGGAGGATCAGACGTCGTTAGGGGAGATCTCAGAGAAGAGACGGGACGAAGACGATGGAGGATCAGACGTCGTTAGGGGAGATCTCAGAGAAGAGACGGGACGAAGACGATGGAGGATCAGACGTCGTTAGGGGAGGGACTCAGAGAAGAGACGGGACGAAGACGATGGAGGATCAGACGTCGTTAGGGGAGGGACTCAGAGAAGAGACGGGACGAAGACGATGGAGGATCAGACGTCGTTAGGGGAGATCTCAGAGAAGAGACGGGACGAAGACGATGGAGGATCAGACGTCGTTAGGGGAGATCTCAGAGAGGAGACGGGACGAAGACGATGGAGGATCAGACGTCGTTAGGGGAGGGACTCAGAGAAGAGACGGGACGAAGACGATGGAGGATCAGACGTCGTTAGGGGAGATCTCAGAGAAGAGACGGGACGAAGACGATGGAGGATCAGACGTCGTTAGGGGAGATCTCAGAGAAGAGACGGGACGAAGACGATGGAGGATCAGACGTCGTTAGGGGAGGGACTCAGAGAGGAGACGGGACGAAGACGATGGAGGATCAGACGTCGTTAGGGGAGATCTCAGAGAAGAGACGGGACGAAGACGATGGAGGATCAGACGTCGTTAGGGGAGATCTCAGAGAAGAGACGGGACGAAGACGATGGAGGATCAGACGTCGTTAGGGGAGATCTCAGAGAAGAGACGGGACGAAGACGATGGAGGATCAGACGTCGTTAGGGGAGGGACTCAGAGAAGAGACGGGACGAAGACGATGGAGGATCAGACGTCGTTAGGGGAGGGACTCAGAGAAGAGACGGGACGAAGACGATGGAGGATCAGACGTCGTTAGGGGAGGGACTCAGAGAAGAGACGGGACGAAGACGATGGAGGATCAGACGTCGTTAGGGGAGGGACTCAGAGAAGAGACGGGACGAAGACGATGG
The DNA here is from genome assembly GCF_933228915.1 of Telmatherina bonti. Classification (NCBI taxonomy): domain Eukaryota; kingdom Metazoa; phylum Chordata; class Actinopteri; order Atheriniformes; family Telmatherinidae; genus Telmatherina; species Telmatherina bonti. The sequence goes on along the minus strand of NC_136610.1, from coordinate 39,594,921 downwards.
AGGATCAGACGTCGTTACGGGAGATCTCAGAGAAGAGACGGGACGAAGACGATGGAGGATCAGACGTCGTTAGGTGAGGGACTCAGAGAAGAGACGGGACGAAGACGATGGAGGATCAGACGTCGTTACGGGAGATCTCAGAGAAGAGACGGGACGAAGACGATGGAGGATCAGACGTCGTTAGGGGAGATCTCAGAGAAGAGACGGGACGAAGACGATGGAGGATCAGACGTCGTTAGGGGAGATCTCAGAGAAGAGACGGGACGAAGACGATGGAGGATCAGACGTCGTTAGGGGAGATCTCAGAGAAGAGACGGGACGAAGACGATGGAGGATCAGACGTCGTTAGGGGAGATCTCAGAGAAGAGACGGGACGAAGACGATGGAGGATCAGACGTCGTTAGGGGAGATCTCAGAGAAGAGACGGGACGAAGACGATGGAGGATCAGACGTCGTTAGGGGAGATCTCAGAGAAGAGACGGGACGAAGACGATGGAGGATCAGACGTCGTTAGGGGAGATCTCAGAGAAGAGACGGGACGAAGACGATGGAGGATCAGACGTCGTTAGGGGAGATCTAAGAGAGGAGACGGGACGAAGACGATGGAGGATCAGACGTCGTTAGGGGAGGGACTCAGAGAAGAGACGGGACGAAGACGATGGTGGATCAGACGTCGTTAGGGGAGATCTCAGAGAAGAGACGGGACGAAGACGATGGAGGATCAGACGTCGTTAGGGGAGGGACTCAGAGAAGAGACGGGACGAAGACGATGGAGGATCAGACGTCGTTAGGGGAGGGACTCAGAGAAGAGACGGGACGAAGACGATGGAGGATCAGACGTCGTTAGGGGAGGGACTCAGAGAAGAGACGGGATGAAGACGATGGAGGATCAGACGTCGTTAGGGGAGGGACTCAGAGAAGAGACTGGATGAAGACGATGGAGGATCAGACGTCGTTAGGGGAGATCTCAGAGAAGAGACGGGACGTAGACGATGGAGGATCAGACGTCGTTAGGGGAGGGACTCAGAGAAGAGACGGGACGAAGACGATGGTGGACCAGACGTCGTTAGGGGAGGGACTCAGAGAAGAGACGGGACGAAGACGATGGAGGATCAGACGTCGTTAGGGGAGGGACTCAGAGAAGAGACGGGACGAAGACGATGGAGGATCAGACGTCGTTAGGGGAGATCTCAGAGAAGAGACGGGACGAAGACGATGGTGGACCAGACGTCGTTAGGGGAGGGACTCAGAGAAGAGACGGGACGAAGACGATGGAGGATCAGACGTCGTTAGGGGAGGGACTCAGAGAAGAGACGGGACGAAGACGATGGAGGATCAGACGTCGTTAGGGGAGATCTCAGAGAAGAGACGGGACGAAGACGATGGAGGATCAGACGTCGTTAGGGGAGGGACTCAGAGAAGAGACGGGACGAAGACGATGGAGGATCAGACGTCGTTAGGGGAGATCTCAGAGAAGAGACGGGACGAAGACGATGGAGGATCAGACGTCGTTAGGGGAGGGACTCAGAGAAGAGACGGGACGAAGACGATGGAGGATCAGACGTCGTTAGGGGAGATCTCAGAGAGGAGACGGGATGAAGACGATGGAGGATCAGACGTCGTTAGGGGAGATCTAAGAGAAGAGACGGGACGAAGACGATGGAGGATCAGACGTCGTTAGGGGAGATCTCAGAGAGGAGACGGGACGAAGACGATGGAGGATCAGACGTCGTTAGGGGAGGGACTCAGAGAAGAGACGGGACGAAGACGATGGAGGATCAGACGTCGTTAGGGGAGATCTCAGAGAGGAGACGGGACGAAGACGATGGAGGATCAGACGTCGTTAGGGGAGGGACTCAGAGAAGAGACGGGACGAAGACGATGGAGGATCAGACGTCGTTAGGGGAGATCTCAGAGAAGAGACGGGACGAAGACGATGGAGGATCTGACGTCGTTAGGGGAGATCTCAGAGAAGAGACGGGACGAAGACGATGGAGGATCAGACGTCGTTAGGGGAGATCTCAGAGAAGAGACGGGACGAAGACGATGGAGGATCAGACGTCGTTAGGGGAGATCTCAGAGAAGAGACGGGACGAAGACGATGGAGGATCAGACGTCGTTAGGGGAGATCTCAGAGAAGAGACGGGACGAAGACGATGGAGGATCAGACGTCGTTAGGGGAGATCTCAGAGAAGAGACGGGACGAAGACGATGGAGGATCAGACGTCGTTAGGGGAGATCTCAGAGAAGAGACGGGACGAAGACGATGGAGGATCAGACGTCGTTAGGGGAGATCTCAGAGAAGAGACGGGACGAAGACGATGGAGGATCAGACGTCGTTAGGGGAGATCTAAGAGAGGAGACGGGACGAAGACGATGGAGGATCAGACGTCGTTAGGGGAGGGACTCAGAGAAGAGACGGGACGAAGACGATGGTGGATCAGACGTCGTTAGGGGAGATCTCAGAAAGGAGACGGGATGAAGACGATGGAGGATCAGACGTCGTTAGGGGAGATCTCAGAGAAGAGACGGGACGAAGACGATGGAGGATCAGACGTCGTTAGGGGAGGGACTCAGAGAAGAGACGGGACGAAGACGATGGAGGATCAGACGTCGTTAGGGGAGGGACTCAGAGAAGAGACGGGACGAAGACGATGGAGGATCAGACGTCGTTAGGGGAGGGACTCAGAGAAGAGACGGGATGAAGACGATGGAGGATCAGACGTCGTTAGGGGAGGGACTCAGAGAAGAGACGGGACGAAGACGATGGAGGATCAGACGTCGTTAGGGGAGATCTCAGAGAAGAGACGGGACGTAGACGATGGAGGATCAGACGTCGTTAGGGGAGGGACTCAGAGAAGAGACGGGACGAAGACGATGGTGGACCAGACGTCGTTAGGGGAGGGACTCAGAGAAGAGACGGGACGAAGACGATGGAGGATCAGACGTCGTTAGGGGAGGGACTCAGAGAAGAGACGGGACGAAGACGATGGAGGATCAGACGTCGTTAGGGGAGATCTCAGAGAAGAGACGGGACGAAGACGATGGTGGACCAGACGTCGTTAGGGGAGGGACTCAGAGAAGAGACGGGACGAAGACGATGGAGGATCAGACGTCGTTAGGGGAGGGACTCAGAGAAGAGACGGGACGAAGACGATGGAGGATCAGACGTCGTTAGGGGAGATCTCAGAGAAGAGACGGGACGAAGACGATGGAGGATCAGACGTCGTTAGGGGAGGGACTCAGAGAAGAGACGGGACGAAGACGATGGAGGATCAGACGTCGTTAGGGGAGATCTCAGAGAAGAGACGGGACGAAGACGATGGAGGATCAGACGTCGTTAGGGGAGGGACTCAGAGAAGAGACGGGACGAAGACGATGGAGGATCAGACGTCGTTAGGGGAGATCTCAGAGAGGAGACGGGATGAAGACGATGGAGGATCAGACGTCGTTAGGGGAGATCTCAGAGAAGAGACGGGACGAAGACGATGGAGGATCAGACGTCGTTAGGGGAGATCTCAGAGAAGAGACGGGACGTAGACGATGGAGGATCAGACGTCGTTAGGGGAGATCTCAGAGAAGAGACGGGACGAAGACGATGGAGGATCAGACGTCGTTAGGGGAGATCTCAGAGAAGAGACGGGACGAAGACGATGGAGGATCAGACGTCGTTAGGGGAGATCTCAGAGAAGAGACGGGACGAAGACGATGGAGGATCAGACGTCGTTAGGGGAGATCTCAGAGAAGAGACGGGACGAAGACGATGGTGGATCAGACGTCGTTAGGGGAGATCTCAGAGAGGAGACGGGATGAAGACGATGGAGGATCAGACGTCGTTAGGGGAGGGACTCAGAGAAGAGACGGGACGAAGACGATGGAGGATCAGACGTCGTTAGGGGAGATCTCAGAGAAGAGACGGGACGAAGACGATGGAGGATCAGACGTCGTTAGGGGAGGGACTCAGAGAAGAGACGGGACGAAGACGATGGAGGATCAGACGTCGTTAGGGGAGGGACTCAGAGAAGAGACGGGATGAAGACGATGGAGGATCAGACGTCGTTAGGGGAGGGACTCAGAGAAGAGACGGGACGAAGACGATGGAGGATCAGACGTCGTTAGGGGAGATCTCAGAGAAGAGACGGGACGTAGACGATGGAGGATCAGACGTCGTTAGGGGAGGGACTCAGAGAAGAGACGGGACGAAGACGATGGTGGACCAGACGTCGTTAGGGGAGGGACTCAGAGAAGAGACGGGACGAAGACGATGGAGGATCAGACGTCGTTAGGGGAGGGACTCAGAGAAGAGACGGGACGAAGACGATGGAGGATCAGACGTCGTTAGGGGAGATCTCAGAGAAGAGACGGGACGAAGACGATGGTGGACCAGACGTCGTTAGGGGAGGGACTCAGAGAAGAGACGGGACGAAGACGATGGAGGATCAGACGTCGTTAGGGGAGGGACTCAGAGAAGAGACGGGACGAAGACGATGGAGGATCAGACGTCGTTAGGGGAGATCTCAGAGAAGAGACGGGACGAAGACGATGGAGGATCAGACGTCGTTAGGGGAGGGACTCAGAGAAGAGACGGGACGAAGACGATGGAGGATCAGACGTCGTTAGGGGAGGGACTCAGAGAAGAGACGGGATGAAGACGATGGAGGATCAGACGTCGTTAGGGGAGGGACTCAGAGAAGAGACGGGATGAAGACGATGGAGGATCAGACGTCGTTAGGGGAGATCTCAGAGAAGAGACGGGATGAAGACGAAGGAGGATCAGACGTCGTTAGGGGAGGGACTCAGAGAAGAGACGGGACGTAGACGATGGAGGATCAGACGTCGTTAGGGGAGATCTCAGAAAAGAGACGGGATGAAGACGATGAAGGATCAGACGTCGTTAGGGGAGGGACTCAGAGAAGAGACGGGATGAAGACGATGGAGGATCAGACGTCGTTAGGGGAGGGACTCAGAGAAGAGACGGGATGAAGACGATGGAGGATCAGACGTCGTTAGGGGAGGGACTCAGAGAAGAGACGGGATGAAGACGATGAAGGATCAGACGTCGTTAGGGGAGGGACTCAGAGAAGAGACGGGATGAAGACGATGGAGGATCAGACGTCGTTAGGGGAGGGACTCAGAGAAGAGACGGGACGAAGACGATGGAGGATCAGACGTCGTTAGGGGAGGGACTCAGAGAAGAGACGGGACGAAGACGATGGAGGATCAGACGTCGTTAGGGGAGATCTCAGAGAAGAGACGGGACGAAGACGATGGAGGATCAGACGTCGTTAGGGGAGATCTCAGAGAAGAGACGGGACGTAGACGATGGAGGATCAGACGTCGTTAGGGGAGATCTCAGAGAAGAGACGGGACGAAGACGATGGAGGATCAGACGTCGTTAGGGGAGGGACTCAGAGAAGAGACGGGACGAAGACGATGGAGGATCAGACGTCGTTAGGGGAGATCTCAGAGAAGAGACGGGACGAAGACGATGGAGGATCAGACGTCGTTAGGGGAGATCTCAGAGAAGAGACGGGACGAAGACGATGGAGGATCAGACGTCGTTAGGGGAGATCTCAGAGAAGAGACGGGACGAAGACGATGGAGGATCAGACGTCGTTAGGGGAGGGACTCAGAGAAGAGACGGGACGAAGACGATGGTGGATCAGACGTCGTTAGGGGAGATCTCAGAGAGGAGACGGGACGAAGACGATGGAGGATCAGACGTCGTTAGGGGAGGGACTCAGAGAAGAGACGGGATGAAGACGATGGAGGATCAGACGTCGTTAGGGGAGGGACTCAGAGAAGAGACGGGATGAAGACGATGAAGGATCAGACGTCGTTACGGGAGATCTCAGAGAAGAGACGGGACGAAGACGATGGAGGATCAGACGTCGTTAGGGGAGATCTCAGAGAAGAGACGGGACGAAGACGATGGAGGATCAGACGTCGTTAGGGGAGGGACTCAGAGAAGAGACGGGACGAAGACGATGGAGGATCAGACGTCGTTAGGGGAGATCTCAGAGAAGAGACGGGACGAAGACGATGGAGGATCAGACGTCGTTAGGGGAGATCTCAGAGAAGAGACGGGACGAAGACGATGGAGGATCAGACGTCGTTAGGGGAGGGACTCAGAGAAGAGACGGGACGAAGACGATGGAGGATCAGACGTCGTTAGGGGAGATCTCAGAGAAGAGACGGGACGAAGACGATGGAGGATCAGACGTCGTTAGGGGAGGGACTCAGAGAAGAGACGGGACGAAGACGATGGAGGATCAGACGTCGTTAGGGGAGATCTCAGAGAAGAGACGGGACGAAGACGATGGAGGATCAGACGTCGTTAGGGGAGGGACTCAGAGAAGAGACGGGATGAAGACGATGGAGGATCAGACGTCGTTAGGGGAGATCTCAGAGAAGAGACGGGACGAAGACGATGGTGGATCAGACGTCGTTAGGGGAGACCTCAGAGAAGAGACGGGACGAAGACGATGGAGGATCAGACGTCGTTAGGGGAGGGACTCAGAGAAGAGACGGGACGAAGACGATGGAGGATCAGACGTCGTTAGGGGAGATCTCAGAGAAGAGACGGGACGAAGACGATGGAGGATCAGACGTCGTTAGGGGAGGGACTCAGAGAAGAGACGGGACGAAGACGATGGAGGATCAGACGTCGTTAGGGGAGATCTCAGAGAAGAGACGGGACGAAGACGATGGAGGATCAGACGTCGTTAGGGGAGATCTCAGAGAAGAGACGGGACGAAGACGATGGTGGATCAGACGTCGTTAGGGGAGATCTCAGAGAGGAGACGGGACGTAGACGATGGAGGATCAGACGTCGTTAGGGGAGGGACTCAGAGAAGAGACGGGACGAAGACGATGGAGGATCAGACGTCGTTAGGGGAGATCTCAGAGAAGAGACGGGACGTAGACGATGGAGGATCAGACGTCGTTAGGGGAGATCTCAGAAAAGAGACGGGATGAAGACGATGAAGGATCAGACGTCGTTAGGGGAGGGACTCAGAGAAGAGACGGGATGAAGACGATGGAGGATCAGACGTCGTTAGGGGAGGGACTCAGAGAAGAGACGGGATGAAGACGATGGAGGATCAGACGTCGTTAGGGGAGATCTCAGAGAAGAGACGGGATGAAGACGATGGAGGATCAGACGTCGTTAGGGGAGGGACTCAGAGAAGAGACGGGACGTAGACGATGGAGGATCAGACGTCGTTAGGGGAGATCTCAGAAAAGAGACGGGATGAAGACGATGAAGGATCAGACGTCGTTAGGGGAGGGACTCAGAGAAGAGACGGGATGAAGACGATGGAGGATCAGACGTCGTTAGGGGAGGGACTCAGAGAAGAGACGGGATGAAGACGATGGAGGATCAGACGTCGTTAGGGGAGGGACTCAGAGAAGAGACGGGATGAAGACGATGAAGGATCAGACGTCGTTAGGGGAGGGACTCAGAGAAGAGACGGGACGAAGACGATGGAGGATCAGACGTCGTTAGGGGAGGGACTCAGAGAAGAGACGGGACGAAGACGATGGAGGATCAGACGTCGTTAGGGGAGATCTCAGAGAAGAGACGGGACGAAGACGATGGAGGATCAGACGTCGTTAGGGGAGATCTCAGAGAAGAGACGGGACGTAGACGATGGAGGATCAGACGTCGTTAGGGGAGATCTCAGAGAAGAGACGGGACGAAGACGATGGAGGATCAGACGTCGTTAGGGGAGGGACTCAGAGAAGAGACGGGACGAAGACGATGGAGGATCAGACGTCGTTAGGGGAGATCTCAGAGAAGAGACGGGACGAAGACGATGGAGGATCAGACGTCGTTAGGGGAGGGACTCAGAGAAGAGACGGGACGAAGACGATGGTGGATCAGACGTCGTTAGGGGAGATCTCAGAGAGGAGACGGAACGAAGACGATGGAGGATCAGACGTCGTTAGGGGAGGGACTCAGAGAAGAGACGGGACGAAGACGATGGAGGATCAGACGTCGTTAGGGGAGATCTCAGAGAAGAGACGGAACGAAGACGATGGTGGATCAGACGTCATTAGGGGAGATCTCAGAGAAGAGACGGGACGAAGACGATGGTGGATCAGAGGTCGTTAGGGGAGATCTCAGAGAAGAGACGGGACGAAGACGATGGTGGATCAGACGTCGTTAGGGGAAATCTCAGAGAAGAGACGGGACGAAGACGATGGAGGATCAGACGTCGTTAGGGGAGGGACTCAGAGAAGAGACGGGACGAAGACGATGGAGGATCAGACGTCGTTAGGGGAGATCTCAGAGAAGAGACGGGACGAAGACGATGGAGGATCAGACGTCGTTAGGGGAGATCTCAGAGAAGAGACGGGACGAAGACGATGGAGGATCAGACGTCGTTAGGGGAGGGACTCAGAGAAGAGACGGGATGAAGACGATGGAGGATCAGACGTCGTTAGGGGAGATCTCAGAGAAGAGACGGGACGAAGACGATGGAGGATCAGACGTCGTTAGGGGAGGGACTCAGAGAAGAGACGGGACGAAGACGATGGAGGATCAGACGTCGTTAGGGGAGATCTCAGAGAAGAGACGGGACGAAGACGATGGTGGATCAGACGTCGTTAGGGGAGATCTCAGAGAGGAGACGGGACGAAGACGATGGAGGATCAGACGTCGTTAGGGGAGGGACTCAGAGAAGAGACGGGACGAAGACGATGGAGGATCAGACGTCGTTAGGGGAGGGACTCAGAGAAGAGACGGGACGAAGACGATGGAGGATCAGACGTCGTTAGGGGAGATCTCAGAGAAGAGACGGGACGAAGACGATGGTGGATCAGACGTCGTTAGGGGAGATCTCAGAGAAGAGACGGGACGAAGACGATGGAGGATCAGACGTCGTTAGGGGAGATCTCAGAGAAGAGACGGGACGTAGACGATGGAGGATCAGACGTCGTTAGGGGAGATCTCAGAGAAGAGACGGGATGAAGACGATGGAGGATCTGACGTCGTTAGGGGAGGGACTCAGAGAAGAGACGGGACGAAGACGATGGTGGACCAGACGTCGTTAGGGGAGATCTCAGAGAAGAGACGGGACGAAGACGATGGAGGATCAGACGTCGTTAGGGGAGGGACTCAGAGAAGAGACGGGACGAAGACGATGGAGGATCAGACGTCGTTAGGGGAGGGACTCAGAGAAGAGACGGGACGAAGACGATGGAGGATCAGACGTCGTTAGGGGAGGGACTCAGAGAAGAGACGGGACGAAGACGATGGAGGATCAGACGTCGTTAGGGGAGATCTCAGAGAAGAGACGGGACGAAGACGATGGAGGATCAGACGTCGTTAGGGGAGGGACTCAGAGAAGAGACGGGACGAAGACGATGGAGGATCAGACGTCGTTAGGGGAGATCTCAGAGAAGAGACGGGACGAAGACGATGGAGGATCAGACGTCGTTAGGGGAGATCTCAGAGAAGAGACGGGACGTAGACGATGGAGGATCAGACGTCGTTAGGGGAGGGACTCAGAGAAGAGACGGGACGAAGACGATGGAGGATCAGACGTCGTTAGGGGAGGGACTCAGAGAAGAGACGGGACGAAGACGATGGAGGATCAGACGTCGTTAGGGGAGATCTCAGAGAAGAGACGGGACGAAGACGATGGAGGATCAGACGTCGTTAGGGGAGGGACTCAGAGAAGAGACGGGATGAAGACGATGGAGGATCAGACGTCGTTAGGGGAGATCTCAGAGAAGAGACGGGACGAAGACGATGGTGGATCAGACGTCGTTAGGGGAGATCTCAGAGAAGAGACGGGACGAAGACGATGGAGGATCAGACGTCGTTAGGGGAGGGACTCAGAGAAGAGACGGGACGAAGACGATGGAGGATCAGACGTCGTTAGGGGAGATCTCAGAGAAGAGACGGGACGAAGACGATGGAGGATCAGACGTCGTTAGGGGAGGGACTCAGAGAAGAGACGGGACGAAGACGATGGAGGATCAGACGTCGTTAGGGGAGATCTCAGAGAAGAGACGGGACGAAGACGATGGAGGATCAGACGTCGTTAGGGGAGATCTCAGAGAAGAGACGGGACGAAGACGATGGTGGATCAGACGTCGTTAGGGGAGATCTCAGAGAGGAGACGGGACGTAGACGATGGAGGATCAGACGTCGTTAGGGGAGGGACTCAGAGAAGAGACGGGACGAAGACGATGGAGGATCAGACGTCGTTAGGGGAGATCTCAGAGAAGAGACGGGACGAAGACGATGGTGGACCAGACGTCGTTAGGGGAGGGACTCAGAGAAGAGACGGGACGAAGACGATGGAGGATCAGACGTCGTTAGGGGAGATCTCAGAGAAGAGACGGGACGAAGACGATGGTGGATCAGACGTCGTTAGGGGAGATCTCAGAGAGGAGACGGGACGTAGACGATGGAGGATCAGACGTCGTTAGGGGAGGGACTCAGAGAAGAGACGGGACGAAGACGATGGAGGATCAGACGTCGTTAGGGGAGGGACTCAGAGAAGAGACGGGACGAAGACGATGGAGGATCAGACGTCGTTAGGGGAGGGACTCAGAGAAGAGACGGGATGAAGACGATGGAGGATCAGACGTCGTTAGGGGAGGGACTCAGAGAAGAGACGGGATGAAGACGATGGAGGATCAGACGTCGTTAGGGGAGGGACTCAGAGAAGAGACGGGACGAAGACGATGGAGGATCAGACGTCGTTAGGGGAGGGACTCAGAGAAGAGACGGGATGAAGACGATGAAGGATCAGACGTCGTTACGGGAGATCTCAGAGAAGAGACGGGACGAAGACGATGGAGGATCAGACGTCGTTAGGGGAGGGACTCAGAGAAGAGACGGGACGAAGACGATGGAGGATCAGACGTCGTTAGGGGAGATCTCAGAGAAGAGACGGGACGAAGACGATGGAGGATCAGACGTCGTTAGGGGAGATCTCAGAGAAGAGACGGGACGAAGACGATGGTGGATCAGACGTCGTTAGGGGAGATCTCAGAGAAGAGACGGGACGAAGACGATGGTGGATCAGACGTCGTTAGGGGAGATCTCAGAGAAGAGACGGGATGAAGACGATGGAGGATCAGACGTCGTTAGGGGAGGGACTCAGAGAAGAGACGGGATGAAGACGATGGAGGATCAGACGTCGTTAGGGGAGGGACTCAGAGAAGAGACGGGACGAAGACGATGGAGGATCAGACGTCGTTAGGGGAGATCTCAGAGAAGAGACGGGACGAAGACGATGGAGGATCAGACGTCGTTAGGGGAGGGACTCAGAGAAGAGACGGGATGAAGACGATGGAGGATCAGACGTCGTTAGGGGAGATCTCAGAGAAGAGACGGGACGAAGACGATGGAGGATCAGACGTCGTTAGGGGAGATCTCAGAGAAGAGACGGGATGAAGACGATGGAGGATCAGACGTCGTTAGGGGAGGGACTCAGAGAAGAGACGGGACGAAGACGATGGAGGATCAGACGTCGTTAGGGGAGGGACTCAGAGAAGAGACGGGATGAAGACGATGGAGGATCAGACGTCGTTAGGGGAGGGACTCAGAGAAGAGACGGGATGAAGACGATGAAGGATCAGACGTCGTTACGGGAGATCTCAGAGAGGAGACGGGACGAAGACGATGGAGGATCAGACGTCGTTAGGGGAGATCTCAGAGAAGAGACGGGACGAAGACGATGGAGGATCAGACGTCGTTAGGGGAGATCTCAGAGAAGAGACGGGACGAAGACGATGGAGGATCAGACGTCGTTAGGGGAGGGACTCAGAGAAGAGACGGGACGAAGACGATGGAGGATCAGACGTCGTTAGGGGAGATCTCAGAGAAGAGACGGGACGAAGACGATGGAGGATCAGACGTCGTTAGGGGAGATCTCAGAGAAGAGACGGGACGTAGACGATGGAGGATCAGACGTCGTTAGGGGAGATCTCAGAGAAGAGACGGGACGTAGACGATGGAGGATCAGACGTCGTTAGGGGAGGGACTCAGAGAAGAGACGGGACAAAGACGATGGAGGATCAGACGTCGTTAGGGGAGGGACTCAGAGAAGAGACGGGACGAAGACGATGGAGGATCAGACGTCGTTAGGGGAGGGACTCAGAGAAGAGACGGGACGAAGACGATGGAGGATCAGACGTCGTTAGGGGAGATCTCAGAGAAGAGACGGGACGAAGACGATGGAGGATCAGACGTCGTTAGGGGAGATCTCAGAGAAGAGACGGGACGAAGACGATGGAGGATCAGACGTCGTTAGGGGAGATCTCAGAGAAGAGACGGGACGAAGACGATGGTGGATCAGACGTCGTTAGGGGAGATCTCAGAGAGGAGACGGGACGAAGACGATGGTGGATCAGACGTCGCTAGGGGAGATCTCAGAGAAGAGACGGGACGAAGACGATGGTGGATCAGACGTCGTTAGGGGAGATCTCAGAGAAGAGACGGGACGAAGACGATGGAGGATCAGACGTCGTTAGGGGAGGGACTCAGAGAAGAGACGGGACGAAGACGATGGAGGATCAGACGTCGTTAGGGGAGATCTCAGAGAAGAGACGGGACGAAGACGATGGAGGATCAGACGTCGTTAGGGGAGGGACTCAGAGAAGAGACGGGATGAAGACGATGGAGGATCAGACGTCGTTAGGGGAGGGACTCAGAGAAGAGACGGGACGAAGACGATGGTGGATCAGACGTCGTTAGGGGAGATCTCAGAGAAGAGACGGGACGAAGACGATGGTGGATCAGACGTCGTTAGGGGAGATCTCAGAGAAGAGACGGGACGAAGACGATGGAGGATCAGACGTCGTTAGGGGAGATCTCAGAGAAGAGACGGGATGAAGACGATGGAGGATCAGACGTCGTTAGGGGAGGGACTCAGAGAAGAGACGGGACGAAGACGATGGTGGATCAGACGTCGTTAGGGGAGATCTCAGAGAAGAGACGGGACGAAGACGATGGTGGATCAGACGTCGTTAGGGGAGATCTCAGAGAAGAGACGGGACGAAGACGATGGAGGATCAGACGTCGTTAGGGGAGGGACTCAGAGAAGAGACGGGACGAAGACGATGGTGGACCAGACGTCGTTAGGGGAGATCTCAGAGAAGAGACGGGACGAAGACGATGGAGGATCAGACGTCGTTAGGGGAGGGACTCAGAGAAGAGACGGGACGAAGACGATGGAGGATCAGACGTCGTTAGGGGAGGGACTCAGAGAAGAGACGGGACGAAGACGATGGAGGATCAGACGTCGTTAGGGGAGGGACTCAGAGAAGAGACGGGACGAAGACGATGGAGGATCAGACGTCGTTAGGGGAGGGACTCAGAGAAGAGACGGGACGAAGACGATGGAGGATCAGACGTCGTTAGGGGAGATCTCAGAGAAGAGACGGGACGTAGACGATGGAGGATCAGACGTCGTTAGGGGAGGGACTCAGAGAAGAGACGGGACGAAGACGATGGTGGACCAGACGTCGTTAGGGGAGATCTCAGAGAAGAGACGGGACGAAGACGATGGAGGATCAGACGTCGTTAGGGGAGGGACTCAGAGAAGAGACGGGACGAAGACGATGGAGGATCAGACGTCGTTAGGGGAGGGACTCAGAGAAGAGACGGGATGAAGACGATGGAGGATCAGACGTCGTTACGGGAGATCTCAGAGAGGAGACGGGACGAAGACGATGGAGGATCAGACGTCGTTAGGGGAGATCTCAGAGAAGAGACGGGACGAAGACGATGGAGGATCAGACGTCGTTAGGGGAGATCTCAGAGAAGAGACGGGACGAAGACGATGGAGGATCAGACGTCGTTAGGGGAGGGACTCAGAGAAGAGACGGGACGAAGACGATGGAGGATCAGACGTCGTTAGGGGAGATCTCAGAGAAGAGACGGGACGAAGACGATGGAGGATCAGACGTCGTTAGGGGAGGGACTCAGAGAAGAGACGGGACGACGACGATGGTGGACCAGACGTCGTTAGGGGAGATCTCAGAGAAGAGACGGGACGAAGACGATGGAGGATCAGACGTCGTTAGGGGAGGGACTCAGAGAAGAGACGGGACGAAGACGATGGAGGATCAGACGTCGTTAGGGGAGGGACTCAGAGAAGAGACGGGATGAAGACGATGGAGGATCAGACGTCGTTAGGGGAGGGACTCAGAGAAGAGACGGGATGAAGACCATGAAGGATCAGACGTCGTTACGGGAGATCTCAGAGAGGAGACGGGACGAAGACAATGGAGGATCAGACGTCGTTAGGGGAGATCTCAGAGAAGAGACGGGACGAAGACGATGGAGGATCAGACGTCGTTAGGGGAGATCTCAGAGAAGAGACGGGACGAAGACGATGGAGGATCAGACGTCGTTAGGGGAGATCTCAGAGAAGAGACGGGACGAAGACGATGGAGGATCAGACGTCGTTAGGGGAGATCTCAGAGAAGAGACGGGACGAAGACGATGGTGGATCAGACGTCGTTAGGGGAGATCTCAGAGAAGAGACGGGACGAAGACGATGGTGGATCAGACGTCGTTAGGGGAGATCTCAGAGAAGAGACGGGATGAAGACGATGGAGGATCAGACGTCGTTAGGGGAGGGACTCAGAGAAGAGACGGGACGAAGACGATGGAGGATCAGACGTCGTTAGGGGAGATCTCAGAGAAGAGACGGGACGAAGACGATGGAGGATCAGACGTCGTTAGGGGAGGGACTCAGAGAAGAGACGGGATGAAGACGATGGAGGATCAGACGTCGTTAGGGGAGATCTCAGAGAAGAGACGGGACGAAGACGATGGAGGATCAGACGTCGTTAGGGGAGATCTCAGAGAAGAGACGGGATGAAGACGATGGAGGATCAGACGTCGTTAGGGGAGATCTCAGAGAAGAGACGGGACGAAGACGATGGAGGATCAGACGTCGTTAGGGGAGGGACTCAGAGAAGAGACGGGACGAAGACGATGGAGGATCAGACGTCGTTAGGGGAGGGACTCAGAGAAGAGACGGGACGAAGACGATGGAGGATCAGACGTCGTTAGGGGAGGGACTCAGAGAAGAGACGGGACGAAGACGATGGAGGATCAGACGTCGTTAGGGGAGGGACTCAGAGAAGAGACGGGATGAAGACGATGGAGGATCAGACGTCGTTAGGGGAGGGACTCAGAGAAGAGACGGGATGAAGACGATGAAGGATCAGACGTCGTTACGGGAGATCTCAGAGAGGAGACGGGACGAAGACGATGGAGGATCAGACGTCGTTAGGGGAGATCTCAGAGAAGAGACGGGACGAAGACGATGGAGGATCAGACGTCGTTAGGGGAGATCTCAGAGAAGAGACGGGACGAAGACGATGGAGGATCAGACGTCGTTAGGGGAGGGACTCAGAGAAGAGACGGGACGAAGACGATGGAGGATCAGACGTCGTTAGGGGAGATCTCAGAGAAGAGACGGGACGAAGACGATGGTGGATCAGACGTCGTTAGGGGAGGGACTCAGAGAAGAGACGGGACGAAGACGATGGAGGATCAGACGTCGTTAGGGGAGGGACTCAGAGAAGAGACGGGACGAAGACGATGGAGGATCAGACGTCGTTAGGGGAGGGACTCAGAGAAGAGACGGGACGAAGACGATGGAGGATCAGACGTCGTTAGGGGAGATCTCAGAGAAGAGACGGGACGAAGACGATGGAGGATCAGACGTCGTTAGGGGAGATCTCAGAGAAGAGACGGGACGAAGACGATGGAGGATCAGACGTCGTTAGGGGAGATCTCAGAGAAGAGACGGGACGAAGACGATGGAGGATCAGACGTCGTTAGGGGAGGGACTCAGAGAAGAGACGGGACGAAGACGATGGTGGATCAGACGTCGTTAGGGGAGATCTCAGAGAAGAGACGGGACGTAGACGATGGAGGATCAGACGTCGTTAGGGGAGATCTCAGAGAAGAGACGGGACGTAGACGATGGAGGATCAGACGTCGTTAGGGGAGGGACTCAGAGAAGAGACGGGACGAAGACGATGGAGGATCAGACGTCGTTAGGGGAGGGACTCAGAGAAGAGACGGGACGAAGACGATGGAGGATCAGACGTCGTTAGGGGAGATCTCAGAGAAGAGACGGGACGAAGACGATGGAGGATCAGACGTCGTTAGGGGAGATCTCAGAGAAGAGACGGGACGAAGACGATGGAGGATCAGACGTCGTTAGGGGAGATCTCAGAGAAGAGACGGGACGAAGACGATGGAGGATCAGACGTCGTTAGGGGAGGGACTCAGAGAAGAGACGGGACGAAGACGATGGAGGATCAGACGTCGTTAGGGGAGATCTCAGAGAAGAGACGGGACGAAGAAGATGGAGGATCAGACGTCGTTAGGGGAGATCTCAGAGAAGAGACGGGACGAAGACGATGGTGGATCAGACGTCGCTAGGGGAGATCTCAGAGAAGAGACGGGACGAAGACGATGGTGGATCAGACGTCGTTAGGGGAGATCTCAGAGAAGAGACGGAACGAAGACGATGGAGGATCAGACGTCGTTAGGGGAGGGACTCAGAGAAGAGACGGGACGAAGACGATGGAGGATCAGACGTCGTTAGGGGAGATCTCAGAGAAGAGACGGGACGAAGACGATGGAGGATCAGACGTCGTTAGGGGAGGGACTCAGAGAAGAGACGGGATGAAGACGATGGAGGATCAGACGTCGTTAGGGGAGATCTCAGAGAAGAGACGGGACGAAGACGATGGAGGATCAGACGTCGTTAGGGGAGGGACTCAGAGAAGAGACGGGATGAAGACGATGGAGGATCAGACGTCGTTAGGGGAGATCTCAGAGAAGAGACGGGACGAAGACGATGGTGGATCAGACGTCGTTAGGGGAGATCTCAGAGAAGAGATGGGACGAAGACGATGGAGGATCAGACGTCGTTAGGGGAGGGACTCAGAGAAGAGACGGGACGAAGACGATGGTGGACCAGACATCGTTAGGGGAGATCTCAGAGAAGAGACGGGACGAAGACGATGGAGGATCAGACGTCGTTAGGGGAGGGACTCAGAGAAGAGACGGGACGAAGACGATGGAGGATCAGACGTCGTTAGGGGAGGGACTCAGAGAAGAGACGGGACGAAGACGATGGAGGATCAGACGTCGTTAGGGGAGGGACTCAGAGAAGAGACGGGACGAAGACGATGGAGGATCAGATGTCGTTAGGGGAGGGACTCAGAGAAGAGACGGGATGAAGACGATGGAGGATCAGACGTCGTTAGGGGAGGGACTCAGAGAAGAGACGGGATGAAGACGATGAAGGATCAGACGTCGTTACGGGAGATCTCAGAGAAGAGACGGGACGAAGACGATGGAGGATCAGACGTCGTTAGGGGAGATCTCAGAGAAGAGACGGGACGAAGACGATGGAGGATCAGACGTCGTTAGGGGAGATCTCAGAGAAGAGACGGGACGAAGACGATGGAGGATCAGACGTCGTTAGGGGAGATCTCAGAGAAGAGACGGGACGAAGACGATGGAGGATCAGACGTCGTTAGGGGAGGGACTCAGAGAAGAGACGGGACGAAGACGATGGAGGATCAGACGTCGTTAGGGGAGATCTCAGAGAAGAGACGGGACGAAGACGATGGAGGATCAGACGTCGTTAGGGGAGATCTCAGAGAAGAGACGGGACGTAGACGATGGAGGATCAGACGTCGTTACGGGAAATCTCAGAGAGGAGACGGGACGAAGACGATGGAGGATCAGACGTCGTTAGGGGAGATCTCAGAGAAGAGACGGGACGAAGACGATGGAGGATCAGACGTCGTTAGGGGAGATCTCAGAGAAGAGACGGGACGAAGACGATGGAGGATCAGACGTCGTTAGGGGAGGGACTCAGAGAAGAAACGGGACGAAGACGATGGAGGATCAGACGTCGTTAGGGGAGGGACTCAGAGAAGAGACGGGACGAAGACGATGGAGGATCAGACGTCGTTAGGGGAGATCTCAGAGAAGAGACGGGACGTAGACGATGGAGGATCAGACGTCGTTAGGGGAGATCTCAGAGAAGAGACGGGACGTAGACGATGGAGGATCAGACGTCGTTAGGGGAGATCTCAGAGAAGAGACGGGACGAAGACGATGGAGGATCAGACGTCGTTAGGGGAGGGACTCAGAGAAGAGACGGGACGAAGACGATGGAGGATCAGACGTCGTTAGGGGAGATCTCAGAGAAGAGACGGGACGAAGACGATGGAGGATCAGACGTCGTTAGGGGAGGGACTCAGAGAAGAGACGGGACGAAGACGATGGAGGATCAGACGTCGTTAGGGGAGGGACTCAGAGAAGAGACGGGACGAAGACGATGGAGGATCAGACGTCGTTAGGGGAGATCTCAGAGAAGAGACGGGACGAAGACGATGGAGGATCAGACGTCGTTAGGGGAGATCTCAGAGAAGAGACGGGACGAAGACGATGGAGGATCAGACGTCGTTAGGGGAGGGACTCAGAGAAGAGACGGGACGAAGACGATGGAGGATCAGACGTCGTTAGGGGAGGGACTCAGAGAAGAGACGTGATGAAGACGATGGAGGATCAGACGTCGTTAGGGGAGATCTCAGAGAAGAGACGTGACGAAGACGATGGAGGATCAGACGTCGTTAGGGGAGATCTCAGAGAAGAGACGGGACGAAGACGATGGAGGATCAGACGTCGTTAGGGAAGGGACTCAGAGAAGAGACGGGATGAAGACGATGGAGGATCAGACGTCGTTAGGGGAGATCTCAGAGAAGAGACGGGACGAAGACGATGGTGGATCAGACGTCGTTAGGGGAGATCTCAGAGAAGAGACGGGACGAAGACGATGGAGGATCAGACGTCGTTAGGGGAGATCTCAGAGAGGAGACGGGACGAAGACGATGGAGGATCAGACGTCGTTAGGGGAGGGACTCAGAGAAGAGACGGGACGAAGACGATGGAGGATCAGACGTCGTTAGGGGAGGGACTCAGAGAAGAGACGGGATGAAGACGATGGAGGATCAGACGTCGTTAGGGGAGATCTCAGAGAAGAGACGGGACGAAGACGATGGAGGATCAGACGTCGTTAGGGGAGATCTCAGAGAGGAGACGGGACGAAGACGATGGAGAATCAGACGTCGTTAGGGGAGATCTCAGAGAAGAGACGGGACGAAGACGATGGAGGATCAGACGTCGTTAGGGGAGATCTCAGAGAAGAGACGGGACGAAGACGATGGAGGATCAGACGTCGTTAGGGGAGGGACTCAGAGAAGAGACGGGACGAAGACGATGGTGGATCAGACGTCGTTAGGGGAGATCTCAGAGAAGAGACGGGACGAAGACGATGGTGGATCAGACGTCGTTAGGGGAGATCTCAGAGAAGAGACGGGACGAAGACGATGGAGGATCAGACGTCGTTAGGGGAGATCTCAGAGAAGAGACGGGACGAAGACGATGGAGGATCAGACGTCGTTAGGGGAGATCTCAGAGAGGAGACGGGACGAAGACGATGGAGGATCAGACGTCGTTAGGGGAGGGACTCAGAGAAGAGACGGGACGAAGACGATGGAGGATCAGACGTCGTTAGGGGAGATCTCAGAGAAGAGACGGGACGAAGACGATGGTGGATCAGACGTCGTTAGGGGAGATCTCAGAGAAGAGACGGGACGAAGACGATGGAGGATCAGACGTCGTTAGGGGAGATCTCAGAGAAGAGACGGGACGAAGACGATGGAGGATCAGACGTCGTTAGGGGAGATCTCAGAGAAGAGACGGGACGAAGACGATGGTGGATCAGACGTCGTTAGGGGAGATCTCAGAGAAGAGACGGGACGAAGACGATGGAGGATCAGACGTCGTTAGGGGAGATCTCAGAGAAGAGACGGGACGAAGAAGATGGAGGATCAGACGTCGTTAGGGGAGGGACTCAGAGAAGAGACGGGACGAAGACGATGGAGGATCAGACGTCGTTAGGGGAGGGACTCAGAGAAGAGACGGGATGAAGACGATGGAGGATCAGACGTCGTTACGGGAGATCTCAGAGAAGAGACGGGACGAAGACGATGGAGGATCAGACGTCGTTAGGGGAGATCTCAGAGAAGAGACGGGACGAAGACGATGGAGGATCAGACGTCGTTAGGGGAGGGACTCAGAGAAGAGACGGGACGAAGACGATGGAGGATCAGACGTCGTTAGGGGAGATCTCAGAGAAGAGACGGGATGAAGACGATGGAGGATCAGACGTCGTTAGGGGAGATCTCAGAGAAGAGACGGGATGAAGACGATGGAGGATCAGACGTCGTTAGGGGAGGGACTCAGAGAAGAGACGGGACGAAGACGATGGTGGATCAGAAGTCGTTAGGGGAGATCTCAGAGAAGAGACGGGACGAAGACGATGGAGGATCAGACGTCGTTAGGGGAGATCTCAGAGAAGAGACGGGACGAAGACGATGGAGGATCAGACGTCGTTAGGGGAGGGACTCAGAGAAGAGACGGGACGAAGACGATGGAGGATCAGACGTCGTTAGGGGAGGGACTCAGAGAAGAGACGGGACGAAGACGATGGAGGATCAGACGTCGTTAGGGGAGGGACTCAGAGAAGAGACGTGACGAAGACGATGGAGGATCAGACGTCGTTAGGGGAGATCTCAGAGAAGAGACGGGACGAAGACGATGGAGGATCAGACGTCGTTAGGGGAGATCTCAGAGAAGAGACGGGACGAAGACGATGGAGGATCAGACGTCGTTAGGGGAGATCTCAGAGAAGAGACGGGACGAAGACGATGGAGGATCTGACGTCGTTAGGGGAGATCTCAGAGAAGAGACGGGACGAAGACGATGGTGGATCAGACGTCGTTAGGGGAGGGACTCAGAGAAGAGACGGGACGAAGACGATGGAGGATCAGACGTCGTTAGGGGAGATCTCAGAGAAGAGACGGGACGAAGACGATGGAGGATCTGACGTCGTTAGGGGAGATCTCAGAGAAGAGACGGGACGAAGACGATGGTGGATCAGACGTCGTTAGGGGAGGGACTCAGAGAAGAGACGGGACGAAGACGATGGTGGATCAGACGTCGTTAGGGGAGATCTCAGAGAAGAGACGGGACGAAGACGATGGAGGATCTGACGTCGTTAGGGGAGATCTCAGAGAAGAGACGGGACGAAGACGATGGAGGATCAGACGTCGTTAGGGGAGATCTCAGAGAAGAGACGGGATGAAGACGATGGAGGATCAGACGTCGTTAGGGGAGGGACTCAGAGAAGAGACGGGATGAAGACGATGGAGGATCAGATGTCTTTAGGGGAGATCTCAGAGAAGAGACGGGACGAAGACGATGGAGGATCAGACGTCGTTAGGGGAGGGACTCAGAGAAGAGACGGGACGAAGACGATGGAGGATCAGACGTCGTTAGGGGAGATCTCAGAGAAGAGACGGGATGAAGACGATGGAGGATCAGACGTCGTTAGGGGAGGGACTCAGAGAAGAGACGGGACGAAGACGATGGTGGATCAGAAGTCGTTAGGGGAGATCTCAGAGAAGAGACGGGACGAAGACGATGGAGGATCAGACGTCGTTAGGGGAGATCTCAGAGAAGAGACGGGACGAAGACGATGGAGGATCAGACGTCGTTAGGGGAGATCTCAGAGAAGAGACGGGACGAAGACGATGGAGGATCAGACGTCGTTAGGGGAGGGACTCAGAGAAGAGACGGGACGAAGACGATGGAGGATCAGACGTCGTTACGGGAGATCTCAGAGAGGAGACGGGATGAAGACGATGGAGGATCAGACGTCGTTAGGGGAGGGACTCAGAGAAGAGACGGGATGAAGACGATGGAGGATCAGACGTCGTTAGGGGAGATCTCAGAGAAGAGACGGGACGAAGACGATGGAGGATCAGACGTCGTTAGGGGAGATCTCAGAGAAGAGACGGGACGAAGACGATGGAGGATCAGACGTCGTTAGGGGAGATCTCAGAGAAGAGACGGGACGAAGACGATGGAGGATCAGACGTCGTTAGGGGAGATCTCAGAGAAGAGACGGGACGAAGACGATGGAGGATCAGACGTCGTTAGGGGAGATCTCAGAGAAGAGACGGGACGAAGACGATGGAGGATCAGACGTCGTTAGGGGAGATCTCAGAGAAGAGACGGGACGAAGACGATGGAGGATCAGACGTCGTTAGGGGAGATCTCAGAGAAGAGACGGGACGAAGACGATGGAGGATCAGACGTCGTTAGGGGAGATCTCAGAGAAGAGACGGGATGAAGACGATGGAGGATCAGACGTCGTTAGGGGAGATCTCAGAGAAGAGACGGGACGAAGACGATGGAGGATCAGACGTCGTTAGGGGAGGGACTCAGAGAAGAGACGGGACGAAGACGATGGAGGATCAGACGTCGTTAGGGGAGATCTCAGAGAAGAGACGGGACGAAGACGATGGTGGATCAGAAGTCGTTAGGGGAGATCTCAGAGAAGAGACGGGACGAAGACGATGGAGGATCAGACGTCGTTAGGGGAGATATCAGAGAAGAGACGGGACGAAGACGATGGTGGATCAGACGTCGTTAGGGGAGATCTCAGAGAAGAGACGGGACGAAGACGATGGAGGATCAGACGTCGTTAGGGGAGATCTCAGAGAAGAGACGGGACGAAGACGATGGAGGATCAGACGTCGTTAGGGGAGATCTCAGAGAAGAGACGGGACGAAGACGATGGAGGATCAGACGTCGTTAGGGGAGGGACTCAGAGAAGAGACGGGACGAAGACGATGGAGGATCAGACGTCGTTAGGGGAGATCTCAGAGAAGAGACGGGACGAAGACGATGGTGGATCAGAAGTCGTTAGGGGAGATCTCAGAGAAGAGACGGGACGAAGACGATGGAGGATCAGACGTCGTTAGGGGAGATCTCAGAGAAGAGACGGGACGAAGAAGATGGAGGATCAGACGTCGTTAGGGGAGGGACTCAGAGAAGAGACGGGACGAAGACGATGGAGGATCAGACGTCGTTAGGGGAGGGACTCAGAGAAGAGACGGGATGAAGACGATGGAGGATCAGACGTCGTTACGGGAGATCTCAGAGAAGAGACGGGACGAAGACGATGGAGGATCAGACGTCGTTAGGGCAGATCTCAGAGAGGAGACGGGACGAAGACGATGGAGGATCAGACGTCGTTAGGGGAGATCTCAGAGAAGAGACGGGACGAAGACGATGGAGGATCAGACGTCGTTAGGGGAGGGACTCAGAGAAGAGACGGGACGAAGACGATGGAGGATCAGACGTCGTTAGGGGAGATCTCAGAGAAGAGACGGGACGAAGACGATGGAGGATCAGACGTCGTTAGGGGAGATCTCAGAGAAGAGACGGGACGAAGACGATGGAGGATCAGACGTCGTTAGGGGAGATCTCAGAGAAGAGACGGGACGAAGACGATGGAGGATCTGACGTCGTTAGGGGAGATCTCAGAGAGGAGACAGGACGAAGACGATGGTGGATCAGACGTCGTTAGGGGAGGGACTCAGAGAAGAGACGGGACGAAGACGATGGAGGATCAGACGTCGTTAGGGGAGATCTCAGAGAAGAGACGGGACGAAGACGATGGAGGATCTGACGTCGTTAGGGGAGATCTCAGAGAAGAGACGGGACGAAGACGATGGAGGATCAGACGTCGTTAGGGGAGATCTCAGAGAAGAGACGGGACGAAGACGATGGAGGATCAGACGTCGTTAGGGGAGATCTCAGAGAAGAGACGGGACGAAGACGATGGAGGATCTGACGTCGTTAGGGGAGATCTCAGAGAAGAGACGGGACGAAGACGATGGAGGATCAGACGTCGTTAGGGGAGGGACTCAGAGAAGAGACGGGACGAAGACGATGGAGGATCAGACGTCGTTAGGGGAGGGACTCAGAGAAGAGACGGGACGAAGACGATGGAGGATCAGACGTCGTTAGGGGAGATCTCAGAGAGGAGACAGGACGAAGACGATGGTGGATCAGACGTCGTTAGGGGAGATCTCAGAGAAGAGACGGGACGAAGACGATGGAGGATCTGACGTCGTTAGGGGAGATCTCAGAGAAGAGACGGGATGAAGACGATGGAGGATCAGACGTCGTTAGGGGAGATCTCAGAGAAGAGACGTGACGAAGACGATGGAGGATCAGACGTCGTTAGGGGAGGGACTCAGAGAAGAGACGGGACGAAGACGATGGAGGATCAGACGTCGTTAGGGGAGGGACTCAGAGAAGAGACGGGATGAAGACGATGGAGGATCAGATGTCTTTAGGGGAGATCTCAGAGAAGAGACGGGACGAAGACGATGGAGGATCAGACGTCGTTAGGGGAGATCTCAGAGAAGAGACGGGATGAAGACGATGGAGGATCAGACGTCGTTAGGGGAGATCTCAGAGAAGAGACGGGATGAAGACGATGGAGGATCAGACGTCGTTAGGGGAGGGACTCAGAGAAGAGACGGGACGAAGACGATGGTGGATCAGAAGTCGTTAGGGGAGATCTCAGAGAAGAGACGGGACGAAGACGATGGAGGATCAGACGTCGTTAGGGGAGATCTCAGAGAAGAGACGGGACGAAGACGATGGAGGATCAGACGTCGTTAGGGGAGGGACTCAGAGAAGAGACGGGACGAAGACGATGGAGGATCAGACGTCGTTAGGGGAGATCTCAGAGAAGAGACGGGATGAAGACGATGGTGGATCAGAAGTCGTTAGGGGAGATCTCAGAGAAGAGACGGGACGAAGACGATGGAGGATCAGACGTCGTTAGGGGAGATCTCAGAGAAGAGACGGGACGAAGACGATGGAGGATCTGACGTCGTTAGGGGAGATCTCAGAGAAGAGACGGGACGAAGACGATGGAGGATCAGACGTCGTTAGGGGAGATCTCAGAGAAGAGACGGGACGAAGACGATGGAGGATCAGACGTCGTTAGGGGAGATCTCAGAGAAGAGACGGGACGAAGACGATGGAGGATCTGACGTCGTTAGGGGAGATCTCAGAGAAGAGACGGGACGAAGACGATGGAGGATCAGACGTCGTTAGGGGAGGGACTCAGAGAAGAGACGGGACGAAGACGATGGAGGATCAGACGTCGTTAGGGGAGGGACTCAGAGAAGAGACGGGACGAAGACGATGGAGGATCAGACGTCGTTAGGGGAGATCTCAGAGAGGAGACAGGACGAAGACGATGGTGGATCAGACGTCGTTAGGGGAGATCTCAGAGAAGAGACGGGACGAAGACGATGGAGGATCTGACGTCGTTAGGGGAGATCTCAGAGAAGAGACGGGATGAAGACGATGGAGGATCAGACGTCGTTAGGGGAGATCTCAGAGAAGAGACGTGACGAAGACGATGGAGGATCAGACGTCGTTAGGGGAGGGACTCAGAGAAGAGACGGGACGAAGACGATGGAGGATCAGACGTCGTTAGGGGAGGGACTCAGAGAAGAGACGGGATGAAGACGATGGAGGATCAGATGTCTTTAGGGGAGATCTCAGAGAAGAGACGGGATGAAGACGATGGAGGATCAGACGTCGTTAGGGGAGGGACTCAGAGAAGAGACGGGACGAAGACGATGGTGGATCAGAAGTCGTTAGGGGAGATCTCAGAGAAGAGACGGGACGAAGACGATGGAGGATCAGACGTCGTTAGGGGAGATCTCAGAGAAGAGACGGGACGAAGACGATGGAGGATCAGACGTCGTTAGGGGAGATCTCAGAGAAGAGACGGGACGAAGACGATGGAGGATCAGACGTCGTTAGGGGAGATCTCAGAGAAGAGACGGGACGAAGACGATGGAGGATCTGACGTCGTTAGGGGAGATCTCAGAGAAGAGACGGGACGAAGACGATGGAGGATCAGACGTCGTTAGGGGAGGGACTCAGAGAAGAGACGGGACGAAGACGATGGAGGATCAGACGTCGTTAGGGGAGGGACTCAGAGAAGAGACGGGACGAAGACGATGGAGGATCAGACGTCGTTAGGGGAGATCTCAGAGAGGAGACAGGACGAAGACGATGGTGGATCAGACGTCGTTAGGGGAGATCTCAGAGAAGAGACGGGACGAAGACGATGGAGGATCTGACGTCGTTAGGGGAGATCTCAGAGAAGAGACGGGATGAAGACGATGGAGGATCAGACGTCGTTAGGGGAGATCTCAGAGAAGAGACGTGACGAAGACGATGGAGGATCAGACGTCGTTAGGGGAGGGACTCAGAGAAGAGACGGGACGAAGACGATGGAGGATCAGACGTCGTTAGGGGAGGGACTCAGAGAAGAGACGGGATGAAGACGATGGAGGATCAGATGTCTTTAGGGGAGATCTCAGAGAAGAGACGGGACGAAGACGATGGAGGATCAGACGTCGTTAGGGGAGATCTCAGAGAAGAGACGGGATGAAGACGATGGAGGATCAGACGTCGTTAGGGGAGATCTCAGAGAAGAGACGGGATGAAGACGATGGAGGATCAGACGTCGTTAGGGGAGATCTCAGAGAAGAGACGGGATGAAGACGATGGAGGATCAGACGTCGTTAGGGGAGATCTCAGAGAAGAGACGGGATGAAGACGATGGAGGATCAGACGTCGTTAGGGGAGGGACTCAGAGAAGAGACGGGACGAAGACGATGGTGGATCAGAAGTCGTTAGGGGAGATCTCAGAGAAGAGACGGGACGAAGACGATGGAGGATCAGACGTCGTTAGGGGAGATCTCAGAGAAGAGACGGGACGAAGACGATGGAGGATCAGACGTCGTTAGGGGAGGGACTCAGAGAAGAGACGGGACGAAGACGATGGAGGATCAGACGTCGTTAGGGGAGATCTCAGAGAAGAGACGGGATGAAGACGATGGTGGATCAGAAGTCGTTAGGGGAGATCTCAGAGAAGAGACGGGACGAAGACGATGGAGGATCAGACGTCGTTAGGGGAGATCTCAGAGAAGAGACGGGACGAAGACGATGGAGGATCAGACGTCGTTAGGGGAGGGACTCAGAGAAGAGACGGGACGAAGACGATGGAGGATCAGACGTCGTTAGGGGAGATCTCAGAGAAGAGACGGGACGAAGACGATGGTGGATCAGAAGTCGTTAGGGGAGATCTCAGAGAAGAGACGGGACGAAGACGATGGAGGATCAGACGTCGTTAGGGGAGATCTCAGAGAAGAGACGGGATGAAGACGATGGAGGATCAGACGTCGTTAGGGGAGATCTCAGAGAAGAGACGGGATGAAGACGATGGAGGATCAGACGTCGTTAGGGGAGATCTCAGAGAAGAGACGGGAAGAAGACGATGGAGGATCAGACGTCGTTAGGGGAGATCTCAGAGAAGAGACGGGACGAAGACGATGGAGGATCAGACGTCGTTAGGGGAGATCTCAGAGAAGAGACGGGACGAAGACGATGGAGGATCAGATGTCGTTAGGGGAGGGACTCAGAGAAGAGACGGGACGAAGACGATGGAGGATCAGACGTCGTTAGGGGAGGGACTCAGAGAAGAGACGGGACGAAGACGATGGAGGATCAGACGTCGTTAGGGGAGATCTCAGAGAAGAGACGGGACGAAGACGATGGAGGATCAGACGTCGTTAGGGGAGGGACTCAGAGAAGAGACGGGACGAAGACGATGGAGGATCAGACGTCGTTAGGGGAGGGACTCAGAGAAGAGACGGGACGAAGACAATGGCGGATTCAACGCTGTGAACACCTTCATAAGAAGAGGAAGAACGGCTTCAGGTTCTGGTTGCAGCAACACGAACGCCAGCATTTATTCATCTGGATGATGTTAAAGAGGAGTTTAATGGGGGCGGTTTGGTACAAACGTCCAACTCTGGCCTGAATCAGCTGAAGTTGATTCGCTGTGGAGGACTCCTGCCTCCTCATCTATGACAGGTTTTTAATCAGTACAGCGTCGCCTACCCTGTGTGTTGGCATGGTGGCCCTGGTGATCCCGCTCTTTGACTATAGCTACTTTCAAAGAGAAGCTAATTATGTTAGCAAGGACTGCTAATGCACTGCTTTTAATTTGGATTGCCAGCTTCACTGAGTCATAACAGTTAGACCTAATTACCTCAGGAGAGGCCGCCATACATCACAGTGATGGTGCCAAGAAGGATGTGAGCTTTGGCAGAAGACTGGGACGAGTGAGCGGAGAGAAAGTAGCTCCTGCAGTCCTGGAATTTCCATTTATTAAAGCTTTATCAGTGTTGTTTATCCTGCCATAGGAACCGAGCGAATACATAACATGACGTGTCTCAGCCAGCAGGATGGATGCGAGGCGGACTGACTCACCATTTTACTTCTAATTGATCCGCAAATCTGCGTGTGGTTGGAACAGAAATACCTGAACGACTGTAAAAATAACTCCATCTGATGTCATTTCTTCATCTCCACGGTGACGGAACCATTTCTGATCAACAGAAGACGTTTGACTCACGTTTTACATCATCCATCCATCCATCCATCCATCATCATCCATCCATCCATCCATCATCATCCATCCATCCATCCATCATCATCCATCCATCCATCCATCATCATCCATCCATCCATCCATCCATCCATCCATCCATCATCCATCCATCCGTCATCATCCATCCATCCATCCATCCATCATCCATCCATCCATCCATCCATCCATCCATCATCATGCATCCATCCATCATCCTTCCATCCATCATCCATCCATCCATCATCCATCCATCCATCCATCATCATCCATCCATCATCATCCATCCATCCACCCATCCATCATCCACCATCCATCCACCATTCATCCACCATCATCATCCATCATCATCCATCCATCCACCATCATCCATCCATCCATCATCCATCCATCCATCATCATCCATCCATCATCATCCATCCATTAACCCATCCATCATCCACCATCCATCCACCATTCATCCACCATCATCATCCATCATCATCCAACCATCCACCATCATCCATCCACCTTGCTTCCATCCATCCATTCATCTTCCATCATCCATTCATTCATCATCCATCCATCATCATCCATCCATCCACCCATCCATCCATCCATCATCCATGCATCCACCATCATCATCCTTCCATCCATCATTCATCCATCCATCCATCATCCATCCATCATCATCCATCCATCCACCCATCCATCCATCCATCCACGCATCCATCCATCCATCATCCATCTATCCATCCACGCATCCATCCATCCACCATCCATCCATCCATCCACGCATCCATCCATCCATCCATCATCCATCCATCCACGCATCCATCCACCATCATCCATCATCATCCATCCACCACGCATCCATCCATCCATCATCCATCCATCCACCATCATCCATCCATCATCCACGCATCCATCCACCATCATCCATCATCATCCATCCACCACGCATCCATCCATCCATCATCCATCCATCCATCCATCATCCATCCATCCATCATCATCATCCATCCATCCACCCATCCATCCATCCATCATCATCCATCCATCCACGCATCCATCCATCCATCATCCATCCATCCATCCACGCATCCATCCATCCATCCATCATCCATCCATCCATCCACACATCTATCCACCATCATCCATCCACGCATCTATCCACCATCATCCATCCATCATCCATCCATCCATCCACGCATCTATCCACCATCATCCATCCATCCACGCATCCATCCACCATCATCCATCATCATCCATCCATCCACGCATCCATCCACCATCATCCATCCATCCACCCATCCATCATCCACCATCCATCCACCATCATCCATCCATCGAACCATCCACCATCATCCATCCACCTTGCTTCCATCCATCCATTCATCTTCCATCATCCATCCATCCACCATCATCATCCTTCCATCCATCATCCATCCACGCATCCATCCACCATCATCCATCCATCATCCATCCATCCACCCATCCATCATCCACCATCCATCCATCCATTCATCTTCCATCATCCATTCATCCATCATCCATCCACCTTCCATCCATCCATCATCATCCATCCATCCACCCATCCATCCATCCATCCATCCATCCATCATCCATCCATCCATCCATCCATCCATCCATCCATCATCCATCCATCATCATCCATCCATCCACCCATCCATCCATCCATCATCATCCATCCATCCACCCATCCATCCATCCATCCACCATCATCCATCTATCCACCCATCCATCATCCACCATCCATCCACCATCATCCATCCATCCAACCATCCACCATCATCCATCCACCTTGCTTCCATCCATCCATTCATCTTCCATCATCCATCCATCCATCTATCCATCCATCCATCATCCATCCACCTTCCTTCCATCCATCCATCCATCCACGCATCCATCCATCCATCCACGCATCCATCCACCATCATCCATCATCATCCATCCACCACGCATCCATCCATCCATCATCCATCCATCCACCATCATCCATCCATCATCCATCCATCCACGCATCCATCCACCATCATCCATCATCATCCATCCACCACGCATCCATCCATCCATCATCCATCCATCCATCCATCATCCATCCATCCATCCATCCATCATCATCATCCATCCATCCACCCATCCATCCATCCACGCATCCATCCATCCATCATCCATCCATCCATCCACGCATCCATCCATCCATCATCCATCCATCCATCCACGCATCTATCCACCATCATCCATCCATCATCCATCCATCCATCCACGCATCTATCCACCATCATCCATCCATCATCCATGCATCCATCCACCATCATCCATCATCATCCATCCATCCACGCATCCATCCACCATCATCCATCCATCATCCATCCATCCACCCATCCATCATCCACCATCCATCCACCATCATCCATCCATCGAACCATCCACCATCATCCATCCACCTTGCTTCCATCCATCCATTCATCTTCCATCATCCATCCATCCACCATCATCATCCTTCCATCCATCATCCATCCACGCATCCATCCACCATCATCCATCCATCCACCCATCCATCATCCACCATCCATCCATCCATTCATCTTCCATCATCCATTCATCCATCATCCATCCACCTTCCATCCATCCATCCATTCATCATCCATCCATCATCATCCATCCATCCACCCATCCATCCATCCATCCATCCATCCATCATCCATCCATCCATCCATCATCCATCCATCATCATCCATCCATCATCATCCATCCATCCACCCATCCATCCATCCATCATCATCCATCCATCCACCCATCCATCCATCCATCATCCATCCATCCACCATCATCCATCCATCATCCATCTATCCACCCATCCATCATCCACCATCCATCCACCATCATCCATCCATCCAACCATCCACCATCATCCATCCACCTTGCTTCCATCCATCCATTCATCTTCCATCATCCATCCATCCATCCATCCATCTATCCATCCATCCATCATCCATCCACCTTCCTTCCATCCATCCATCCATCCATCTTCCATCCATCTATCCATCATTCATCCATCCACCCATCATCCATCCACCTTCCTCCCATCCATACATCCATCCATCCATCCATTCATCTTCCATCCATCTATCCATCATCCGTCCATCAATATATCCATCCATCCACCATCATCCATCCATCCATCCATCCATCTTCCTTCCATCCATCCAGCCATCATCATTTATTCAGGAATCCCATGTTTCTCTGCTACAACACATTCTGCTATAAAAAACTCTTTTTGGTAAACATGTTTGGCGTCAGTCGTAAATATATTTCAGCTCCATGTCTCATTGTTTAACTTCATAAAATGATCCCAGATAAAGATTTGTCAGTGACACAGGAGTTCCTTTTAGGATTAATCATGAACAATAATCAATTTTCAACCAGTAAGTTTAGACTGCCCGTCCTCTAACACAGCTGCAATGATCATTATGTGGATTTGCAAACGTTTGAAGTTATGAAGTGGAAAAAGATGAATGGTAAATAAAATGCTCTGTTTTTTCAATGTGAGTGGTGCTTAAACATTGGACGTTTAAGAAAAATGAAAAGGTTTGTTTGATGGACGTTTCCCACATGGTTGACTGCAACACAGCAGCTCTTCCCACCATTGTTGCCTGGGTGACGGGTGCTCATGCATCTCCTAATTAAGCTCAGTAGTTTTTTACAAACACACAAGGTGTGTTTATCCCCAACCCACTCACACCGCCGTCATGTCAACAATGTGCTTTATATTCAGGTTCTGTTCTTTCAGTAGGTTTTACCCCCAATGCATCCATTAATTTATAATTATATAAAAACTAAAGATACATACAATATATTGAATATTAAATAAATGAATTTTTAATAAAGAGTTTAAAAAAAAGAAAATAAATACAAAATAGGCAAAAAAAAAAAAGAAAAAGATAAAACTGAAAAACTACAATACAGTGTAGAGTTTAACTAGTTAATTTCAGGTCTTATTGAGGTGAAATGTAAACTTTAAGGAGCTGTTAACAAATGCATATATAAAAACCAGTCAGCAGAGGTTGAATGGGAGGGATTTTGTGAATACATTAATAAAAAAGTTTGTGTTGGCTTTACATATTCAAACATGATTTTCTGCTTGTTTAATCATCCGAACCTAAACGATGACTTTACCTCGAGTCTTTTCTGTTTGTTCCACGTCTCTCGTCTGATGCACCGATTCTGCAAACCTTTACAAAAGAAGCTCCTTGTGCCAATTAAAAGCACATTAGCCTAATCACCCAGTAAAAACTACTCCTTCATTATTCCGCACTTTGTAGATTTTATCAGTGCATTTCATCAGAGAAAAGGCTCGACTTCACCGCGAGGCCCAGAAGTCGTTAGTGCTTCTGCATTAACTCAGCTGAAAATGTGTTGACAGACGAATCCGTGTGTGCAAATGGATCCACTTCATGTGCACCCTGGCTTTCTGTTGAGGTCTTTGGGTGCCGCACTCGAAGCTGTGGCGTTATCAGCAGGTGTTCTTGTGAGGAAGGAACATCTGCCTTCAGCGGGATGCGTGGTGGCGGGTCAGATTCATGCAGTAAGGAGAGCTCTGAGGAAACAGTCAAGTTCCGTTATACTTCCAACTTCTAGACCGAAGCTGAGACCGGTGTTATCCTGATTGAATCCAGTGTTAGCCGACATAGCTAGCCGGCTACAACACTGTGGTCAGCAGTCCTGTCTGAAGTTCTGGAAGGGGGACGAGTCGTGGACTGGAGGGAATTGATACCTGTGGCTTTGTTGAGATGGAAATTCCGGCGATAACCATGGTGGACATATCTCTGGCGAGGTTGTAGGGTGGTGTCTGGGTTGAGGTGCAGCTTGACCAGCAGACGTCCAGTGAGATGGCAGCCTCAGTAGCAGTATACTGGAACAGTCCTGACACAGGCTGATGGAGAGCAGAGTCCAGGTCAGTGCAAACCAGACAGCGATCTTACTGGTCCACACTCTGGATGCTGACGTGGAATCACCAAGCCGGGGAGATGAACGGTGAACCCACAATGCACTTTGCCTCCTGGAGTTTCTCTGCCTGAAACCAAACCAGATGTAGAGAAATATGTGGAAGATGTAAAGTGCTCTGATTAGAGTTAGACTGCATTGATCTGATTGGTTCTACTGGAGGGCAGCATGGTGGCTGTGGAGGCGTCCGAACAGGGGTTTGTCTGCATGGAGTCTGCATGTTCTCTCCGTGTATGCGTGGGTTCTCAACGGGTTCTACATGGGTTCCCACCGTCCACAGACATGATGTTGACGTTGGTTAACTGGTTACTGAGAATGTTCTCCTGGAGTGAGCGTGAGCGAATGGTTGTTTGTGTTCGTGTGGTGATGGACTGGCGATGTGTCCAGGTGTTCCTGCTCCTCGCCCAGTGACTGCTGGGGTCGACTCCACACAAAGAAAATGATGCTTCGCCTTACTGGACCATTATTTATCTGCTTTTCTCATCACTTGTTGATCTTTGGCTGCTCCTGATTGGACGTTACCGTCAGTTTAAGCTCTCTGATTGGTGGAAAGTCTGACAGGAAGTGTCTTCATCATCATGTCCGGGTGAAAACAGAGGTCTCTTAGCAACATGGTAATGATGGTGATGAAGATGTGATAAATAATGGTGGATTTACCATCTAGAGTCTCTGAATAAACACTACATGTTGTGTCTGGATTGTAAACCTCCTGGACGGATAGAAACGCTGGAAAACCTCCGTAGACCAGCTGGAGGGTCACATGTCTGTCATCACTTTGAGTTTAGCTTTTGGTGAGATGGTTTTTCAGCCTTTGACCTGTTAGGGTTAGGGTTGGGTTTAGGGTTGGGTTTAGGGTTGGGGTTGGGGTTGGGTTTAGGGTTGGGGTTAGGGTTGGGGTTAGGGTTAGGGTTGACGCGCTCGTGAGCGTCGCTGTTTAATGCAGCATCACTTAGCGAGCATGAAGCACTTCCACAGACGTCTCGGCTTGGTGAAGCTTGGAAAGAAGACGTATTCATTTCACATCTTCCTGCCGCATCAGGATGAGATGAATCCTGCCAGCATTTACACAAGATTCCTGGTAAATATCGTTAATGGTCTGTGTTCAAATCACTCTTCTGCTTCCATTTACATGTTTTATTCCTGCTTTTTAAAGTCTGAAGGCTCGCTAGACATAGTTCATGCAAGTCAGAGTTATCTGCAGGAAAGAATCCCGTTCGTACGTCAGGTGGATCAGGGAAGATAGTGGTGACTGTCTGGTAAGTATGAGACGGAACTGCTGGATGGTCAGAGGATCCGTGCAGAGCAAACATGGAGGCCTCGCTCAGATAAACTCACGTCTATAAAAACTGCAGCGTTTACATCTTCACTGCCTGCTAACTATCAGAAATATAGCAGCACTAAAAGTTTATGACTTCTCATTTATGATCTGAAACGTTGGAAATAAGAACAAATGATAAAAGTGGACAAAATGTCCAATTGATAAAATGGTATTTAACTTTATTATTTAATAAGGGATGTTAGGAAACAACAGCTAAAACATGAGGTCAAATTAAAGGAAAATTGACTTTTAAACTGAATTTCTTTATTTACTTTATTAAAGTCCAGAACTTTCATTTGCTTCTGTCTTCAGAGGAAAATAAAATAAAAATATATTAAATAAATAAACACAACAGCTGTTTTTGCTTGAACATTTAATCCCATAATGAAACGAGGATATTGGTGTGGCAACGGAGCCAAGTGCAGATTCATGCAGGAACACAAAAGTCCGCATGAAGAGGATGAACGGTCGCTTTTCACCGGAGAATCTGAAACCATTTCTGCTGCGTTACAGAAAGGATACAAATGTTGTCATCTGCCATCTTCCATCAGCACTTTACGTTGCCACGGTAACTTAATAAGTTCATCGACAGATGCTGAGTTCAGATAGTGTTCTGCGAGCTGGTCTGGTTCCGGTTCTCTTAGAAAGGTGATAAACTGATCCAGATTCTCAAAAGGACCTCATTACAATCGTTTCATATTCTACCATTAAACTCCAGAAAACTGTAATTAAACTCCAGATTAACTGTAATTAAACTCCAGATAAACTATAATTAAACTCCAGATAAACTATAATTAAACTCTAGTTAAACTGTAATTAAACTCCAGATAAATGTAATTAAACTCCAGATAACTATAATTAAACTCCAGATAAACTATAATTAAACTCCAGATAAACTATAATTAAACTCCAGTTAAACTGTAATTAAACTCCAGATAAACTGTAATTAAACTCCAGATAAACTATAATTAAACTCCAGATTACCGGTAATTAAACTCCAGTTAAACTGTAATGAAACTCCAGATAAACTGTAATTAAACTCCAGATAACTGTAATTAAACTCCAGATAACTGTAATTAAACTCCAGATAAACTATAATTAAACTCCAGTTAAACTGTAATTAAACTCCAGTTAAACTGTAATTAGACTCCAGATAACTGTAATTAAACTCCAGATAAGATGTAATTAAACTCCAGATAATCTGTAATTAAACTCTACTTAAACTGTAAATAAACTCCAGATAACTGTAATTAAACTCCAAATAACTGTAATTAAACTCCAGATAACTGTGAGTAAACTCCAGATAAACTGTATTTAAACTCCAGATAACTGTAATTAAACCCCAGATAACTGTAATTAAACTCCAGAAAAACTGTAATTTAACTCCAGATAAACAAGAAATAAACTCCAGATAAACTGTTATTAAACTCTAGTTAAACTGTAATTAAACTCCAGATAACTGTAATTAAACTCCAGATAAACGAGAATTAAACTCCAGATAACTGCAATTAAACTCCAGATAACTGTAAGTAAACTCCAGATAAACGAGAATTAAACTCCAGATAACTGCAATTAAACTCCAGATAACTGTAAGTAAACTCCAGATAAACTGTATTTAAACTCCAGATAACTGTAATTAAACTCTAGATAAGATGTAATTAAACTCCAGATAATCTGTAATTAAACTCTACTTAAACTGTAAATAAACTCCAGATAACTGTAATTAAACTCCAAATAACTGTAATTATACTCCAGATAACTGCAATTAAACTCCAGATAACTGTGAGTAAACTCCAGATAAACTGTATTTAAACTCCAGATAAACTGTAATTAAACCCCAGATAACTGTAATTAAACTCCAGATAAACTATAATTAAACTCCAGATAACTATAATTAAACTCCAGATAAACTATAATTAAACTCCAGATAAACTGTAATTGAGGAGAAGATGGCGCCAGTGCTAGGCAGCGCGTCTGCTACCTGTCTGTTTTCACGCATTTTGGTAATTTATCTTGTGACATTTTTTGCTGTGTCAACCCTGTCAAATAGTAGCTATGTCTTGGCTGCTATTCAATATGACAGACACACGTTGTTCCGCATCAAGGGACAAATGGAGAACTTTTGTGTTACCTGGGAAAGATACACTGAGTTTTTACCTCCAAAACTGGAGTGCTCCACGTCATCGACCGAGTATCTGTTGCTATCCAGACGGCGGGGCAGGAGAAGGAAACGGGGCTCCAGGGCCGGTGTCCAGACCCGGCTAAAGAAGTGGCGATCCCGAAATCCTATCGCCTATCTGAGTGGTTTCGGTGCTGGGAGTGAGCGGTGCCTGAGACCAATTCCAGTCTGCGATACGGAACAAGACGGGGCCAGTGCGTCATCGCCGATATGGAGCACCTCCGACCAGATATTTCCAGCACGGAACGCCCGTAAGCCTGCTCGTCGCGACCGTGTCTTGTGTCCGGTTCCCTGTCGAGCGGATTCCGCCATCCAGTCTGCGGGGCAGGCCCTGGGATGGAGCGCAACAGGAACGCGGGCCATCAGGTTTGGCTTGCTCAACGCTCGCTCGATTGCGAACAAAACTTTTACTCTGAGTGACCTTTTCATTAAGGAGAATTTGGATATAATGTGCATCACGGAAACTTGGCAGCGAGAAAATGAGTACTTTCATCTAAAGGAGCTGTGCCCCCCGGATTGCTCCGTGTTTGGGACGCCTCGGCTCGCGCGCCGTGGAGGAGGACTTGCTTTTGTCTACAGGGACTCCTTTTGCTGCAGTCTGATGGACACGAACGCATACGACTCCTTTGAGCTTCAGATGTGTAAGGTTGGAAACACACACTCTTTTTATTGTGTTTTAGTATACCGTCCTCCTGGTCCTGCTCGTCCATTTCTAGATGAGTTCAGTGACTTCTTATCATCTGTCATGAAATTGGAAAGCGTTTTAATTCTTGGGGACTTCAATCTCCACGTTGATAACCCATCGTGTCCAATGGCGTCTGAACTGTTAGCACTTATGGACATGTTTAATTTTACACAGCACATTTCTGGACCTACACATCAAAAAGGCCATTCGTTAGATTTGGTTTTTTCTTATGGATTAAAGATTGATGAACTAAGTATTGAGGATTTTCAAATAAGTGACCACTGCTGTATCCTTTTTAACCTGTCTTTTTCATTGGTGCCAAATGACTCTAATGTAAACATCCAGAGACGCGTTCTTAATGAAGCAGCCATTAGTCATTTCTCTGCTTCTTTTGATTTTTCTTCATTTGCAATGTGTGACGATGTGGAAACTTATGTGACAAATTTCAATAGTCACTGCTTAACTGTTTTGGACACAGTTGCCCCCTCTAAAAGCACTCTTGTGCATAAAAAGCCCTGTCCATGGATGAGTGAGGCTATTTGTAACTTTAAAAGAAGCTGTCGGAAAGTGGAGCGTTTGTGGAAAGCCACAAAATTAGAGGTGCATAGACTCAATCTTAAAGAAATGATGTCGGAGCTAAATGAAATGATAAAAGTAGCTCGGTCAACTTACTTCTCAAATCTAGTGTCATGTAATAAGAAAAACCCTAAAGTCCTGTTTGATACTATTGAAAACCTTCTTGTGCCTTCATCTCCACATGTTCCAGTGTATACACAGGAGGATTGCAATAATTTTTTAAACTTCTTTGTGTCCAAAGTGAAAGACATTAGGGCCAGCATCAGTCCTTCTTTAAATAACTTATGCCCTGTGTCAAATAGTGTTCAGATATGGTCCTCGTTCACTCCTGTCAGCCTGCAGAATGTGAAGGCTTTAGTGGACAAGATGAAACCTTCCTCAAGTCTGGCAGACATTCTACCGACATCTTTGTTTGTGAAGGTTTTTGATGTAGTTGGTCCTTGGGTTGTTAAATTGATCAATCTTTCATTGGAATCTGGCTCAGTCCTCAGCTACTTCAAACATGCAGTGGTAAATCCCATCCTTGAAAAAACAAATCTAGATCCTGCGGAACCAAGAAATTATAGGCCCATATCAAAACTTCCTTTCCTTTCTAAGATCTTAGAGAAAGTAGTGGCTGAACAGCTAACTACATTTTTGGAAGAAAATGATTTTTACGACAAATTTCAGTCAGGTTTCCGCAAAAAGCACTCTACTGAAACTGCCTTATTTAGAGTTTCAAATGATGTGATGATGGCCGCTGACTCTGGTCGCTACACAGTTTTGGTTTTACTAGATTTAACGTCTGCCTTTGACACAGTAGACCATGACTTATTGATTGATCGACTTAAATTAGAGATGGGTTTTTCTGGGACTGTTCTTCAGTGGTTCTCCTCATACATAAAAGGTAGAACCTTTAATGTTGCGGTAAACAATATAATATCTCATGTGTCTAAACTGTCGTGTGGAGTGGCCCAAGGTTCTGTCCTGGGACCTGTTTTGTTTCTTTTGTACTTATTGCCTCTTGGCCGACTTATTTGTGGTTTTGAAAATGTATCTTATCACTTTTACGCTGATGATATTCAGTTGTACTGTTCCTTCAATGATTCAGAGTTTTATTTTTTATCTATGTTGTTAGAATGTGTGTCCTGCATTAAAAACTGGCTCTCCTCAAATTACCTTCAGATAAATTCTAACAAAACAGAAACTCTGATCATTGCCCCTGATAAAAAGATACCTATGATCAAAAACTATCTTGGTGCTCTGGGACCGTCTGTGAAAACCAGTCTCAGAAACCTTGGGGTTGTGTTTGATCAGGCCATGTCTTTGGAGAGTCACACCCGACAACTGACCAAAAACAGTTTCTATCATCTAAGAAACATCTCTAAAGTAAGGAGGTTGTTGTCAAAATCAGATCTTGAAATGATCATCCATGCTTTCATCTCGAGTCGCATTGATTACTGTAACTCTGTTTTCACTTACATAAATAAGACGACTCTAAATAAGCTTCAAATTGTGCAGAACTCTGCTGCCAGACTTTTGACAGGTGCAGCCAGAACAGCCCACATCACCCCTGTTTTGACACGTCTTCATTGGCTTCCTGTTAAATTTCGCATAGATTTTAAAATTTTAGTGTTGACCTTTCAGGCGTTACATGGTCAGGCCCCTCAGTATATCACCGACTTACTATGTCCATACTCCTCTGGACGCTCTCTTCGGTCTTCTGGCCAGAACCTCCTGAAGGTTCCAAAAACTCGTTTTAAAACTCGTGGTGACCTGTCTTTCCAGTCTGTTGCTCCCAGACTCTGGAATGAGCTGCCTCTGTCCCTTCGTGTGCTTGACTCTGTGGACTCTTTTAAAATGCAGCTAAAGACTCTACTGTTTAGAAGAGCTTTTTGTTGATTCTTGGATGATTTTAATTTTTGCTGATTGTTGCTGATTGTGTTATTGTACCCATTTTTATGTACAGCACTTTGTGATTTTTATCTGTGAAAAGCGCTTTATAAATAAACTTTACTTACTTACTTACTTACTACTGTAATTAAACTCCAGATAACTGTAATTAAACTCCAGATAAACGAGAATTAAACTCCAGATAAACTATAATTAAACTCCAGATAACTGCATTTAAACTCCAGATAACTGTGAGTAAACTCCAGATAAACTGTATTTAAACTCATGATAACTGTAATTAAACTCCAGATAAACTATAATTAAACTCCAGATAACTGTAAGTAAACTCCAGATAAACTGTAATTAAACTCCAGATAACTGTAATTAAACTCCAGATAAACGAGAATTAAACTCCAGATAAACTATAATTAAACTCCAGATAACTGCATTTAAACTCCAGATAACTGTAATTAAACTCCAGATAAACTATAATTAAACTCCATATTAACTGTAATTAAACTCCAGTTAAACTGTAATTAAACTCCAGATAAACTGTAATTAAACTCCAGATAACTGTAATTAAACTCCAGATAAGATGTAATTAAACTCCAGATAATCTGTAATTAAACTCTACTTAAACTGTAAATAAACTCCAGATAACTGCATTTAAACTCCAGATAACTGAGTAAACTCCAGATAAACTGTATTTAAACTCCAGATAACTGTAATTAAACTCCAGATAACTGTAATTAAACTCCAGATAAACAGTAATTAAACTCTAGTTAAACTGTAATTAAACTCCAGATAACTGTAATTAAACTCCAGATAACTGTCATTAAACTCCAGATAAACTAGAATAAAAATCCAGATAAACTATAATTAAACTCCAGATAAACTATAATTAAACTCCAGATAACTGTAATTAAACTCCAGATAATCGAGAATTAAACTCCAGATAAAGTATAATTAAATTCCAGATAACTGCAATTAAACCTTAGATAACTGTCATTAAACTCCAGATAAACTAGAATAAAAATCCAGATAAACTATAATTAAACTCCAGATAAACTATAATTAAACTCCAGATAACTGTAATTAAACTCCAGATAAACGAGAATTAAACTCCCGATAAACTATAATTAAACTCCAGATAAATGAGAATGAAACTCCAGATTAACTGTAATTAAACTCCAGTTAAACTGTAATTAAACTCCAGATAACTGTAATTAAACTCCAGATAACTGTAATTAAACTCCAGTTAAACTGTAATTAAACTCCAGATAACTATAATTAAACTCCAAATAAATGTAATTAAACTCCAGATAAACAAGAATTAAACTCCAGACAAACTATAATTAAACTCCAGATAAACTATAATTAAACTCC
The DNA here is from genome assembly GCF_933228915.1 of Telmatherina bonti. Classification (NCBI taxonomy): domain Eukaryota; kingdom Metazoa; phylum Chordata; class Actinopteri; order Atheriniformes; family Telmatherinidae; genus Telmatherina; species Telmatherina bonti. The sequence goes on along the minus strand of NC_136610.1, from coordinate 39,553,435 downwards.
AGATAACTGTAATTAAACTCCAGATAAACTGTAAACTCCAGATAACTGTAATTAAACTCCAGATAACTGTAATTAAACTCCAGATAAATGAGGATTAAACTCCAGATAAACTATAATTAAACTCCAGATAACTGTCATTAAACTCCAGATAAACTGTAAACTCCAGATAACTGTAATTAAACTCCAGATTAACTGTAATTAAACTCCAGATAACTGTAATTAACCTGCAGATAAACTGCAATTAAACTCCAGTTAAACTGTAATTATACTCCAGATAACTGTAATTAAACTCCAGATAACTGTCATTAAACTCCAGATAACTGTAATTAAACTCCAGATAACTGTGAGTAAACTCCAGATAAACTGTAATTAAACTCCAGATAAACTATAATTAAACTCCATATTAACTGTAATTAAACTCCAGTTAAACTGTAATTAAACTCCAGATAAAGTGTAATTAAACTCCAGATAACTGTAATTAAACTCCAGATAACTGTAATTAAACTCCAGATAAACTATAATTAAACTCCAGTTAAACTGTAATTAAACTCCAGATAACTGTAATTAAACTCCAGATAAGATGTAATTAAACTCCAGATAACTGTCATTAAACTCCAGATAAACTAGAATAAAAATCCAGATAAACTATAATTAAACTCCAGATAAACTATAATTAAACTCCAGATAACTGTAATTAAACTCCAGATAATCGAGAATTAAACTCCAGATAAAGTATAATTAAATTCCAGATAACTGCAATTAAACCTTAGATAACTGTCATTAAACTCCAGATAAACTAGAATAAAAATCCAGATAAACTATAATTAAACTCCAGATAAACTATAATTAAACTCCAGATAACTGTAATTAAACTCCAGATAAACGAGAATTAAACTCCCGATAAACTATAATTAAACTCCAGATAAATGAGAATGAAACTCCAGATTAACTGTAATTAAACTCCAGTTAAACTGTAATTAAACTCCAGATAACTGTAATTAAACTCCAGATAACTGTAATTAAACTCCAGTTAAACTGTAATTAAACTCCAGATAACTATAATTAAACTCCAAATAAATGTAATTAAACTCCAGATAAACAAGAATTAAACTCCAGACAAACTATAATTAAACTCCAGATAAACTATAATTAAACTCCAGATAACTGTAATTAAACTCCAGATAAACTGTAAACTCCAGATAACTGTAATTAAACTCCAGATAACTGTAATTAAACTCCAGATAAATGAGGATTAAACTCCAGATAAACTATAATTAAACTCCAGATAACTGTCATTAAACTCCAGATAAACTGTAAACTCCAGATAACTGTAATTAAACTCCAGATTAACTGTAATTAAACTCCAGATAACTGTAATTAACCTGCAGATAAACTGCAATTAAACTCCAGTTAAACTGTAATTATACTCCAGATAACTGTAATTAAACTCCAGATAACTGTCATTAAACTCCAGATAACTGTAATTAAACTCCAGATAACTGTGAGTAAACTCCAGATAAACTGTAATTAAACTCCAGATAAACTATAATTAAACTCCATATTAACTGTAATTAAACTCCAGTTAAACTGTAATTAAACTCCAGATAAAGTGTAATTAAACTCCAGATAACTGTAATTAAACTCCAGATAACTGTAATTAAACTCCAGATAAACTATAATTAAACTCCAGTTAAACTGTAATTAAACTCCAGATAACTGTAATTAAACTCCAGATAAGATGTAATTAAACTCCAGATAACTGTAATTAAACTCCAGATAACTGTAAATAAACTCCAGATAAACTATAATTAAACTCCAGTTAAACTGCATTTAAACTCCAGATAACTGTGAGTAAACTCCAGATAAACTGTATTTAAACTCCAGATAACTGTAATTAAACTCCAGATAACTGTAATTAAACTCCAGATAAACAGTAATTAAACTCTAGTTAAACTGTAATTAAACTCCAGATAACTGTAATTAAACTCCAGTTAAGCTGTAATTAAACTCCAGATAAACTGTAATTAAGCTCCAGATAACTGTAATTAAACTCCAAATAAACGAGAATTAAACTCCAGATAAACTATAATTAAACTCCAGATAAACTATGATTAAACTCCAGATTAACTGTAATTAAACTCCAGTTAAACTGTAATTAAACTCCAGATAACTGTAATTAAACTCCAGATAACTGTAATTAACCTCCAGATAAACTGTAATTAAACTCCAGTTAAACTGTAATTAAACTCCAGATAACTATAATTAAACTCCAGATAAACTATAATTAAACTCCAGATAACTGTAAGTAAACTCCAGATAAACTGTAATTAAACTCCAGATAACTGTAATTAAACTCCAGATAAACGAGAATTAAACTCCAGATAAACTATAATTAAACTCCAGATAACTGCATTTAAACTCCAGATAACTGTGAGTAAACTCCAGATAAACTGTATTTAAACTCATGATAACTGTAATTAAACTCCAGATAACTGTAATTAAACTCCAGATAAACAGTAATTAAACTCTAGTTAAACTGTAATTAAACTCCAGATAACTGTTATTAAACTCCAGTTAAGCTGTAATTAAACTCCAGATAAACTGTAATTAAGCTCCAGATAACTGTAATTAAACTCCAAATAAACGAGAATTAAACTCCAGATAACCTATAATTAAACTCCAGATAAACTATGATTAAACTCCAGATTAACTGTAATTAAACTCCAGTTAAACTGTAATTAAACTCCAGATAACTGTAATTAACCTCCAGATAAACTGTAATTAAACTCCAGTTAAACTGTAATTAAACTCCATATAACTATAATTAAACTCCAGATAAACTATAATTAAACTCCAGATAACTGTAAGTAAACTCCAGATAAACTGTAATTAAACTCCAGATAAACTATAATTAAACTCCATATTAACTGTAATTAAACTCCAGTTAAACTGTAATTAAACTCCAGATAAACTGTAATTAAACTCCAGATAACTGTAAATAAACTCCAGATAACTGTAATTAAACTCCAGATAAACTATAATTAAACTCCAGTTAAACTGTAATTAAACTCCAGATAACTGTAATTAAACTCCAGATAACTGTAAATAAACTCCAGATAAACTATAATTAAACTCCAGTTAAACTGCATTTAAACTCCAGATAACTGTGAGTAAACTCCAGATAAACTGTAATTAAACTCTAGTTAAACTGTAATTAAACTCCAGATAACTGTAATTAAACTCCAGATAACTGTCATTAAACTCCAGATAAACTAGAATAAAAATCCAGATAAACTATAATTAAACTCCAGATAAACTATAATTAAACTCCAGATAACTGTAATTAAACTCCAGATAATCGAGAATTAAACTCCAGATAAAGTATAATTAAATTCCAGATAACTGCAATTAAACCTTAGATAACTGTCATTAAACTCCAGATAAACTAGAATAAAAATCCAGATAAACTATAATTAAACTCCAGATAAACTATAATTAAACTCCAGATAACTGTAATTAAACTCCAGATAAACGAGAATTAAACTCCCGATAAACTATAATTAAACTCCAGATAAATGAGAATGAAACTCCAGATTAACTGTAATTAAACTCCAGTTAAACTGTAATTAAACTCCAGATAACTGTAATTAAACTCCAGATAACTGTAATTAAACTCCAGTTAAACTGTAATTAAACTCCAGATAACTATAATTAAACTCCAAATAAATGTAATTAAACTCCAGATAAACAAGAATTAAACTCCAGACAAACTATAATTAAACTCCAGATAAACTATAATTAAACTCCAGATAACTGTAATTAAACTCCAGATAAACTGTAAACTCCAGATAACTGTAATTAAACTCCAGATAACTGTAATTAAACTCCAGATAAATGAGGATTAAACTCCAGATAAACTATAATTAAACTCCAGATAACTGTCATTAAACTCCAGATAAACTGTAAACTCCAGATAAATGTAATTAAACTCCAGATTAACTGTAATTAAACTCCAGATAACTGTAATTAACCTGCAGATAAACTGCAATTAAACTCCAGTTAAACTGTAATTATACTCCAGATAACTGTAATTAAACTCCAGATAACTGTCATTAAACTCCAGATAACTGTAATTAAACTCCAGATAACTGTGAGTAAACTCCAGATAAACTGTAATTAAACTCCAGATAAACTATAATTAAACTCCATATTAACTGTAATTAAACTCCAGTTAAACTGTAATTAAACTCCAGATAAAGTGTAATTAAACTCCAGATAACTGTAATTAAACTCCAGATAACTGTAATTAAACTCCAGATAAACTATAATTAAACTCCAGTTAAACTGTAATTAAACTCCAGATAACTGTAATTAAACTCCAGATAAGATGTAATTAAACTCCAGATAACTGTCATTAAACTCCAGATAAACTAGAATAAAAATCCAGATAAACTATAATTAAACTCCAGATAAACTATAATTAAACTCCAGATAACTGTAATTAAACTCCAGATAATCGAGAATTAAACTCCAGATAAAGTATAATTAAATTCCAGATAACTGCAATTAAACCTTAGATAACTGTCATTAAACTCCAGATAAACTAGAATAAAAATCCAGATAAACTATAATTAAACTCCAGATAAACTATAATTAAACTCCAGATAACTGTAATTAAACTCCAGATAAACGAGAATTAAACTCCCGATAAACTATAATTAAACTCCAGATAAATGAGAATGAAACTCCAGATTAACTGTAATTAAACTCCAGTTAAACTGTAATTAAACTCCAGATAACTGTAATTAAACTCCAGATAACTGTAATTAAACTCCAGTTAAACTGTAATTAAACTCCAGATAACTATAATTAAACTCCAAATAAATGTAATTAAACTCCAGATAAACAAGAATTAAACTCCAGACAAACTATAATTAAACTCCAGATAAACTATAATTAAACTCCAGATAACTGTAATTAAACTCCAGATAAACTGTAAACTCCAGATAACTGTAATTAAACTCCAGATAACTGTAATTAAACTCCAGATAAATGAGGATTAAACTCCAGATAAACTATAATTAAACTCCAGATAACTGTCATTAAACTCCAGATAAACTGTAAACTCCAGATAACTGTAATTAAACTCCAGATTAACTGTAATTAAACTCCAGATAACTGTAATTAACCTGCAGATAAACTGCAATTAAACTCCAGTTAAACTGTAATTATACTCCAGATAACTGTAATTAAACTCCAGATAACTGTCATTAAACTCCAGATAACTGTAATTAAACTCCAGATAACTGTGAGTAAACTCCAGATAAACTGTAATTAAACTCCAGATAAACTATAATTAAACTCCATATTAACTGTAATTAAACTCCAGTTAAACTGTAATTAAACTCCAGATAAAGTGTAATTAAACTCCAGATAACTGTAATTAAACTCCAGATAACTGTAATTAAACTCCAGATAAACTATAATTAAACTCCAGTTAAACTGTAATTAAACTCCAGATAACTGTAATTAAACTCCAGATAAGATGTAATTAAACTCCAGATAACTGTAATTAAACTCCAGATAACTGTAAATAAACTCCAGATAAACTATAATTAAACTCCAGTTAAACTGCATTTAAACTCCAGATAACTGTGAGTAAACTCCAGATAAACTGTATTTAAACTCCAGATAACTGTAATTAAACTCCAGATAACTGTAATTAAACTCCAGATAAACAGTAATTAAACTCTAGTTAAACTGTAATTAAACTCCAGATAACTGTAATTAAACTCCAGTTAAGCTGTAATTAAACTCCAGATAAACTGTAATTAAGCTCCAGATAACTGTAATTAAACTCCAAATAAACGAGAATTAAACTCCAGATAAACTATAATTAAACTCCAGATAAACTATGATTAAACTCCAGATTAACTGTAATTAAACTCCAGTTAAACTGTAATTAAACTCCAGATAACTGTAATTAAACTCCAGATAACTGTAATTAACCTCCAGATAAACTGTAATTAAACTCCAGTTAAACTGTAATTAAACTCCAGATAACTATAATTAAACTCCAGATAAACTATAATTAAACTCCAGATAACTGTAAGTAAACTCCAGATAAACTGTAATTAAACTCCAGATAACTGTAATTAAACTCCAGATAAACGAGAATTAAACTCCAGATAAACTATAATTAAACTCCAGATAACTGCATTTAAACTCCAGATAACTGTGAGTAAACTCCAGATAAACTGTATTTAAACTCATGATAACTGTAATTAAACTCCAGATAACTGTAATTAAACTCCAGATAAACAGTAATTAAACTCTAGTTAAACTGTAATTAAACTCCAGATAACTGTTATTAAACTCCAGTTAAGCTGTAATTAAACTCCAGATAAACTGTAATTAAGCTCCAGATAACTGTAATTAAACTCCAAATAAACGAGAATTAAACTCCAGATAACCTATAATTAAACTCCAGATAAACTATGATTAAACTCCAGATTAACTGTAATTAAACTCCAGTTAAACTGTAATTAAACTCCAGATAACTGTAATTAACCTCCAGATAAACTGTAATTAAACTCCAGTTAAACTGTAATTAAACTCCATATAACTATAATTAAACTCCAGATAAACTATAATTAAACTCCAGATAACTGTAAGTAAACTCCAGATAAACTGTAATTAAACTCCAGATAAACTATAATTAAACTCCATATTAACTGTAATTAAACTCCAGTTAAACTGTAATTAAACTCCAGATAAACTGTAATTAAACTCCAGATAACTGTAAATAAACTCCAGATAACTGTAATTAAACTCCAGATAAACTATAATTAAACTCCAGTTAAACTGTAATTAAACTCCAGATAACTGTAATTAAACTCCAGATAACTGTAAATAAACTCCAGATAAACTATAATTAAACTCCAGTTAAACTGCATTTAAACTCCAGATAACTGTGAGTAAACTCCAGATAAACTGTATTTAAACTCCAGATAACTGTAATTAAACTCCAGATAACTGTAATTAAACTCCAGATAAACAGTAATTAAACTCTAGTTAAACTGTAATTAAACTCCAGATAACTGTAATTAAACTCCAGTTAAGCTGTAATTAAACTCCAGATAAACTGTAATTAAGCTCCAGATAACTGTAATTAAACTCCAAATAAACGAGAATTAAACTCCAGATAAACTATAATTAAACTCCAGATAAACTATGATTAAACTCCAGATTAACTGTAATTAAACTCCAGTTAAACTGTAATTAAACTCCAGATAACTGTAATTAAACTCCAGATAACTGTAATTAACCTCCAGATAAACTGTAATTAAACTCCAGTTAAACTGTAATTAAACTCAAGATAACTATAATTAAACTCCAGATAAACTATAATTAAACTCCAGATAACTGTAAGTAAACTCCAGATAAACTGTAATTAAACTCCAGATAACTGTAATTAAACTCCAGATAAACGAGAATTAAACTCCAGATAAACTATAATTAAACTCCAGATAACTGCATTTAAACTCCAGATAACTGTGAGTAAACTCCAGATAAACTGTATTTAAACTCATGATAACTGTAATTAAACTCCAGATAACTGTAATTAAACTCCAGATAAACAGTAATTAAACTCTAGTTAAACTGTAATTAAACTCCAGATAACTGTTATTAAACTCCAGTTAAGCTGTAATTAAACTCCAGATAAACTGTAATTAAGCTCCAGATAACTGTAATTAAACTCCAAATAAACGAGAATTAAACTCCAGATAACCTATAATTAAACTCCAGATAAACTATGATTAAACTCCAGATTAACTGTAATTAAACTCCAGATAACTGTAATTAACCTCCAGATAAACTGTAATTAAACTCCAGTTAAACTGTAATTAAACTCCAGATAACTATAATTAAACTCCAGATAAACTATAATTAAACTCCAGATAACTGTAAGTAAACTCCAGATAAACTGTAATTAAACTCCAGATAAACTATAATTAAACTCCATATTAACTGTAATTAAACTCCAGTTAAACTGTAATTAAACTCCAGATAAACTGTAATTAAACTCCAGATAACTGTAATTAAACTCCAGATAACTGTAATTAAACTCCAGATAAACTATAATTAAACTCCAGTTAAACTGTAATTAAACTCCAGATAACTGTAATTAAACTCCAGATAACTGTAATTAAACTCCAGATAACTGTAATTAAACTCCAGATAAACTATAATTAAACTCCATATTAACTGTAATTAAACTCCAGTTAAACTGTAATTAAACTCCAGATAAACTGTAATTAAACTCCAGATAACTGTAATTAAACTCCAGATAACTGTAATTAAACTCCAGATAAACTATAATTAAACTCCAGTTAAACTGTAATTAAACTCCAGATAACTGTAATTAAACTCCAGATAACTGTAATTAAACTCCAGATAAACTATAATTAAACTCCAGTTAAACTGTAATTAAACTCCAGATAACTGTAATTAAACTCCAGATAACTGTAAATAAACTCCAGATAAACTATAATTAAACTCCAGTTAAACTGCATTTAAACTCCAGATAACTGTGAGTAAACTCCAGATAAACTGTATTTAAACTCCAGATAACTGTAATTAAACTCCAGATAACTGTAATTAAACTCCAGATAAACAGTAATTAAACTCTAGTTAAACTGTAATTAAACTCCAGATAACTGTAATTAAACTCCAGTTAAGCTGTAATTAAACTCCAGATAAACTGTAATTAAGCTCCAGATAACTGTAATTAAACTCCAAATAAACGAGAATTAAACTCCAGATAAACTATAATTAAACTCCAGATAAACTATAATTAATCTCCAGATTAACTGTAATTAAACTCCAGTTAAACTGTAATTAAACTCCAGATAACTGTAATTAAACTCCAGATAACTGTAATTAACCTCCAGATAAACTGTAATTAAACTCCAGTTAAACTGTAATTAAACTCAAGATAACTATAATTAAACTCCAGATAAACTATAATTAAACTCCAGATAACTGTAAGTAAACTCCAGATAAACTGTAATTAAACTCCAGATAACTGTAATTAAACTCCAGATAAACGAGAATTAAACTCCAGATAAACTATAATTAAACTCCAGATAACTGCATTTAAACTCCAGATAACTGTGAGTAAACTCCAGATAAACTGTATTTAAACTCATGATAACTGTAATTAAACTCCAGATAACTGTAATTAAACTCCAGATAAACAGTAATTAAACTCTAGTTAAACTGTAATTAAACTCCAGATAACTGTTATTAAACTCCAGTTAAACTGTAATTAAACTCCAGATAAACTGTAATTAAACTCCAGATAACTGTAATTAAACTCCAGATAACTGTAATTAAACTCCAGATAAACTATAATTAAACTCCAGTTAAACTGTAATTAAACTCCAGATAACTGTAATTAAACTCCAGATAACTGTAAATAAACTCCAGATAAACTATAATTAAACTCCAGTTAAACTGCATTTAAACTCCAGATAACTGTGAGTAAACTCCAGATAAACTGTATTTAAACTCCAGATAACTGTAATTAAACTCCAGATAACTGTAATTAAACTCCAGATAAACAGTAATTAAACTCTAGTTAAACTGTAATTAAACTCCAGATAACTGTAATTAAACTCCAGTTAAGCTGTAATTAAACTCCAGATAAACTGTAATTAAGCTCCAGATAACTGTAATTAAACTCCAAATAAACGAGAATTAAACTCCAGATAAACTATAATTAAACTCCAGATAAACTATGATTAAACTCCAGATTAACTGTAATTAAACTCCAGTTAAACTGTAATTAAACTCCAGATAACTGTAATTAAACTCCAGATAACTGTAATTAACCTCCAGATAAACTGTAATTAAACTCCAGTTAAACTGTAATTAAACTCAAGATAACTATAATTAAACTCCAGATAAACTATAATTAAACTCCAGATAACTGTAAGTAAACTCCAGATAAACTGTAATTAAACTCCAGATAACTGTAATTAAACTCCAGATAAACGAGAATTAAACTCCAGATAAACTATAATTAAACTCCAGATAACTGCATTTAAACTCCAGATAACTGTGAGTAAACTCCAGATAAACTGTATTTAAACTCATGATAACTGTAATTAAACTCCAGATAACTGTAATTAAACTCCAGATAAACAGTAATTAAACTCTAGTTAAACTGTAATTAAACTCCAGATAACTGTTATTAAACTCCAGTTAAGCTGTAATTAAACTCCAGATAAACTGTAATTAAGCTCCAGATAACTGTAATTAAACTCCAAATAAACGAGAATTAAACTCCAGATAACCTATAATTAAACTCCAGATAAACTATGATTAAACTCCAGATTAACTGTAATTAAACTCCAGTTAAACTGTAATTAAACTCCAGATAACTGTAATTAAACTCCAGATAACTGTAATTAACCTCCAGATAAACTGTAATTAAACTCCAGTTAAACTGTAATTAAACTCCAGATAACTATAATTAAACTCCAGATAAACTATAATTAAACTCCAGATAACTGTAATTAACCTCCAGATAAACTGTAATTAAACTCCAGTTAAACTGTAATTAAACTCCAGATAACTATAATTAAACTCCAGATAAACTATAATTAAACTCCAGATAACTGTAAGTAAACTCCAGATAAACTATAATTAAACTCCAGAGAAATGAGAATGAAACTCCAGATAAACAGTAATTAAACTCTAGTTAAACTGTAATTAAACTCCAGATAACTGTTATTAAACTCCAGTTAAACTGTAATTAAACTCCAGATAAACTGTAATTAAACTCCAGATAACTGTAATTAAACTCCAGATAACTGTAATTAAACTCCAGATAAACTATAATTAAACTCCAGTTAAACTGTAATTAAACTCCAGATAACTGTAATTAAACTCCAGATAACTGTAAATAAACTCCAGATAAACTATAATTAAACTCCAGTTAAACTGCATTTAAACTCCAGATAACTGTGAGTAAACTCCAGATAAACTGTATTTAAACTCCAGATAACTGTAATTAAACTCCAGATAACTGTAATTAAACTCCAGATAAACAGTAATTAAACTCTAGTTAAACTGTAATTAAACTCCAGATAACTGTAATTAAACTCCAGTTAAGCTGTAATTAAACTCCAGATAAACTGTAATTAAGCTCCAGATAACTGTAATTAAACTCCAAATAAACGAGAATTAAACTCCAGATAAACTATAATTAAACTCCAGATAAACTATGATTAAACTCCAGATTAACTGTAATTAAACTCCAGTTAAACTGTAATTAAACTCCAGTTAAACTGTAATTAAACTCCAGATAACTGTAATTAAACTCCAGATAACTGTAATTAACCTCCAGATAAACTGTAATTAAACTCCAGTTAAACTGTAATTAAACTCCAGATAACTATAATTAAACTCCAGATAAACTATAATTAAACTCCAGATAACTGTAATTAACCTCCAGATAAACTGTAATTAAACTCCAGTTAAACTGTAATTAAACTCCAGATAACTATAATTAAACTCCAGATAAACTATAATTAAACTCCAGATAACTGTAAGTAAACTCCAGATAAACTATAATTAAACTCCAGAGAAATGAGAATGAAACTCCAGATAAACAGTAATTAAACTCTAGTTAAACTGTAATTAAACTCCAGATAACTGTTATTAAACTCCAGTTAAACTGTAATTAAACTCCAGATAAACTGTAATTAAACTCCAGATAACTGTAATTAAACTCCAGATAACTGTAATTAAACTCCAGATAAACTATAATTAAACTCCAGTTAAACTGTAATTAAACTCCAGATAACTGTAATTAAACTCCAGATAACTGTAAATAAACTCCAGATAAACTATAATTAAACTCCAGTTAAACTGCATTTAAACTCCAGATAACTGTGAGTAAACTCCAGATAAACTGTATTTAAACTCCAGATAACTGTAATTAAACTCCAGATAACTGTAAATAAACTCCAGATAAACAGTAATTAAACTCTAGTTAAACTGTAATTAAACTCCAGATAACTGTAATTAAACTCCAGTTAAGCTGTAATTAAACTCCAGATAAACTGTAATTAAGCTCCAGATAACTGTAATTAAACTCCAAATAAACGAGAATTAAACTCCAGATAAACTATAATTAAACTCCAGATAAACTATGATTAAACTCCAGATTAACTGTAATTAAACTCCAGTTAAACTGTAATTAAACTCCAGATAACTGTAATTAAACTCCAGATAACTGTAATTAACCTCCAGATAAACTGTAATTAAACTCCAGTTAAACTGTAATTAAACTCAAGATAACTATAATTAAACTCCAGATAAACTATAATTAAACTCCAGATAACTGTAAGTAAACTCCAGATAAACTGTAATTAAACTCCAGATAACTGTAATTAAACTCCAGATAAACGAGAATTAAACTCCAGATAAACTATAATTAAACTCCAGATAACTGCATTTAAACTCCAGATAACTGTGAGTAAACTCCAGATAAACTGTATTTAAACTCATGATAACTGTAATTAAACTCCAGATAACTGTAATTAAACTCCAGATAAACAGTAATTAAACTCTAGTTAAACTGTAATTAAACTCCAGATAACTGTTATTAAACTCCAGTTAAGCTGTAATTAAACTCCAGATAAACTGTAATTAAGCTCCAGATAACTGTAATTAAACTCCAAATAAACGAGAATTAAACTCCAGATAACCTATAATTAAACTCCAGATAAACTATGATTAAACTCCAGATTAACTGTAATTAAACTCCAGTTAAACTGTAATTAAACTCCAGATAACTGTAATTAAACTCCAGATAACTGTAATTAACCTCCAGATAAACTGTAATTAAACTCCAGTTAAACTGTAATTAAACTCCAGATAACTATAATTAAACTCCAGATAAACTATAATTAAACTCCAGATAACTGTAATTAACCTCCAGATAAACTGTAATTAAACTCCAGTTAAACTGTAATTAAACTCCAGATAACTATAATTAAACTCCAGATAAACTATAATTAAACTCCAGATAACTGTAAGTAAACTCCAGATAAACTATAATTAAACTCCAGAGAAATGAGAATGAAACTCCAGATAAACTATAATTAAACTCCAGATTAACTGTAATTAAACTCCAGTTAAACTGTAATTAAACTCCAGATAAACTGTAATTAAACTCCAGATTAACTGTAATTAAACTCCAGATAAACTGTAATTAAACTCCAGATAAACTATAATTAAACTCCAGTTAAACTGTAATTAAACTCCAGATAACTGTAATTAAACTCCAGATAAGATGTAATTAAACTCCAGATAACTGTAATTAAACTCCAGATAACTGTAAATAAACTCCAGATAAACTATAATTAAACTCCAGTTAAACTGCATTTAAACTCCAGATAACTGTGAGTAAACTCCAGATAAACTGTATTTAAACTCCAGATAACTGTAATTAAACTCCAGATAACTGTAATTAAACTCCAGATAAACAGTAATTAAACTCTAGTTAAACTGTAATTAAACTCCAGATAACTGTAATTAAACTCCAGTTAAGCTGTAATTAAACTCCAGATAAACTGTAATTAAACTCCAGATAACTGTAATTAAACTCCAGTTAAGCTGTAATTAAACTCCAGATAAACTGTAATTAAGCTCCAGATAACTGTAATTAAACTCCAAATAAACGAGAATTAAACTCCAGATAAACTATAATTAAACTCCAGATAAACTATGATTAAACTCCAGATTAACTGTAATTAAACTCCAGTTAAACTGTAATTAAACTCCAGATAACTGTAATTAAACTCCAGATAACTGTAATTAACCTCCAGATAAACTGTAATTAAACTCCAGTTAAACTGTAATTAAACTCCAGATAACTATAATTAAACTCCAGATAAACTATAATTAAACTCCAGATAACTGTAAGTAAACTCCAGATAAACTGTAATTAAACTCCAGATAACTGTAATTAAACTCCAGATAAACAGTAATTAAACTCTAGTTAAACTGTAATTAAACTCCAGATAACTGTTATTAAACTCCAGATAACTGTCATTAAACTCCAGATAAACTAGAATAAAAATCCAGATAAACTATAATTAAACTCCAGATAAACTATAATTAAACTCCAGATAACTGTAATTAAACTCCAGATAATCGAGAATTAAACTCCAGATAAAGTATAATTAAATTCCAGATAACTGTAATTAAACCTTAGATAACTGTCATTAAACTCCAGATAAACTAGAATAAAAATCCAGATAAACTATAATTAAACTCCAGATAAACTATAATTAAACTCCAGATAACTGTAATTAAACTCCAGATAAACGAGAATTAAACTCCCGATAAACTATAATTAAACTCCAGATAAATGAGAATGAAACTCCAGATTAACTGTAATTAAACTCCAGTTAAACTGTAATTAAACTCCAGATAACTGTAATTAAACTCCAGTTAAACTGTAATTAAACTCCAGATAACTATAATTAAACTCCAGATAAATGTAATTAAACTCCAGATAAACAAGAATTAAACTCCAGACAAACTATAATTAAACTCCAGATAAACTATAATTAAACTCCAGATAACTGTAATTAAACTCCAGATAAACTGTAAACTCCAGATAACTGTAATTAAACTCCAGATAACTGTAATTAAACTCCAGATAAATGAGGATTAAACTCCAGATAAACTATAATTAAACTCCAGATAACTGTCATTAAACTCCAGATAAACTGTAAACTCCAGATAACTGTAATTAAACTCCAGATTAACTGTAATTAAACTCCAGATAACTGTAATTAACCTGCAGATAAACTGCAATTAAACTCCAGTTAAACTGTAATTATACTCCAGATAACTGTAATTAAACTCCAGATAACTGTCATTAAACTCCAGATAAACGAGAATAAAAATCCAGATAACCTATAATTAAACTCCAGATAAACTATAATTAAGCTCCAGATAACTGTAATTAAACTCCAGATAAACTGTAAACTCCAGATAACTGTAATTAAACTCCAGATAAATGAGGATTAAACTCCAGATAAACTATAATTAAACTCCAGATAAACTGTAATTAAACTCCAGATAACTGTAATTAAACTCCAGATAACTGTGAGTAAACTCCAGATAAACTGTAATTAAACTCCAGATAAACTATAATTAAACTCCATATTAACTGTAATTAAACTCCAGTTAAACTGTAATTAAACTCCAGATAAACTGTAATTAAACTCCAGATAACTGTAATTAAACTCCAGATAACTGTAATTAAACTCCAGATAAACTATAATTAAACTCCAGTTAAACTGTAATTAAACTCCAGATAACTGTAATTAAACTCCAGATAAGATGTAATTAAACTCCAGATAACTGTAATTAAACTCCAGATAACTGTAAATAAACTCCAGATAAACTATAATTAAACTCCAGTTAAACTGCATTTAAACTCCAGATAACTGTGAGTAAACTCCAGATAAACTGTATTTAAACTCATGATAACTGTAATTAAACTCCAGATAACTGTAATTAAACTCCAGATAAACAGTAATTAAACTCTAGTTAAACTGTAATTAAACTCCAGATAACTGTTATTAAACTCCAGTTAAGCTGTAATTAAACTCCAGATAAACTGTAATTAAGCTCCAGATAACTGTAATTAAACTCCAAATAAACGAGAATTAAACTCCAGATAACCTATAATTAAACTCCAGATAAACTATGATTAAACTCCAGATTAACTGTAATTAAACTCCAGTTAAACTGTAATTAAACTCCAGATAACTGTAATTAAACTCCAGATAACTGTAATTAACCTCCAGATAAACTGTAATTAAACTCCAGTTAAACTGTAATTAAACTCCAGATAACTATAATTAAACTCCAGATAAACTATAATTAAACTCCAGATAACTGTAAGTAAACTCCAGATAAACTATAATTAAACTCCAGAGAAATGAGAATGAAACTCCAGATAAACTATAATTAAACTCCAGATTAACTGTAATTAAACTCCAGTTAAACTGTAATTAAACTCCAGATAAACTGTAATTAAACTCCAGATTAACTGTAATTAAACTCCAGTTAAACTGTAATTAAACTCCAGATAAACTGTAATTAAACTCCAGTTAAACTGTAATTAAACTCCAGATAACTGTCATTAAACTCCAGATAAACGAGAATAAAAATCCAGATAAACTATAATTAAACTCCAGATAAACTATAATTAAACTCCAGATAAACTGTAATTAAACTCCAGATAACTGTCATTAAACTCCAGATAAACGAGAATAAAAATCCACATAAACTATAATTAAACTCCAGATAAACTATAATTAAACTCCAGATAACTGTAATTAAACTCCAGATAACTGTAATTAAACTCCAGATAAATGAGGATTAAACTCCAGATAAACTATAATTAAACTCCAGATTAACTGTAATTAAACTCCAGTTAAACTGTAATTAAACTCCAGATAAACTGTAATTAAACTCCAGATAAACTGTAATTAAACTCCAGATAACTTTAATTAAACTCCAGATAACTGTCATTAAACTCCAGATAACTGTAATTAAACTCCAGATAACTGTAATTAAACTCCAGATAAACTGTAATTAAACTCCAGATAACTGTAATTAAACTCCAGATAAACGAGAATTAAACTCCAGATAAACTATAATTAAACTCCAGATAAACTATAATTAAACTCCAGTTAAACTGTAATTAAACTCCAGATAAACTGTAATTAAACTCCAGATAAACTATAATTAAACTCCATATTAACTGTAATTAAACTCCAGTTAAACTGTAATTAAACTCCAGATAAACTGTAATTAAACTCCAGATAACTGTAATTAAACTCCAGATAACTGTAATTAAACTCCAGATAAACTATAATTAAACTCCAGTTAAACTGTAATTAAACTCCAGATAACTGTAATTGAACTCCAGATAAGATGTAATTAAACTCCAGATAATCTGTAATTAAACTCTACTTAAACTGTAAATAAACTCCAGATAACTGCATTTAAACTCCAGATAACTGAGTAAACTCCAGATAAACTGTATTTAAACTCCAGATAACTGTAATTAAACTCCAGATAAACAGTAATTAAACTCTAGTTAAACTGTAATTAAACTCCAGATAACTGTAATTAAACTCCAGATAACTGTTATTAAACTCCAGATAAACTAGAATAAAAATCCAGATAAACTATAATTAAACTCCAGATAAACTATAATTAAACTCCAGATAACTGTAATTAAACTCCAGATAATCGAGAATTAAACTCCAGATAAAGTATAATTAAATTCCAGATAACTGTAATTAAACTTCAGATAACTGTCATTAAACTCCAGATAAACTAGAATAAAAATCCAGATAAACTATAATTAAACTCCAGATAAACTATAATTAAACTCCAGATAACTGTAATTAAACTCCAGATAAACGAGAATTAAACTCCCGATAAACTATAATTAAACTCCAGATAAATGAGAATGAAACTCCAGATTAACTGTAATTAAACTCCAGGTAAACTGTAATTAAACTCCAGATAACTGTAATTAAACTCCAGTTAAACTGTAATTAAACTCCAGATAACTATAATTAAACTCCAGATAAATGTACTTAAACTCCAAACTATAATTAAACTCCAGATAAACTATAATTAAACTCCAGATAACTGTAATTAAACTCCAGATAAACTGTAATTAAACTCCAGATAACTGTGATTAACCTGCAGATAAACTGCAATTAAACTCCAGTTAAACTGTAATTATACTCCAGATAACTGTAATTAAACTCCAGATAACTGTAATTAAACTCCAGATTAACTGTAATTAAACTCCAGATAACTGTGATTAACCTGCAGATAAACTGCAATTAAACTCCAGTTAAACTGTAATTAAACTCCAGATTAACTGTAATTAAACTCCAGATAACTGTGATTAACCTGCAGATAAACTGCAATTAAACTCCAGATAAACTATAATTAAGCTCCAGATAACTGTAATTAAACTCCAGATAAACTGTAAACTCCAGATAACTGTAATTAAACTCCAGATAAATGAGGATTAAACTCCAGATAAACTATAATTAAACTCCAGATTAACTGTAATTAAACTCCAGTTAAACTGTAAATAAACTCCAGATAAACTGTAATTAAACTCCAGATAAACTGTAATTAAACTCCAGATAACTGTAATTAAACTCCAGATAACTGTAATTAAACTCCAGATAACTGTCATTAAACTCCAGATAACTGTAATTAAACTCCAGATAACTGTAATTAAACTCCAGATAAACTGTAATTAAACTCCAGATAACTGTAATTAAACTCCAGATAAACGAGAATTAAACTCCAGATAAACTATAATTAAACTCCAGATAAACTATAATTAAACTCCAGTTAAACTGTAATTATACTCCAGATAACTGTAATTAAACTCCAGATAACTGTCATTAAACTCCAGATAACTGTAATTAAACTCCAGATAACTGTGAGTAAACTCCAGATAAACTGTAATTAAACTCCAGATAAACTATAATTAAACTCCATATTAACTGTAATTAAACTCCAGTTAAACTGTAATTAAACTCCAGATAAAGTGTAATTAAACTCCAGATAACTGTAATTAAACTCCAGATAACTGTAATTAAACTCCAGATAAACTATAATTAAACTCCAGTTAAACTGTAATTAAACTCCAGATAACTGTAATTAAACTCCAGATAAGATGTAATTAAACTCCAGATAACTGTAATTAAACTCCAGATAACTGTAAATAAACTCCAGATAAACTATAATTAAACTCCAGTTAAACTGCATTTAAACTCCAGATAACTGTGAGTAAACTCCAGATAAACTGTATTTAAACTCCAGATAACTGTAATTAAACTCCAGATAACTGTAATTAAACTCCAGATAAACAGTAATTAAACTCTAGTTAAACTGTAATTAAACTCCAGATAACTGTAATTAAACTCCAGTTAAGCTGTAATTAAACTCCAGATAAACTGTAATTAAGCTCCAGATAACTGTAATTAAACTCCAAATAAACGAGAATTAAACTCCAGATAAACTATAATTAAACTCCAGATAAACTATGATTAAACTCCAGATTAACTGTAATTAAACTCCAGTTAAACTGTAATTAAACTCCAGATAACTGTAATTAAACTCCAGATAACTGTAATTAACCTCCAGATAAACTGTAATTAAACTCCAGTTAAACTGTAATTAAACTCCAGATAACTATAATTAAACTCCAGATAACTGTAATTAAACTCCAGATAACTGTCATTAAACTCCAGATAACTGTAATTAAACTCCAGATAACTGTAATTAAACTCCAGATAAACTGTAATTAAACTCCAGATAACTGTAATTAAACTCCAGATAAACGAGAATTAAACTCCAGATAAACTATAATTAAACTCCAGATAAACTATAATTAAACTCCAGTTAAACTGTAATTATACTCCAGATAACTGTAATTAAACTCCAGATAACTGTCATTAAACTCCAGATAACTGTAATTAAACTCCAGATAACTGTGAGTAAACTCCAGATAAACTGTAATTAAACTCCAGATAAACTATAATTAAACTCCATATTAACTGTAATTAAACTCCAGTTAAACTGTAATTAAACTCCAGATAAAGTGTAATTAAACTCCAGATAACTGTAATTAAACTCCAGATAACTGTAATTAAACTCCAGATAAACTATAATTAAACTCCAGTTAAACTGTAATTAAACTCCAGATAACTGTAATTAAACTCCAGATAAGATGTAATTAAACTCCAGATAACTGTAATTAAACTCCAGATAACTGTAAATAAACTCCAGATAAACTATAATTAAACTCCAGTTAAACTGCATTTAAACTCCAGATAACTGTGAGTAAACTCCAGATAAACTGTATTTAAACTCCAGATAACTGTAATTAAACTCCAGATAACTGTAATTAAACTCCAGATAAACAGTAATTAAACTCTAGTTAAACTGTAATTAAACTCCAGATAACTGTAATTAAACTCCAGTTAAGCTGTAATTAAACTCCAGATAAACTGTAATTAAGCTCCAGATAACTGTAATTAAACTCCAAATAAACGAGAATTAAACTCCAGATAAACTATAATTAAACTCCAGATAAACTATGATTAAACTCCAGATTAACTGTAATTAAACTCCAGTTAAACTGTAATTAAACTCCAGATAACTGTAATTAAACTCCAGATAACTGTAATTAACCTCCAGATAAACTGTAATTAAACTCCAGTTAAACTGTAATTAAACTCCAGATAACTATAATTAAACTCCAGATAAACTATAATTAAACTCCAGATAACTGTAAGTAAACTCCAGATAAACTGTAATTAAACTCCAGATAACTGTAATTAAACTCCAGATAAACGAGAATTAAACTCCAGATAAACTATAATTAAACTCCAGATAACTGCATTTAAACTCCAGATAACTGTGAGTAAACTCCAGATAAACTGTATTTAAACTCATGATAACTGTAATTAAACTCCAGATAACTGTAATTAAACTCCAGATAAACAGTAATTAAACTCTAGTTAAACTGTAATTAAACTCCAGATAACTGTTATTAAACTCCAGTTAAGCTGTAATTAAACTCCAGATAAACTGTAATTAAGCTCCAGATAACTGTAATTAAACTCCAAATAAACGAGAATTAAACTCCAGATAACCTATAATTAAACTCCAGATAAACTATGATTAAACTCCAGATTAACTGTAATTAAACTCCAGTTAAACTGTAATTAAACTCCAGATAACTGTAATTAACCTCCAGATAAACTGTAATTAAACTCCAGTTAAACTGTAATTAAACTCCAGATAACTATAATTAAACTCCAGATAAACTATAATTAAACTCCAGATAACTGTAAGTAAACTCCAGATAAACTGTAATTAAACTCCAGATAAACTATAATTAAACTCCATATTAACTGTAATTAAACTCCAGTTAAACTGTAATTAAACTCCAGATAAACTGTAATTAAACTCCAGATAACTATAATTAAACTCCAGATAAATGTACTTAAACTCCAGATAAACAAGAATTAAACTCCAGACAAACTATAATTAAACTCCAGATAAACTATAATTAAACTCCAGATAACTGTAATTAAACTCCAGATAAACTGTAATTAAACTCCAGATAACTGTCATTAACCTGCAGATAAACTGCAATTAAACTCCAGTTAAACTGTAATTATACTCCAGATAACTGTAATTAAACTCCAGATAACTGTAATTAAACTCCAGATTAACTGTAATTAAACTCCAGATAACTGTGATTAACCTGCAGATAAACTGCAATTAAACTCCAGTTAAACTGTAATTAAACTCCAGATTAACTGTAATTAAACTCCAGATAACTGTGATTAACCTGCAGATAAACTGCAATTAAACTCCAGATAAACTATAATTAAGCTCCAGATAACTGTAATTAAACTCCAGATAAACTGTAAACTCCAGATAACTGTAATTAAACTCCAGATAAATGAGGATTAAACTCCAGATAAACTATAATTAAACTCCAGATTAACTGTAATTAAACTCCAGTTAAACTGTAAATAAACTCCAGATAAACTGTAATTAAACTCCAGATAAACTGTAATTAAACTCCAGATAACTGTAATTAAACTCCAGATAACTGTAATTAAACTCCAGATAACTGTCATTAAACTCCAGATAACTGTAATTAAACTCCAGATAACTGTAATTAAACTCCAGATAAACTGTAATTAAACTCCAGATAACTGTAATTAAACTCCAGATAAACGAGAATTAAACTCCAGATAAACTATAATTAAACTCCAGATAAACTATAATTAAACTCCAGTTAAACTGTAATTATACTCCAGATAACTGTAATTAAACTCCAGATAACTGTCATTAAACTCCAGATAACTGTAATTAAACTCCAGATAACTGTGAGTAAACTCCAGATAAACTGTAATTAAACTCCAGATAAACTATAATTAAACTCCATATTAACTGTAATTAAACTCCAGTTAAACTGTAATTAAACTCCAGATAAAGTGTAATTAAACTCCAGATAACTGTAATTAAACTCCAGATAACTGTAATTAAACTCCAGATAAACTATAATTAAACTCCAGTTAAACTGTAATTAAACTCCAGATAACTGTAATTAAACTCCAGATAAGATGTAATTAAACTCCAGATAACTGTAATTAAACTCCAGATAACTGTAAATAAACTCCAGATAAACTATAATTAAACTCCAGTTAAACTGCATTTAAACTCCAGATAACTGTGAGTAAACTCCAGATAAACTGTATTTAAACTCCAGATAACTGTAATTAAACTCCAGATAACTGTAATTAAACTCCAGATAAACAGTAATTAAACTCTAGTTAAACTGTAATTAAACTACAGATAACTGTAATTAAACTCCAGTTAAGCTGTAATTAAACTCCAGATAAACTGTAATTAAGCTCCAGATAACTGTAATTAAACTCCAAATAAACGAGAATTAAACTCCAGATAAACTATAATTAAACTCCAGATAAACTATGATTAAACTCCAGATTAACTGTAATTAAACTCCAGTTAAACTGTAATTAAACTCCAGATAACTGTAATTAAACTCCAGATAACTGTAATTAACCTCCAGATAAACTGTAATTAAACTCCAGTTAAACTGTAATTAAACTCCAGATAACTATAATTAAACTCCAGATAAACTATAATTAAACTCCAGATAACTGTAAGTAAACTCCAGATAAACTGTAATTAAACTCCAGATAACTGTAATTAAACTCCAGATAAACGAGAATTAAACTCCAGATAAACTATAATTAAACTCCAGATAACTGCATTTAAACTCCAGATAACTGTGAGTAAACTCCAGATAAACTGTATTTAAACTCATGATAACTGTAATTAAACTCCAGATAACTGTAATTAAACTCCAGATAAACAGTAATTAAACTCTAGTTAAACTGTAATTAAACTCCAGATAACTGTTATTAAACTCCAGTTAAGCTGTAATTAAACTCCAGATAAACTGTAATTAAGCTCCAGATAACTGTAATTAAACTCCAAATAAACGAGAATTAAACTCCAGATAACCTATAATTAAACTCCAGATAAACTATGATTAAACTCCAGATTAACTGTAATTAAACTCCAGTTAAACTGTAATTAAACTCCAGATAACTGTAATTAACCTCCAGATAAACTGTAATTAAACTCCAGTTAAACTGTAATTAAACTCCAGATAACTATAATTAAACTCCAGATAAACTATAATTAAACTCCAGATAACTGTAAGTAAACTCCAGATAAACTGTAATTAAACTCCAGATAAACTATAATTAAACTCCATATTAACTGTAATTAAACTCCAGTTAAACTGTAATTAAACTCCAGATAAACTGTAATTAAACTCCAGATAACTGTAATTAAACTCCAGATAACTGTAATTAAACTCCAGATAAACTATAATTAAACTCCAGTTAAACTGTAATTAAACTCCAGATAACTGTAATTAAACTCCAGATAACTGTAAATAAACTCCAGATAAACTATAATTAAACTCCAGTTAAACTGCATTTAAACTCCAGATAACTGTGAGTAAACTCCAGATAAACTGTATTTAAACTCCAGATAACTGTAATTAAACTCCAGATAACTGTAATTAAACTCCAGATAAACAGTAATTAAACTCTAGTTAAGCTGTAATTAAACTCCAGATAAACTGTAATTAAGCTCCAGATAACTGTAATTAAACTCCAATTAAACGAGAATTAAACTCCAGATAAACTATGATTAAACTCCAGATTAACTGTAATTAAACTCCAGTTAAACTGTAATTAAACTCCAGATAATCTGTAATTAAACTCCAGATAACTGTAATTAACCTCCAGATAAACTGTAATTAAACTCCAGTTAAACTGTAATTAAACTCAAGATAACTATAATTAAACTCCAGATAAACTATAATTAATCTCCAGATAACTGTAAGTAAACTCCAGATAAACTGTAATTAAACTCCAGATAACTGTAATTAAACTCCAGATAAACGAGAATTAAACTCCAGATAAACTATAATTAAACTCCAGATAACTGCATTTAAACTCCAGATAACTGTGAGTAAACTCCAGATAAACTGTATTTAAACTCATGATAACTGTAATTAAACTCCAGATAACTGTAATTAAACTCCAGATAAACAGTAATTAAACTCCAGATAAACTATGATTAAACTCCAGATTAACTGTAATTAAACTCCAGTTAAACTGTAATTAAACTCCAGATAACTGTAATTAACCTCCAGATAAACTGTAATTAAACTCCAGTTAAACTGTAATTAAACTCCAGATAACTATAATTAAAGTCCAGATAAACTATAATTAAACTCCAGATAACTGTAAGTAAACTCCAGATAAACTGTAATTAAACTCCAGATAAACTATAATTAAACTCCATATTAACTGTAATTAAACTCCAGTTAAACTGTAATTAAACTCCAGATAAACTGTAATTAAACTCCAGATAACTATAATTAAACTCCAGATAAATGTACTTAAACTCCAGATAAACAAGAATTAAACTCCAGACAAACTATAATTAAACTCCAGATAAACTATAATTAAACTCCAGATAACTGTAATTAAACTCCAGATAAACTGTAATTAAACTCCAGATAACTGTCATTAACCTGCAGATAAACTGCAATTAAACTCCAGTTAAACTGTAATTATACTCCAGATAACTGTAATTAAACTCCAGATAACTGTAATTAAACTCCAGATTAACTGTAATTAAACTCCAGATAACTGTGATTAACCTGCAGATAAACTGCAATTAAACTCCAGTTAAACTGTAATTAAACTCCAGATTAACTGTAATTAAACTCCAGATAACTGTGATTAACCTGCAGATAAACTGCAATTAAACTCCAGATAAACTATAATTAAGCTCCAGATAACTGTAATTAAACTCCAGATAAACTGTAAACTCCAGATAACTGTAATTAAACTCCAGATAAATGAGGATTAAACTCCAGATAAACTATAATTAAACTCCAGATTAACTGTAATTAAACTCCAGTTAAACTGTAAATAAACTCCAGATAAACTGTAATTAAACTCCAGATAAACTGTAATTAAACTCCAGATAACTGTAATTAAACTCCAGATAACTGTAATTAAACTCCAGATAACTGTCATTAAACTCCAGATAACTGTAATTAAACTCCAGATAACTGTAATTAAACTCCAGATAAACTGTAATTAAACTCCAGATAACTGTAATTAAACTCCAGATAAACGAGAATTAAACTCCAGATAAACTATAATTAAACTCCAGATAAACTATAATTAAACTCCAGTTAAACTGTAATTATACTCCAGATAACTGTAATTAAACTCCAGATAACTGTCATTAAACTCCAGATAACTGTAATTAAACTCCAGATAACTGTGAGTAAACTCCAGATAAACTGTAATTAAACTCCAGATAAACTATAATTAAACTCCATATTAACTGTAATTAAACTCCAGTTAAACTGTAATTAAACTCCAGATAAAGTGTAATTAAACTCCAGATAACTGTAATTAAACTCCAGATAACTGTAATTAAACTCCAGATAAACTATAATTAAACTCCAGTTAAACTGTAATTAAACTCCAGATAACTGTAATTAAACTCCAGATAAGATGTAATTAAACTCCAGATAACTGTAATTAAACTCCAGATAACTGTAAATAAACTCCAGATAAACTATAATTAAACTCCAGTTAAACTGCATTTAAACTCCAGATAACTGTGAGTAAACTCCAGATAAACTGTATTTAAACTCCAGATAACTGTAATTAAACTCCAGATAACTGTAATTAAACTCCAGATAAACAGTAATTAAACTCTAGTTAAACTGTAATTAAACTACAGATAACTGTAATTAAACTCCAGTTAAGCTGTAATTAAACTCCAGATAAACTGTAATTAAGCTCCAGATAACTGTAATTAAACTCCAAATAAACGAGAATTAAACTCCAGATAAACTATAATTAAACTCCAGATAAACTATGATTAAACTCCAGATTAACTGTAATTAAACTCCAGTTAAACTGTAATTAAACTCCAGATAACTGTAATTAAACTCCAGATAACTGTAATTAACCTCCAGATAAACTGTAATTATACTCCAGTTAAACTGTAATTAAACTCCAGATAACTATAATTAAACTCCAGATAAACTATAATTAAACTCCAGATAACTGTAAGTAAACTCCAGATAAACTGTAATTAAACTCCAGATAACTGTAATTAAACTCCAGATAAACGAGAATTAAACTCCAGATAAACTATAATTAAACTCCAGATAACTGCATTTAAACTCCAGATAACTGTGAGTAAACTCCAGATAAACTGTATTTAAACTCATGATAACTGTAATTAAACTCCAGATAACTGTAATTAAACTCCAGATAAACAGTAATTAAACTCTAGTTAAACTGTAATTAAACTCCAGATAACTGTTATTAAACTCCAGTTAAGCTGTAATTAAACTCCAGATAAACTGTAATTAAGCTCCAGATAACTGTAATTAAACTCCAAATAAACGAGAATTAAACTCCAGATAACCTATAATTAAACTCCAGATAAACTATGATTAAACTCCAGATTAACTGTAATTAAACTCCAGTTAAACTGTAATTAAACTCCAGATAACTGTAATTAACCTCCAGATAAACTGTAATTAAACTCCAGTTAAACTGTAATTAAACTCCAGATAACTATAATTAAACTCCAGATAAACTATAATTAAACTCCAGATAACTGTAAGTAAACTCCAGATAAACTGTAATTAAACTCCAGATAAACTATAATTAAACTCCATATTAACTGTAATTAAACTCCAGTTAAACTGTAATTAAACTCCAGATAAACTGTAATTAAACTCCAGATAACTGTAATTAAACTCCAGATAACTGTAATTAAACTCCAGATAAACTATAATTAAACTCCAGTTAAACTGTAATTAAACTCCAGATAACTGTAATTAAACTCCAGATAACTGTAAATAAACTCCAGATAAACTATAATTAAACTCCAGTTAAACTGCATTTAAACTCCAGATAACTGTGAGTAAACTCCAGATAAACTGTATTTAAACTCCAGATAACTGTAATTAAACTCCAGATAACTGTAATTAAACTCCAGATAAACAGTAATTAAACTCTAGTTAAGCTGTAATTAAACTCCAGATAAACTGTAATTAAGCTCCAGATAACTGTAATTAAACTCCAATTAAACGAGAATTAAACTCCAGATAAACTATGATTAAACTCCAGATTAACTGTAATTAAACTCCAGTTAAACTGTAATTAAACTCCAGATAATCTGTAATTAAACTCCAGATAACTGTAATTAACCTCCAGATAAACTGTAATTAAACTCCAGTTAAACTGTAATTAAACTCAAGATAACTATAATTAAACTCCAGATAAACTATAATTAATCTCCAGATAACTGTAAGTAAACTCCAGATAAACTGTAATTAAACTCCAGATAACTGTAATTAAACTCCAGATAAACGAGAATTAAACTCCAGATAAACTATAATTAAACTCCAGATAACTGCATTTAAACTCCAGATAACTGTGAGTAAACTCCAGATAAACTGTATTTAAACTCATGATAACTGTAATTAAACTCCAGATAACTGTAATTAAACTCCAGATAAACAGTAATTAAACTCTAGTTAAACTGTAATTAAACTCCAGATAACTGTTATTAAACTCCAGTTAAGCTGTAATTAAACTCCAGATAAACTGTAATTAAGCTCCAGATAACTGTAATTAAACTCCAAATAAACGAGAATTAAACTCCAGATAACCTATAATTAAACTCCAGATAAACTATGATTAAACTCCAGATTAACTGTAATTAAACTCCAGTTAAACTGTAATTAAACTCCAGATAACTGTAATTAACCTCCAGATAAACTGTAATTAAACTCCAGTTAAACTGTAATTAAACTCCAGATAACTATAATTAAACTCCAGATAAACTATAATTAAACTCCAGATAACTGTAAGTAAACTCCAGATAAACTGTAATTAAACTCCAGATAAACTATAATTAAACTCCATATTAACTGTAATTAAACTCCAGATAAACAGTAATTAAACTCTAGTTAAACTGTAATTAAACTCCAGATAACTGTTATTAAACTCCAGTTAAGCTGTAATTAAACTCCAGATAAACTGTAATTAAGCTCCAGATAACTGTAATTAAACTCCAAATAAACGAGAATTAAACTCCAGATAACCTATAATTAAACTCCAGATAAACTATGATTAAACTCCAGATTAACTGTAATTAAACTCCAGTTAAACTGTAATTAAACTCCAGATAACTGTAATTAACCTCCAGATAAACTGTAATTAAACTCCAGTTAAACTGTAATTAAACTCCAGATAACTATAATTAAACTCCAGATAAACTATAATTAAACTCCAGATAACTGTAAGTAAACTCCAGATAAACTGTAATTAAACTCCAGATAAACTATAATTAAACTCCATATTAACTGTAATTAAACTCCAGTTAAACTGTAATTAAACTCCAGATAAACTGTAATTAAACTCCAGATAACTGTAATTAAACTCCAGATAACTGTAATTAAACTCCAGATAAACTATAATTAAACTCCAGTTAAACTGTAATTAAACTCCAGATAACTGTAATTAAACTCCAGATAACTGTAAATAAACTCCAGATAAACTATAATTAAACTCCAGTTAAACTGCATTTAAACTCCAGATAACTGTGAGTAAACTCCAGATAAACTGTATTTAAACTCCAGATAACTGTAATTAAACTCCAGATAACTGTAATTAAACTCCAGATAAACAGTAATTAAACTCTAGTTAAGCTGTAATTAAACTCCAGATAAACTGTAATTAAGCTCCAGATAACTGTAATTAAACTCCAATTAAACGAGAATTAAACTCCAGATAAACTATGATTAAACTCCAGATTAACTGTAATTAAACTCCAGTTAAACTGTAATTAAACTCCAGATAATCTGTAATTAAACTCCAGATAACTGTAATTAACCTCCAGATAAACTGTAATTAAACTCCAGTTAAACTGTAATTAAACTCAAGATAACTATAATTAAACTCCAGATAAACTATAATTAATCTCCAGATAACTGTAAGTAAACTCCAGATAAACTGTAATTAAACTCCAGATAACTGTAATTAAACTCCAATTAAACGAGAATTAAACTCCAGATAAACTATGATTAAACTCCAGATTAACTGTAATTAAACTCCAGTTAAACTGTAATTAAACTCCAGATAATCTGTAATTAAACTCCAGATAACTGTAATTAACCTCCAGATAAACTGTAATTAAACTCCAGTTAAACTGTAATTAAACTCAAGATAACTATAATTAAACTCCAGATAACTGCATTTAAACTCCAGATAACTGTGAGTAAACTCCAGATAAACTGTATTTAAACTCATGATAACTGTAATTAAACTCCAGATAACTGTAATTAAACTCCAGATAAACAGTAATTAAACTCTAGTTAAACTGTAATTAAACTCCAGATAACTGTTATTAAACTCCAGTTAAGCTGTAATTAAACTCCAGATAAACTGTAATTAAGCTCCAGATAACTGTAATTAAACTCCAAATAAACGAGAATTAAACTCCAGATAACCTATAATTAAACTCCAGATAAACTATGATTAAACTCCAGATTAACTGTAATTAAACTCCAGTTAAACTGTAATTAAACTCCAGATAACTGTAATTAACCTCCAGATAAACTGTAATTAAACTCCAGTTAAATTGTAATTACACTCCAGATAACTATAATTAAACTCCAGATAAACTATAATTAAACTCCAGATAACTGTAAGTAAACTCCAGATAAACTGTAATTAAACTCCAGATAAACTATGATTAAACTCCAGATTAACTGTAATTAAACTCCAGTTAAACTGTAATTAAACTCCAGATAACTGTAATTAACCTCCAGATAAACTGTAATTAAACTCCAGTTAAACTGTAATTAAACTCCAGATAACTATAATTAAACTCCAGATAAACTATAATTAAACTCCAGATAACTGTAAGTAAACTCCAGATAAACTGTAATTAAACTCCAGATAAACTATAATTAAACTCCATATTAACTGTAATTAAACTCCAGTTAAACTGTAATTAAACTCCAGATAAACTGTAATTAAACTCCAGATAACTGTAATTAAACTCCAGATAACTGTAATTAAACTCCAGATAAACTATAATTAAACTCCAGTTAAACTGTAATTAAACTCCAGATAACTGTAATTAAACTCCAGATAACTGTAAATAAACTCCAGATAAACTATAATTAAACTCCAGTTAAACTGCATTTAAACTCCAGATAACTGTGAGTAAACTCCAGATAAACTGTATTTAAACTCCAGATAACTGTAATTAAACTCCAGATAACTGTAATTAAACTCCAGATAAACAGTAATTAAACTCTAGTTAAGCTGTAATTAAACTCCAGATAAACTGTAATTAAGCTCCAGATAACTGTAATTAAACTCCAATTAAACGAGAATTAAACTCCAGATAAACTATGATTAAACTCCAGATTAACTGTAATTAAACTCCAGTTAAACTGTAATTAAACTCCAGATAATCTGTAATTAAACTCCAGATAACTGTAATTAACCTCCAGATAAACTGTAATTAAACTCCAGTTAAACTGTAATTAAACTCAAGATAACTATAATTAAACTCCAGATAAACTATAATTAATCTCCAGATAACTGTAAGTAAACTCCAGATAAACTGTAATTAAACTCCAGATAACTGTAATTAAACTCCAATTAAACGAGAATTAAACTCCAGATAAACTATGATTAAACTCCAGATTAACTGTAATTAAACTCCAGTTAAACTGTAATTAAACTCCAGATAATCTGTAATTAAACTCCAGATAACTGTAATTAACCTCCAGATAAACTGTAATTAAACTCCAGTTAAACTGTAATTAAACTCAAGATAACTATAATTAAACTCCAGATAACTGCATTTAAACTCCAGATAACTGTGAGTAAACTCCAGATAAACTGTATTTAAACTCATGATAACTGTAATTAAACTCCAGATAACTGTAATTAAACTCCAGATAAACAGTAATTAAACTCTAGTTAAACTGTAATTAAACTCCAGATAACTGTTATTAAACTCCAGTTAAGCTGTAATTAAACTCCAGATAAACTGTAATTAAGCTCCAGATAACTGTAATTAAACTCCAAATAAACGAGAATTAAACTCCAGATAACCTATAATTAAACTCCAGATAAACTATGATTAAACTCCAGATTAACTGTAATTAAACTCCAGTTAAACTGTAATTAAACTCCAGATAACTGTAATTAACCTCCAGATAAACTGTAATTAAACTCCAGTTAAATTGTAATTACACTCCAGATAACTATAATTAAACTCCAGATAAACTATAATTAAACTCCAGATAACTGTAAGTAAACTCCAGATAAACTGTAATTAAACTCCAGATAAACTATAATTAAACTCCATATTAACTGTAATTAAACTCCAGTTAAACTGTAATTAAACTCCAGATAAACTGTAATTAAACTCCAGATAACTGTAATTAAACTCCAGATAACTGTAATTAAACTCCAGATAAACTATAATTAAACTCCAGTTAAACTGTAATTAAACTCCAGATAACTGTAATTAAACTCCAGATAACTGTAAATAAACTCCAGATAAACTATAATTAAACTCCAGTTAAACTGCATTTAAACTCCAGATAACTGTGAGTAAACTCCAGATAAACTGTATTTAAACTCCAGATAACTGTAATTAAACTCCAGATAACTGTAATTAAACTCCAGATAAACAGTAATTAAACTCTAGTTAAACTGTAATTAAACTCCAGATAACTGTAATTAAACTCCAGTTAAGCTGTAATTAAACTCCAGATAAACTGTAATTAAGCTCCAGATAACTGTAATTAAACTCCAAATAAACGAGAATTAAACTCCAGATAACCTATAATTAAACTCCAGATAAACTATGATTAAACTCCAGATTAACTGTAATTAAACTCCAGTTAAACTGTAATTAAACTCCAGATAACTGTAATTAACCTCCAGATAAACTGTAATTAAACTCCAGTTAAATTGTAATTACACTCCAGATAACTATAATTAAACTCCAGATAAACTATAATTAAACTCCAGATAACTGTAAGTAAACTCCAGATAAACTGTAATTAAACTCCAGATAAACTATGATTAAACTCCAGATTAACTGTAATTAAACTCCAGTTAAACTGTAATTAAACTCCAGATAACTGTAATTAACCTCCAGATAAACTGTAATTAAACTCCAGTTAAACTGTAATTAAACTCCAGATAACTATAATTAAACTCCAGATAAACTATAATTAAACTCCAGATAACTGTAAGTAAACTCCAGATAAACTGTAATTAAACTCCAGATAAACTATAATTAAACTCCATATTAACTGTAATTAAACTCCAGTTAAACTGTAATTAAACTCCAGATAAACTGTAATTAAACTCCAGATAACTGTAATTAAACTCCAGATAACTGTAATTAAACTCCAGATAAACTATAATTAAACTCCAGTTAAACTGTAATTAAACTCCAGATAACTGTAATTAAACTCCAGATAACTGTAAATAAACTCCAGATAAACTATAATTAAACTCCAGTTAAACTGCATTTAAACTCCAGATAACTGTGAGTAAACTCCAGATAAACTGTATTTAAACTCCAGATAACTGTAATTAAACTCCAGATAACTGTAATTAAACTCCAGATAAACAGTAATTAAACTCTAGTTAAGCTGTAATTAAACTCCAGATAAACTGTAATTAAGCTCCAGATAACTGTAATTAAACTCCAATTAAACGAGAATTAAACTCCAGATAAACTATGATTAAACTCCAGATTAACTGTAATTAAACTCCAGTTAAACTGTAATTAAACTCCAGATAATCTGTAATTAAACTCCAGATAACTGTAATTAACCTCCAGATAAACTGTAATTAAACTCCAGTTAAACTGTAATTAAACTCAAGATAACTATAATTAAACTCCAGATAAACTATAATTAATCTCCAGATAACTGTAAGTAAACTCCAGATAAACTGTAATTAAACTCCAGATAACTGTAATTAAACTCCAATTAAACGAGAATTAAACTCCAGATAAACTATGATTAAACTCCAGATTAACTGTAATTAAACTCCAGTTAAACTGTAATTAAACTCCAGATAATCTGTAATTAAACTCCAGATAACTGTAATTAACCTCCAGATAAACTGTAATTAAACTCCAGTTAAACTGTAATTAAACTCAAGATAAATATAATTAAACTCCAGATAACTGCATTTAAACTCCAGATAACTGTGAGTAAACTCCAGATAAACTGTATTTAAACTCATGATAACTGTAATTAAACTCCAGATAACTGTAATTAAACTCCAGATAAACAGTAATTAAACTCTAGTTAAACTGTAATTAAACTCCAGATAACTGTTATTAAACTCCAGTTAAGCTGTAATTAAACTCCAGATAAACTGTAATTAAGCTCCAGATAACTGTAATTAAACTCCAAATAAACGAGAATTAAACTCCAGATAACCTATAATTAAACTCCAGATAAACTATGATTAAACTCCAGATTAACTGTAATTAAACTCCAGTTAAACTGTAATTAAACTCCAGATAACTGTAATTAACCTCCAGATAAACTGTAATTAAACTCCAGTTAAATTGTAATTACACTCCAGATAACTATAATTAAACTCCAGATAAACTATAATTAAACTCCAGATAACTGTAAGTAAACTCCAGATAAACTGTAATTAAACTCCAGATAAACTATAATTAAACTCCATATTAACTGTAATTAAACTCCAGTTAAACTGTAATTAAACTCCAGATAAACTGTAATTAAACTCCAGATAACTGTAATTAAACTCCAGATAACTGTAATTAAACTCCAGATAAACTATAATTAAACTCCAGTTAAACTGTAATTAAACTCCAGATAACTGTAATTAAACTCCAGATAACTGTAAATAAACTCCAGATAAACTATAATTAAACTCCAGTTAAACTGCATTTAAACTCCAGATAACTGTGAGTAAACTCCAGATAAACTGTATTTAAACTCCAGATAACTGTAATTAAACTCCAGATAACTGTAATTAAACTCCAGATAAACAGTAATTAAACTCTAGTTAAACTGTAATTAAACTCCAGATAACTGTAATTAAACTCCAGTTAAGCTGTAATTAAACTCCAGATAAACTGTAATTAAGCTCCAGATAACTGTAATTAAACTCCAAATAAACGAGAATTAAACTCCAGATAAACTATAATTAAACTCCAGATAAACTATGATTAAACTCCAGATTAACTGTAATTAAACTCCAGTTAAACTGTAATTAAACTCCAGATAACTGTAATTAAACTCCAGATAACTGTAATTAACCTCCAGATAAACTGTAATTAAACTCCAGTTAAACTGTAATTAAACTCAAGATAACTATAATTAAACTCCAGATAAACTATAATTAAACTCCAGATAACTGTAAGTAAACTCCAGATAAACTGTAATTAAACTCCAGATAACTGTAATTAAACTCCAGATAAACGAGAATTAAACTCCAGATAAACTATAATTAAACTCCAGATAACTGCATTTAAACTCCAGATAACTGTGAGTAAACTCCAGATAAACTGTATTTAAACTCATGATAACTGTAATTAAACTCCAGATAACTGTAATTAAACTCCAGATAAACAGTAATTAAACTCTAGTTAAACTGTAATTAAACTCCAGATAACTGTTATTAAACTCCAGTTAAGCTGTAATTAAACTCCAGATAAACTGTAATTAAGCTCCAGATAACTGTAATTAAACTCCAAATAAACGAGAATTAAACTCCAGATAACCTATAATTAAACTCCAGATAAACTATGATTAAACTCCAGATTAACTGTAATTAAACTCCAGTTAAACTGTAATTAAACTCCAGATAACTGTAATTAACCTCCAGATAAACTGTAATTAAACTCCAGTTAAACTGTAATTAAACTCCAGATAACTATAATTAAACTCCAGATAAACTATAATTAAACTCCAGATAACTGTAAGTAAACTCCAGATAAACTGTAATTAAACTCCAGATAAACTATAATTAAACTCCATATTAACTGTAATTAAACTCCAGTTAAACTGTAATTAAACTCCAGATAAACTGTAATTAAACTCCAGATAACTGTAATTAAACTCCAGATAACTGTAATTAAACTCCAGATAAACTATAATTAAACTCCAGTTAAACTGTAATTAAACTCCAGATAACTGTAATTAAACTCCAGATAACTGTAAATAAACTCCAGATAAACTATAATTAAACTCCAGTTAAACTGCATTTAAACTCCAGATAACTGTGAGTAAACTCCAGATAAACTGTATTTAAACTCCAGATAACTGTAATTAAACTCCAGATAACTATAATTAAACTCCAGTTAAACTGTAATTAAACTCCAGTTAAATTGTAATTACACTCCAGATAACTATAATTAAACTCCAGATAAACTATAATTAAACTCCAGATAACTGTAAGTAAACTCCAGATAAACTGTAATTAAACTCCAGATAAACTATAATTAAACTCCATATTAACTGTAATTAAACTCCAGTTAAACTGTAATTAAACTCCAGATAAACTGTAATTAAACTCCAGATAACTGTAATTAAACTCCAGATAACTGTAATTAAACTCCAGATAAACTATAATTAAACTCCAGTTAAACTGTAATTAAACTCCAGATAACTGTAATTAAACTCCAGATAACTGTAAATAAACTCCAGATAAACTATAATTAAACTCCAGTTAAACTGCATTTAAACTCCAGATAACTGTGAGTAAACTCCAGATAAACTGTATTTAAACTCCAGATAACTGTAATTAAACTCCAGATAACTGTAATTAAACTCCAGATAAACAGTAATTAAACTCTAGTTAAACTGTAATTAAACTCCAGATAACTGTAATTAAACTCCAGTTAAGCTGTAATTAAACTCCAGATAAACTGTAATTAAGCTCCAGATAACTGTAATTAAACTCCAAATAAACGAGAATTAAACTCCAGATAAACTATAATTAAACTCCAGATAAACTATGATTAAACTCCAGATTAACTGTAATTAAACTCCAGTTAAACTGTAATTAAACTCCAGATAACTGTAATTAAACTCCAGATAACTGTAATTAACCTCCAGATAAACTGTAATTAAACTCCAGTTAAACTGTAATTAAACTCAAGATAACTATAATTAAACTCCAGATAAACTATAATTAAACTCCAGATAACTGTAAGTAAACTCCAGATAAACTGTAATTAAACTCCAGATAAACTGTAATTAAACTCCAGTTAAACTGTAATTAAACTCCAGATAACTATAATTAAACTCCAGATAAACTATAATTAAACTCCAGATAACTGTAAGTAAACTCCAGATAAACTGTAATTAAACTCCAGATAAACTATAATTAAACTCCATATTAACTGTAATTAAACTCCAGTTAAACTGTAATTAAACTCCAGATAAACTGTAATTAAACTCCAGATAACTGTAATTAAACTCCAGATAACTGTAATTAAACTCCAGATAAACTATAATTAAACTCCAGTTAAACTGTAATTAAACTCCAGATAACTGTAATTAAACTCCAGATAACTGTAAATAAACTCCAGATAAACTATAATTAAACTCCAGTTAAACTGCATTTAAACTCCAGATAACTGTGAGTAAACTCCAGATAAACTGTATTTAAACTCCAGATAACTGTAATTAAACTCCAGATAACTGTAATTAAACTCCAGATAAACAGTAATTAAACTCTAGTTAAGCTGTAATTAAACTCCAGATAAACTGTAATTAAGCTCCAGATAACTGTAATTAAACTCCAATTAAACGAGAATTAAACTCCAGATAAACTATGATTAAACTCCAGATTAACTGTAATTAAACTCCAGTTAAACTGTAATTAAACTCCAGATAATCTGTAATTAAACTCCAGATAACTGTAATTAACCTCCAGATAAACTGTAATTAAACTCCAGTTAAACTGTAATTAAACTCAAGATAACTATAATTAAACTCCAGATAAACTATAATTAATCTCCAGATAACTGTAAGTAAACTCCAGATAAACTGTAATTAAACTCCAGATAACTGTAATTAAACTCCAATTAAACGAGAATTAAACTCCAGATAAACTATGATTAAACTCCAGATTAACTGTAATTAAACTCCAGTTAAACTGTAATTAAACTCCAGATAATCTGTAATTAAACTCCAGATAACTGTAATTAACCTCCAGATAAACTGTAATTAAACTCCAGTTAAACTGTAATTAAACTCAAGATAACTATAATTAAACTCCAGATAACTGCATTTAAACTCCAGATAACTGTGAGTAAACTCCAGATAAACTGTATTTAAACTCATGATAACTGTAATTAAACTCCAGATAACTGTAATTAAACTCCAGATAAACAGTAATTAAACTCTAGTTAAACTGTAATTAAACTCCAGATAACTGTTATTAAACTCCAGTTAAGCTGTAATTAAACTCCAGATAAACTGTAATTAAGCTCCAGATAACTGTAATTAAACTCCAAATAAACGAGAATTAAACTCCAGATAACCTATAATTAAACTCCAGATAAACTATGATTAAACTCCAGATTAACTGTAATTAAACTCCAGTTAAACTGTAATTAAACTCCAGATAACTGTAATTAACCTCCAGATAAACTGTAATTAAACTCCAGTTAAATTGTAATTACACTCCAGATAACTATAATTAAACTCCAGATAAACTATAATTAAACTCCAGATAACTGTAAGTAAACTCCAGATAAACTGTAATTAAACTCCAGATAAACTATAATTAAACTCCATATTAACTGTAATTAAACTCCAGTTAAACTGTAATTAAACTCCAGATAAACTGTAATTAAACTCCAGATAACTGTAATTAAACTCCAGATAACTGTAATTAAACTCCAGATAAACTATAATTAAACTCCAGTTAAACTGTAATTAAACTCCAGATAACTGTAATTAAACTCCAGATAACTGTAAATAAACTCCAGATAAACTATAATTAAACTCCAGTTAAACTGCATTTAAACTCCAGATAACTGTGAGTAAACTCCAGATAAACTGTATTTAAACTCCAGATAACTGTAATTAAACTCCAGATAACTGCAATTAAACTCCAGATAAACAGTAATTAAACTCTAGTTAAACTGTAATTAAACTCCAGATAACTGTAATTAAACTCCAGTTAAGCTGTAATTAAACTCCAGATAAACTGTAATTAAGCTCCAGATAACTGTAATTAAACTCCAAATAAACGAGAATTAAACTCCAGATAAACTATAATTAAACTCCAGATAAACTATGATTAAACTCCAGATTAACTGTAATTAAACTCCAGTTAAACTGTAATTAAACTCCAGATAACTGTAATTAAACTCCAGATAACTGTAATTAACCTCCAGTTAAACTGTAATTAAACTCAAGATAACTATAATTAAACTCCAGATAAACTATAATTAAACTCCAGATAACTGTAAGTAAACTCCAGATAAACTGTAATTAAACTCCAGATAACTGTAATTAAACTCCAGATAAACGAGAATTAAACTCCAGATAAACTATAATTAAACTCCAGATAACTGCATTTAAACTCCAGATAACTGTGAGTAAACTCCAGATAAACTGTATTTAAACTCATGATAACTGTAATTAAACTCCAGATAACTGTAATTAAACTCCAGATAAACAGTAATTAAACTCTAGTTAAACTGTAATTAAACTCCAGATAACTGTTATTAAACTCCAGTTAAGCTGTAATTAAACTCCAGATAAACTGTAATTAAGCTCCAGATAACTGTAATTAAACTCCAAATAAACGAGAATTAAACTCCAGATAACCTATAATTAAACTCCAGATAAACTATGATTAAACTCCAGATTAACTGTAATTAAACTCCAGTTAAACTGTAATTAAACTCCAGATAACTGTAATTAAACTCCAGATAACTGTAATTAACCTCCAGATAAACTGTAATTAAACTCCAGTTAAACTGTAATTAAACTCCAGATAACTATAATTAAACTCCAGATAACTGTAAGTAAACTCCAGATAAACTATAATTAAACTCCAGAGAAATGAGAATGAAACTCCAGATAAACTATAATTAAACTCCAGATTAACTGTAATTAAACTCCAGTTAAACTGTAATTAAACTCCAGATAAACTGTAATTAAACTCCAGATTAACTGTAATTAAACTCCAGATAAACTATAATTAAACTCCAGATTAACTGTAATTAAACTCCAGTTAAACTGTAATTAAACTCCAGATAAACTGTAATTAAACTCCAGATTAACTGTAATTAAACTCCAGATAAACTGTAATTAAACTCCAGATAAACTATAATTAAACTCCAGTTAAACTGTAATTAAACTCCAGATAACTGTAATTAAACTCCAGATAAGATGTAATTAAACTCCAGATAACTGTAATTAAACTCCAGATAACTGTAAATAAACTCCAGATAAACTATAATTAAACTCCAGTTAAACTGCATTTAAACTCCAGATAACTGTGAGTAAACTCCAGATAAACTGTATTTAAACTCCAGATAACTGTAATTAAACTCCAGATAACTGTAATTAAACTCCAGATAAACAGTAATTAAACTCTAGTTAAACTGTAATTAAACTCCAGATAACTGTAATTAAACTCCAGTTAAGCTGTAATTAA
This sequence comes from Telmatherina bonti, assembly GCF_933228915.1. Classification (NCBI taxonomy): domain Eukaryota; kingdom Metazoa; phylum Chordata; class Actinopteri; order Atheriniformes; family Telmatherinidae; genus Telmatherina; species Telmatherina bonti. The sequence continues at coordinate 39,513,395 of NC_136610.1, read as the reverse complement.
ACTCCAGATAAACTGTAATTAAACTCCAGATTAACTGTAATTAAACTCCAGTTAAACTGTAATTAAACTCCAGATAACTGTAATTAAACTCCAGATAACTGTAATTAACCTCCAGATAAACTGTAATTAAACTCCAGTTAAACTGTAATTAAACTCCAGATAACTATAATTAAACTCCAGATAAACTATAATTAAACTCCAGATAACTGTAAGTAAACTCCAGATAAACTGTAATTAAACTCCAGATAACTGTAATTAAACTCCAGATAAACAGTAATTAAACTCTAGTTAAACTGTAATTAAACTCCAGATAACTGTAAGTAAACTCCAGATAAACTGTAATTAAACTCCAGATAACTGTAATTAAACTCCAGATAAACAGTAATTAAACTCTAGTTAAACTGTAATTAAACTCCAGATAACTGTCATTAAACTCCAGATAAACGAGAATAAAAATCCAGAGAAACTATAATTAAACTCCAGATAAACTATAATTAAACTCCAGATAAACTGTAATTAAACTCCAGATAACTGTCATTAAACTCCAGATAAACTAGAATAAAAATCCACATAAACTATAATTAAACTCCAGATAAACTATAATTAAACTCCAGATAACTGTAATTAAACTCCAGATAACTGTAATTAAACTCCAGATAAATGAGGATTAAACTCCAGATAAACTATAATTAAACTCCAGATTAACTGTAATTAAACTCCAGTTAAACTGTAATTAAACTCCAGTTAAACTGTAATTAAACTCCAGATAAACTGTAATTAAACTCCAGATAAACTGTAATTAAACTCCAGATAACTGTAATTAAACTCCAGATAACTGTCATTAAACTCCAGATAACTGTAATTAAACTCCAGATAACTGTAATTAAACTCCAGATAAACTGTAATTAAACTCCAGATAAACAGTAATTAAACTCTAGTTAAACTGTAATTAAACTCCAGATAACTGTTATTAAACTCCAGTTAAGCTGTAATTAAACTCCAGATAAACTGTAATTAAGCTCCAGATAACTGTAATTAAACTCCAAATAAACGAGAATTAAACTCCAGATAAACTATAATTAAACTCCAGATAACTGTAATTAAACTCCAGATAACTGTAATTAAACTCCAGATAAATGAGGATTAAACTCCAGATAACTATAATTAAACTCCAGATTAACTGTAATTAAACTCCAGTTAAACTGTAATTAAACTCCAGATAACTGTAATTAAACTCCAGATAACTGTAATTAACCTCCAGATAAACTGTAATTAACCTCCAGATAAACTGTAATTAAACTCCAGTTAAACTGTAATTAAACTCCAGATAACTATAATTAAACTCCAGATAAACTATAATTAAACTCCAGATAACTGTAAGTAAACTCCAGATAAACTATAATTAAACTCCAGAGAAATGAGAATGAAACTCCAGATAAACTATAATTAAACTCCAAATTAACTGTAATTAAACTCCAGTTAAACTGTAATTAAACTCCAGATAAACTGTAATTAAACTCCAGATTAACTGTAATTAAACTCCAGTTAAACTGTAATTAAACTCCAGATAAACTGTAATTAAACTCCAGATAACTGTAATTAAACTCCAGATAAACGAGAATTAAACTCCAGATAAACTATAATTAAACTCCAGATAACTGCATTTAAACTCCAGATAACTGTGAGTAAACTCCAGATAAACTGTATTTAAACTCATGATAACTGTAATTAAACTCCAGATAACTGTAATTAAACTCCAGATAAACTGTAATTAAACTCCAGTTAAACTGTAATTAAACTCCAGATAACTATAATTAAACTCCAGATAAACTATAATTAAACTCCAGATAACTGTAAGTAAACTCCAGATAAACTATAATTAAACTCCAGAGAAATGAGAATGAAACTCCAGATAAACTATAATTAAACTCCAAATTAACTGTAATTAAACTCCAGTTAAACTGTAATTAAACTCCAGATAAACTGTAATTAAACTCCAGATTAACTGTAATTAAACTCCAGTTAAACTGTAATTAAACTCCAGATAAACTGTAATTAAACTCCAGATAACTGTAATTAAACTCCAGATAAACGAGAATTAAACTCCAGATAAACTATAATTAAACTCCAGATAACTGCATTTAAACTCCAGATAACTGTGAGTAAACTCCAGATAAACTGTATTTAAACTCATGATAACTGTAATTAAACTCCAGATAACTGTAATTAAACTCCAGATAAACAGTAATTAAACTCTAGTTAAACTGTAATTAAACTCCAGATAACTGTTATTAAACTCCAGTTAAGCTGTAATTAAACTCCAGATAAACTGTAATTAAGCTCCAGATAACTGTAATTAAACTCCAAATAAACGAGAATTAAACTCCAGATAACCTATAATTAAACTCCAGATAAACTATGATTAAACTCCAGATTAACTGTAATTAAACTCCAGTTAAACTGTAATTAAACTCCAGATAACTGTAATTAAACTCCAGATAACTGTAATTAACCTCCAGATAAACTGTAATTAAACTCCAGTTAAACTGTAATTAAACTCCAGATAACTATAATTAAACTCCAGATAAACTATAATTAAACTCCAGATAACTGTAAGTAAACTCCAGATAAACTATAATTAAACTCCAGAGAAATGAGAATGAAACTCCAGATAAACTATAATTAAACTCCAGATTAACTGTAATTAAACTCCAGTTAAACTGTAATTAAACTCCAGATAAACTGTAATTAAACTCCAGATAACTGTAATTAAACTCCAGATAAGATGTAATTAAACTCCAGATAACTGTAATTAAACTCCAGATAACTGTAAATAAACTCCAGATAAACTATAATTAAACTCCAGTTAAACTGCATTTAAACTCCAGATAACTGTGAGTAAACTCCAGATAAACTGTATTTAAACTCCAGATAACTGTAATTAAACTCCAGATAACTGTAATTAAACTCCAGATAAACAGTAATTAAACTCTAGTTAAACTGTAATTAAACTCCAGATAACTGTTATTAAACTCCAGTTAAGCTGTAATTAAACTCCAGATAAACTGTAATTAAGCTCCAGATAACTGTAATTAAACTCCAAATAAACGAGAATTAAACTCCAGATAACCTATAATTAAACTCCAGATAAACTATGATTAAACTCCAGATTAACTGTAATTAAACTCCAGTTAAACTGTAATTAAACTCCAGATAACTGTAATTAAACTCCAGATAACTGTAATTAACCTCCAGATAAACTGTAATTAAACTCCAGTTAAACTGTAATTAAACTCCAGATAACTATAATTAAACTCCAGATAAACTATAATTAAACTCCAGATAACTGTAAGTAAACTCCAGATAAACTATAATTAAACTCCAGAGAAATGAGAATGAAACTCCAGATAAACTATAATTAAACTCCAGATTAACTGTAATTAAACTCCAGTTAAACTGTAATTAAACTCCAGATAAACTGTAATTAAACTCCAGATAACTGTAATTAAACTCCAGATAAGATGTAATTAAACTCCAGATAACTGTAATTAAACTCCAGATAACTGTAAATAAACTCCAGATAAACTATAATTAAACTCCAGTTAAACTGCATTTAAACTCCAGATAACTGTGAGTAAACTCCAGATAAACTGTATTTAAACTCCAGATAACTGTAATTAAACTCCAGATAACTGTAATTAAACTCCAGATAAACAGTAATTAAACTCTAGTTAAACTGTAATTAAACTCCAGATAACTGTAATTAAACTCCAGTTAAGCTGTAATTAAACTCCAGATAATCGAGAATTAAGCTCCAGATAACTGTAATTAAACTCCAAATAAACGAGAATTAAACTCCAGATAAACTATAATTAAACTCCAGATAAACTATGATTAAACTCCAGATTAATTATAATTAAACTCCAGTTAAACTGTAATTAAACTCCAGATAACTGTAATTAAACTCCAGATAACTGTAATTAACCTCCAGATAAACTGTAATTAAACTCCAGTTAAACTGTAATTAAACTCCAGATAACTATAATTAAACTCCAGATAAACTATAATTAAACTCCAGATAACTGTAAGTAAACTCCAGATAAACTGTAATTAAACTCCAGATAACTGTAATTAAACTCCAGATAAACAGTAATTAAACTCTAGTTAAACTGTAATTAAACTCCAGATAACTGTTATTAAACTCCAGTTAAGCTGTAATTAAACTCCAGATAAACTGTAATTAAGCTCCAGATAACTGTAATTAAACTCCAAATAAACGAGAATTAAACTCCAGATAACCTATAATTAAACTCCAGATAAACTATGATTAAACTCCAGATTAACTGTAATTAAACTCCAGTTAAACTGTAATTAAACTCCAGATAACTGTAATTAAACTCCAGATAACTGTAATTAACCTCCAGATAAACTGTAATTAACCTCCAGATACACTGTAATTAAACTCCAGTTAAACTGTAATTAAACTCCAGATAAACTATAATTAAACTCCAGATAACTGTAAGTAAACTCCAGATAAACTATAATTAAACTCCAGAGGAATGAGAATGAAACTCCAGATAAACTATAATTAAACTCCAAATTAACTGTAATTAAACTCCAGTTAAACTGTAATTAAACTCCAGATAAACTGTAATTAAACTCCAGATTAACTGTAATTAAACTCCAGTTAAACTGTAATTAAACTCCAGATAAACTGTAATTAAACTCCAGTTAAACTGTAATTAAACTCCAGATAACTGTCATTAAACTCCAGATAAACGAGAATAAAAATCCAGATAAACTATAATTAAACTCCAGATAAACTATAATTAAACTCCAGATAAACTGTAATTAAACTCCAGATAACTGTCATTAAACTCCAGATAAACTAGAATAAAAATCCACATAAACTATAATTAAACTCCAGATAAACTATAATTAAACTCCAGATAACTGTAATTAAACTCCAGATAACTGTAATTAAACTCCAGATAAATGAGGATTAAACTCCAGATAAACTATGATTAAACTCCAGATTAACTGTAATTAAACTCCAGTTAAACTGTAATTAAACTCCAGATAACTGTAATTAAACTCCAGATAACTGTAATTAACCTCCAGATAAACTGTAATTAACCTCCAGATACACTGTAATTAAACTCCAGTTAAACTGTAATTAAACTCCAGATAAACTATAATTAAACTCCAGATAACTGTAAGTAAACTCCAGATAAACTATAATTAAACTCCAGAGGAATGAGAATGAAACTCCAGATAAACTATAATTAAACTCCAAATTAACTGTAATTAAACTCCAGTTAAACTGTAATTAAACTCCAGATAAACTGTAATTAAACTCCAGATTAACTGTAATTAAACTCCAGTTAAACTGTAATTAAACTCCAGATAAACTGTAATTAAACTCCAGTTAAACTGTAATTAAACTCCAGATAACTGTCATTAAACTCCAGATAAACGAGAATAAAAATCCAGATAAACTATAATTAAACTCCAGATAAACTATAATTAAACTCCAGATAAACTGTAATTAAACTCCAGATAACTGTCATTAAACTCCAGATAAACTAGAATAAAAATCCACATAAACTATAATTAAACTCCAGATAAACTATAATTAAACTCCAGATAACTGTAATTAAACTCCAGATAACTGTAATTAAACTCCAGATAAATGAGGATTAAACTCCAGATAAACTATAATTAAACTCCAGATTAACTGTAATTAAACTCCAGTTAAACTGTAATTAAACTCCAGTTAAACTGTAATTAAACTCCAGATAAACTGTAATTAAACTCCAGATAACTGTAATTAAACTCCAGTTAAGCTGTAATTAAACTCCAGATAATCGAGAATTAAGCTCCAGATAACTGTAATTAAACTCCAAATAAACGAGAATTAAACTCCAGATAAACTATAATTAAACTCCAGATAAACTATGATTAAACTCCAGATTAATTATAATTAAACTCCAGTTAAACTGTAATTAAACTCCAGATAACTGTAATTAAACTCCAGATAACTGTAATTAACCTCCAGATAAACTGTAATTAAACTCCAGTTAAACTGTAATTAAACTCCAGATAACTATAATTAAACTCCAGATAAACTATAATTAAACTCCAGATAACTGTAAGTAAACTCCAGATAAACTGTAATTAAACTCCAGATAACTGTAATTAAACTCCAGATAAACAGTAATTAAACTCTAGTTAAACTGTAATTAAACTCCAGATAACTGTTATTAAACTCCAGTTAAGCTGTAATTAAACTCCAGATAAACTGTAATTAAGCTCCAGATAACTGTAATTAAACTCCAAATAAACGAGAATTAAACTCCAGATAACCTATAATTAAACTCCAGATAAACTATGATTAAACTCCAGATTAACTGTAATTAAACTCCAGTTAAACTGTAATTAAACTCCAGATAACTGTAATTAAACTCCAGATAACTGTAATTAACCTCCAGATAAACTGTAATTAACCTCCAGATACACTGTAATTAAACTCCAGTTAAACTGTAATTAAACTCCAGATAAACTATAATTAAACTCCAGATAACTGTAAGTAAACTCCAGATAAACTATAATTAAACTCCAGAGGAATGAGAATGAAACTCCAGATAAACTATAATTAAACTCCAAATTAACTGTAATTAAACTCCAGTTAAACTGTAATTAAACTCCAGATAAACTGTAATTAAACTCCAGATTAACTGTAATTAAACTCCAGTTAAACTGTAATTAAACTCCAGATAAACTGTAATTAAACTCCAGTTAAACTGTAATTAAACTCCAGATAACTGTCATTAAACTCCAGATAAACGAGAATAAAAATCCAGATAAACTATAATTAAACTCCAGATAAACTATAATTAAACTCCAGATAAACTGTAATTAAACTCCAGATAACTGTCATTAAACTCCAGATAAACTAGAATAAAAATCCACATAAACTATAATTAAACTCCAGATAAACTATAATTAAACTCCAGATAACTGTAATTAAACTCCAGATAACTGTAATTAAACTCCAGATAAATGAGGATTAAACTCCAGATAAACTATGATTAAACTCCAGATTAACTGTAATTAAACTCCAGTTAAACTGTAATTAAACTCCAGATAACTGTAATTAAACTCCAGATAACTGTAATTAACCTCCAGATAAACTGTAATTAACCTCCAGATACACTGTAATTAAACTCCAGTTAAACTGTAATTAAACTCCAGATAAACTATAATTAAACTCCAGATAACTGTAAGTAAACTCCAGATAAACTATAATTAAACTCCAGAGGAATGAGAATGAAACTCCAGATAAACTATAATTAAACTCCAAATTAACTGTAATTAAACTCCAGTTAAACTGTAATTAAACTCCAGATAAACTGTAATTAAACTCCAGATTAACTGTAATTAAACTCCAGTTAAACTGTAATTAAACTCCAGATAAACTGTAATTAAACTCCAGTTAAACTGTAATTAAACTCCAGATAACTGTCATTAAACTCCAGATAAACGAGAATAAAAATCCAGATAAACTATAATTAAACTCCAGATAAACTATAATTAAACTCCAGATAAACTGTAATTAAACTCCAGATAACTGTCATTAAACTCCAGATAAACTAGAATAAAAATCCACATAAACTATAATTAAACTCCAGATAAACTATAATTAAACTCCAGATAACTGTAATTAAACTCCAGATAACTGTAATTAAACTCCAGATAAATGAGGATTAAACTCCAGATAAACTATAATTAAACTCCAGATTAACTGTAATTAAACTCCAGTTAAACTGTAATTAAACTCCAGTTAAACTGTAATTAAACTCCAGATAAACTGTAATTAAACTCCAGATAAACTGTAATTAAACTCCAGATAACTGTAATTAAACTCCAGATAACTGTCATTAAACTCCAGATAACTGTAATTAAACTCCAGATAACTGTAATTAAACTCCAGATAAACTGTAATTAAACTCCAGATAAACAGTAATTAAACTCTAGTTAAACTGTAATTAAACTCCAGATAACTGTTATTAAACTCCAGTTAAGCTGTAATTAAACTCCAGATAAACTGTAATTAAGCTCCAGATAACTGTAATTAAACTCCAAATAAACGAGAATTAAACTCCAGATAAACTATAATTAAACTCCAGATAACTGTAATTAAACTCCAGATAACTGTAATTAAACTCCAGATAAATGAGGATTAAACTCCAGATAACTATAATTAAACTCCAGATTAACTGTAATTAAACTCCAGTTAAACTGTAATTAAACTCCAGATAACTGTAATTAAACTCCAGATAACTGTAATTAACCTCCAGATAAACTGTAATTAACCTCCAGATAAACTGTAATTAAACTCCAGTTAAACTGTAATTAAACTCCAGATAACTATAATTAAACTCCAGATAAACTATAATTAAACTCCAGATAACTGTAAGTAAACTCCAGATAAACTATAATTAAACTCCAGAGAAATGAGAATGAAACTCCAGATAAACTATAATTAAACTCCAAATTAACTGTAATTAAACTCCAGTTAAACTGTAATTAAACTCCAGATAAACTGTAATTAAACTCCAGATTAACTGTAATTAAACTCCAGTTAAACTGTAATTAAACTCCAGATAAACTGTAATTAAACTCCAGATAACTGTAATTAAACTCCAGATAAACGAGAATTAAACTCCAGATAAACTATAATTAAACTCCAGATAAACTATAATTAAACTCCAGTTAAACTGTAATTAAACTCCAGATAACTGTAATTAAACTCCAGATAAGATGTAATTAAACTCCAGATAATCTGTAATTAAACTCTACTTAAACTGTAAATAAACTCCAGATAACTGCATTTAAACTCCAGATAACTGTAATTAAACTCCAGATAACTGTAATTAAACTCCAGATAAACAGTAATTAAACTCTAGTTAAACTGTAATTAAACTCCAAATAACTGTAATTAAACTCCAGATAACTGTCATTAAACTCCAGATGAACGAGAATAAAAATCCACATAAACTATAATTAAACTCCAGATAAACTATAATTAAACTCCAGATAACTGTAATTAAACTCCAGATAACTGTAATTAAACTCCAGATAAATGAGGATTAAACTCCAGATAAACTATAATTAAACTCCAGATTAACTGTAATTAAACTCCAGTTAAACTGTAATTAAACTCCAGATAAACTGTAATTAAACTCCAGATAAACTGTAATTAAACTCCAGATAACTGTAATTAAACTCCAGATAACTGTCATTAAACTCCAGATAACTGTAATTAAACTCCAGATAACTGTAATTAAACTCCAGATAAACTGTAATTAAACTCCAGATAACTGTAATTAAACTCCAGATAAACGAGAATTAAACTCCAGATAAACTATAATTAAACTCCAGATAAACTATAATTAAACTCCAGTTAAACTGTAATTAAACTCCAGATAAACTGTAATTAAACTCCAGATAAACTATAATTAAACTCCATATTAACTGTAATTAAACTCCAGTTAAACTGTAATTAAACTCCAGATAAACTGTAATTAAACTCCAGATAACTGTAATTAAACTCCAGATAACTGTAATTAAACTCCAGATAAACTATAATTAAACTCCAGTTAAACTGTAATTAAACTCCAGATAACTGTAATTAAACTCCAGATAAGATGTAATTAAACTCCAGATAATCTGCAATTAAACTCTACTTAAACTGTAAATAAACTCCAGATAACTGCATTTAAACTCCAGATAACTGAGTAAACTCCAGATAAACTGTATTTAAACTCCAGATAACTGTAATTAAACTCCAGATAACTGTAATTAAACTCCAGATAAACAGTAATTAAACTCTAGTTAAACTGTAATTAAACTCCAGATAACTGTAATTAAACTCCAGATAACTGTCATTAAACTCCAGATAAACTAGAATAAAAATCCAGATAAACTATAATTAAACTCCAGATAAACTATTCCAGATAACTGTAATTAAACTCCAGATAATCGAGAATTAAACTCCAGATAAAGTATAATTAAATTCCAGATAACTGTAATTAAACCTTAGATAACTGTCATTAAACTCCAGATAAACTAGAATAAAAATCCAGATAAACTATAATTAAACTCCAGATAAACTATAATTAAACTCCAGATAACTGTAATTAAACTCCAGATAAACGAGAATTAAACTCCCGATAAACTATAATTAAACTCCAGATAAATGAGAATGAAACTCCAGATTAACTGTAATTAAACTCCAGTTAAACTGTAATTAAACTCCAGATAACTGTAATTAAACTCCAGTTAAACTGTAATTAAACTCCAGATAACTATAATTAAACTCCAGATAAATGTAATTAAACTCCAGATAAACAAGAATTAAACTCCAGACAAACTATAATTAAACTCCAGATAAACTATAATTAAACTCCAGATAACTGTAATTAAACTCCAGATAAACTGTAAACTCCAGATAACTGTAATTAAACTCCAGATAACTGTAATTAAACTCCAGATAAATGAAGATTAAACTCCAGATAAACTATAATTAAACTCCAGATAACTGTCATTAAACTCCAGATAAACTGTAAACTCCAGATAACTGTAATTAAACTCCAGATTAACTGTAATTAAACTCCAGATAACTGTAATTAAACTCCAGTTAAACTGTAATTATACTCCAGATAACTGTAATTAAACTCCAGATAACTGTCATTAAACTCCAGATAAACGAGAATAAAAATCCAGATAAACTATAATTAAACTCCAGATAAACTATAATTAAGCTCCAGATAACTGTAATTAAACTCCAGATAAACTGTAAACTCCAGATAACTGTAATTAAACTCCAGATAAATGAGGATTAAACTCCAGATAAACTATAATTAAACTCCAGATAAACTGTAATTAAACTCCAGATAACTGTAATTAAACTCCAGATAACTGTGAGTAAACTCCAGATAAACTGTAATTAAACTCCAGATAAACTATAATTAAACTCCATATTAACTGTAATTAAACTCCAGTTAAACTGTAATTAAACTCCAGATAAACTGTAATTAAACTCCAGATAACTGTAATTAAACTCCAGATAAACTATAATTAAACTCCAGTTAAACTGTAATTAAACTCCAGATAACTGTAATTAAACTCCAGATAAGATGTAATTAAACTCCAGATAACTGTAATTAAACTCCAGATAACTGTAAATAAACTCCAGATAAACTATAATTAAACTCCAGTTAAACTGCATTTAAACTCCAGATAACTGTGAGTAAACTCCAGATAAACTGTATTTAAACTCCAGATAACTGTAATTAAACTCCAGATAAACAGTAATTAAAGTCTAGTTAAACTGTAATTAAACTCCAGATAACTTTAATTAAACTCCAGTTAAGCTGTAATTAAACTCCAGATAAACTGTAATTAAGCTCCAGATAACTGTAATTAAACTCCAAATAAACGAGAATTAAACTCCAGATAAACTTAATTAAACTCCAGATAAACTATGATTAAACTCCAGATTAACTGAAATTAAACTCCAGTTAAACTGTAATTAAACTCCAGATAACTGTAATTAAACTCCAGATAACTGTAATTAACCTCCAGATAAACTGTAATTAAACTCCAGTTAAACTGTAATTAAACTCCAGATAACTATAATTAAACTCCAGATAAACTATAATTAAACTCCAGATAACGGTAAGTAAACTCCAGATAAACTGTAATTAAACTCCAGATAACTGTAATTAAACTCCAGATAAACGAGAATTAAACTCCAGATAAACTATAATTAAACTCCAGATAACTGCATTTAAACTCCAGATAACTGTGAGTAAACTCCAGATAAACTGTATTTAAACTCATGATAACTGTAATTAAACTCCAGATAACTGTAATTAAACTCCAGATAAACAGTAATTAAACTCTAGTTAAACTGTAATTAAACTCCAGATAACTGTTATTAAACTCCAGTTAAGCTGTAATTAAACTCCAGATAAACTGTAATTAAGCTCCAGATAACTGTAATTAAACTCCAAATAAACGAGAATTAAACTCCAGATAACCTATAATTAAACTCCAGATAAACTATGATTAAACTCCAGATTAACTGTAATTAAACTCCAGTTAAACTGTAATTAAACTCCAGATAACTGTAATTAAACTCCAGATAACTGTAATTAACCTCCAGATAAACTGTAATTAAACTCCAGTTAAACTGTAATTAAACTCCAGATAACTATAATTAAACTCCAGATAAACTATAATTAAACTCCAGATAACTGTAAGTAAACTCCAGATAAACTATAATTAAACTCCAGAGAAATGAGAATGAAACTCCAGATAAACAATAATTAAACTCCAGATTAACTGTAATTAAACTCCAGTTAAACTGTAATTAAACTCCAGATAAACTGTAATTAAACTCCAGATTAACTGTAATTAAACTCCAGTTAAACTGTAATTAAACTCCAGATAAAATGTAATTAAACTCCAGTTAAACTGTAATTAAACTCCAGATAACTGTCATTAAACTCCAGATAAACGAGAATAAAAATCCAGATAAACTATAATTAAACTCCAGATAAACTATAATTAAACTCCAGATAAACTGTAATTAAACTCCAGATAACTGTCATTAAACTCCAGATAAACGAGAATAAAAATCCACATAAACTATAATTAAACTCCAGATAAACTATAATTAAACTCCAGATAACTGTAATTAAACTCCAGATAACTGTAATTAAACTCCAGATAAATGAGGATTAAACTCCAGATAAACTATAATTAAACTCCAGATTAACTGTAATTAAACTCCAGTTAAACTGTAATTAAACTCCAGATAAACTGTAATTAAACTCCAGATAAACTGTAATTAAACACCAGATAACTTTAATTAAACTCCAGATAACTGTCATTAAACTCCAGATAACTGTAATTAAACTCCAGATAACTGTAATTAAACTCCAGATAAACTGTAATTAAACTCCAGATAACTGTAATTAAACTCCAGATAAACGAGAATTAAACTCCAGATAAACTATAATTAAACTCCAGATAAACTATAATTAAACTCCAGTTAAACTGTAATTAAACTCCAGATAACTGTAATTAAACTCCAGATAACTGTAATTAACCTCCAGATAAACTGTAATTAAACTCCAGTTAAACTGTAATTAAACTCCAGATAACTATAATTAAACTCCAGATAAACTATAATTAAACTCCAGATAACGGTAAGTAAACTCCAGATAAACTGTAATTAAACTCCAGATAACTGAGAATTAAACTCCAGATAAACGAGAATTAAACTCCAGATAAACTATAATTAAACTCCAGATAACTGCATTTAAACTCCAGATAACTGTGAGTAAACTCCAGATAAACTGTATTTAAACTCATGATAACTGTAATTAAACTCCAGATAACTGTAATTAAACTCCAGATAAACAGTAATTAAACTCTAGTTAAACTGTAATTAAACTCCAGATAACTGTTATTAAACTCCAGTTAAGCTGTAATTAAACTCCAGATAAACTGTAATTAAGCTCCAGATAACTGTAATTAAACTCCAAATAAACGAGAATTAAACTCCAGATAACCTATAATTAAACTCCAGATAAACTATGATTAAACTCCAGATTAACTGTAATTAAACTCCAGTTAAACTGTAATTAAACTCCAGATAACTGTAATTAAACTCCAGATAACTGTAATTAACCTCCAGATAAACTGTAATTAAACTCCAGTTAAACTGTAATTAAACTCCAGATAACTATAATTAAACTCCAGATAAACTATAATTAAACTCCAGATAACTGTAAGTAAACTCCAGATAAACTATAATTAAACTCCAGAGAAATGAGAATGAAACTACAGATAAACTATAATTAAACTCCAGATTAACTGTAATTAAACTCCAGTTAAACTGTAATTAAACTCCAGATAAACTGTAATTAAACTCCAGATTAACTGTAATTAAACTCCAGTTAAACTGTAATTAAACTCCAGATAAAATGTAATTAAACTCCAGTTAAACTGTAATTAAACTCCAGATAACTGTCATTAAACTCCAGATAAACGAGAATAAAAATCCAGATAAACTATAATTAAACTCCAGATAAACTATAATTAAACTCCAGATAAACTGTAATTAAACTCCAGATAACTGTCATTAAACTCCAGATAAACGAGAATAAAAATCCACATAAACTATAATTAAACTCCAGATAAACTATAATTAAACTCCAGATAACTGTAATTAAACTCCAGATAACTGTAATTAAACTCCAGATAAATGAGGATTAAACTCCAGATAAACTATAATTAAACTCCAGATTAACTGTAATTAAACTCCAGTTAAACTGTAATTAAACTCCAGATAAACTGTAATTAAACTCCAGATAAACTGTAATTAAACACCAGATAACTTTAATTAAACTCCAGATAACTGTCATTAAACTCCAGATAACTGTAATTAAACTCCAGATAACTGTAATTAAACTCCAGATAAACTGTAATTAAACTCCAGATAACTGTAATTAAACTCCAGATAAACGAGAATTAAACTCCAGATAAACTATAATTAAACTCCAGATAAACTATAATTAAACTCCAGTTAAACTGTAATTAAACTCCAGATAAACTGTAATTAAACTCCAGATAAACTATAATTAAACTCCAAATTAACTGTAATTAAACTCCAGTTAAACTGTAATTAAACTCCAGATAAACTGTAATTAAACTCCAGATTAACTGTAATTAAACTCCAGTTAAACTGTAATTAAACTCCAGATAAACTGTAATTAAACTCCAGATTACTGTAATTAAACTCCAGATAAACGAGAATTAAACTCCAGATAAACTATAATTAAACTCCAGTTAAACTGTAATTAAACTCCAGATAAACTGTAATTAAACTCCAGATAAACTATAATTAAACTCCAGTTAAACTGTAATTAAACTCCAGATAAACTGTAATTAAACTCCAGATAACTGTAATTAAACTCCAGATAACTGTAATTAAACTCCGGATAAACTATAATTAAACTCCAGTTAAACTGTAATTAAACTCCAGATAACTGTAATTAAACTCCAGATAAGATGTAATTAAACTCCAGATAATCTGTAATTAAACTCTACTTAAACTGTAAATAAACTCCAGATAACTGCATTTAAACTCCAGATAACTGTAATTAAACTCCAGATAACTGTAATTAAACTCCAGATAAACAGTAATTAAACTCTAGTTAAACTGTAATTAAACTCCAGATAACTGTAATTAAACTCCAGATAACTGTCATTAAACTCCAGATGAACGAGAATAAAAATCCACATAAACTATAATTAAACTCCAGATAAACTATAATTAAACTCCAGATAACTGTAATTAAACTCCAGATAACTGTAATTAAACTCCAGATAAATGAGGATTAAACTCCAGATAAACTATAATTAAACTCCAGATTAACTGTAATTAAACTCCAGTTAAACTGTAATTAAACTCCAGATAAACTGTAATTAAACTCCAGATAAACTGTAATTAAACTCCAGATAACTGTAATTAAACTCCAGATAACTGTCATTAAACTCCAGATAACTGTAATTAAACTCCAGATAACTGTAATTAAACTCCAGATAAACTGTAATTAAACTCCAGATAACTGTAATTAAACTCCAGATAAACGAGAATTAAACTCCAGATAAACTATAATTAAACTCCAGATAAACTATAATTAAACTCCAGTTAAACTGTAATTAAACTCCAGATAAACTGTAATTAAACTCCAGATAAACTATAATTAAACTCCATATTAACTGTAATTAAACTCCAGTTAAACTGTAATTAAACTCCAGATAAACTGTAATTAAACTCCAGATAACTGTAATTAAACTCCAGATAACTGTAATTAAACTCCAGATAAACTATAATTAAACTCCAGTTAAACTGTAATTAAACTCCAGATAACTGTAATTAAACTCCAGATAAGATGTAATTAAACTCCAGATAATCTGCAATTAAACTCTACTTAAACTGTAAATAAACTCCAGATAACTGCATTTAAACTCCAGATAACTGAGTAAACTCCAGATAAACTGTATTTAAACTCCAGATAACTGTAATTAAACTCCAGATAACTGTAATTAAACTCCAGATAAACAGTAATTAAACTCTAGTTAAACTGTAATTAAACTCCAGATAACTGTAATTAAACTCCAGATAACTGTCATTAAACTCCAGATAAACTAGAATAAAAATCCAGATAAACTATAATTAAACTCCAGATAAACTATTCCAGATAACTGTAATTAAACTCCAGATAATCGAGAATTAAACTCCAGATAAAGTATAATTAAATTCCAGATAACTGTAATTAAACCTTAGATAACTGTCATTAAACTCCAGATAAACTAGAATAAAAATCCAGATAAACTATAATTAAACTCCAGATAACTGTAATTAAACTCCAGGTAAACTGTAAACTCCAGATAACTGTAATTAAACTCCAGATAACTGTAATTAAACTCCAGATAAATGAAGATTAAACTCCAGATAAACTATAATTAAACTCCAGATAACTGTCATTAAACTCCAGATAAACTGTAAACTCCAGATAACTGTAATTAAACTCCAGATTAACTGTAATTAAACTCCAGATAACTGTAATTAACCTGCAGATAAACTGCAATTAAACTCCAGTTAAACTGTAATTATACTCCAGATAACTGTAATTAAACTCCAGATAACTGTCATTAAACTCCAGATAAACGAGAATAAAAATCCAGATAAACTATAATTAAACTCCAGATAAACTATAATTAAGCTCCAGATAACTGTAATTAAACTCCAGATAAACTGTAAACTCCAGATAACTGTAATTAAACTCCAGATAAATGAGGATTAAACTCCAGATAAACTATAATTAAACTCCAGATAAACTGTAATTAAACTCCAGATAACTGTAATTAAACTCCAGATAACTGTGAGTAAACTCCAGATAAACTGTAATTAAACTCCAGATAAACTATAATTAAACTCCATATTAACTGTAATTAAACTCCAGTTAAACTGTAATTAAACTCCAGATAAACTGTAATTAAACTCCAGATAACTGTAATTAAACTCCAGATAACTGTAATTAAACTCCAGATAAACTATAATTAAACTCCAGTTAAACTGTAATTAAACTCCAGATAACTGTAATTAAACTCCAGATAAGATGTAATTAAACTCCAGATAACTGTAATTAAACTCCAGATAACTGTAAATAAACTCCAGATAAACTATAATTAAACTCCAGTTAAACTGCATTTAAACTCCAGATAACTGTGAGTAAACTCCAGATAAACTGTATTTAAAATCCAGATAACTGTAATTAAACTCCAGATAAACAGTAATTAAAGTCTAGTTAAACTGTAATTAAACTCCAGATAACTTTAATTAAACTCCAGTTAAGCTGTAATTAAACTCCAGATAAACTGTAATTAAGCTCCAGATAACTGTAATTAAACTCCAAATAAACGAGAATTAAACTCCAGATAAACTTAATTAAACTCCAGATAAACTATGATTAAACTCCAGATTAACTGAAATTAAACTCCAGTTAAACTGTAATTAAACTCCAGATAACTGTAATTAAACTCCAGATAACTGTAATTAACCTCCAGATAAACTGTAATTAAACTCCAGTTAAACTGTAATTAAACTCCAGATAACTATAATTAAACTCCAGATAAACTATAATTAAACTCCAGATAACGGTAAGTAAACTCCAGATAAACTGTAATTAAACTCCAGATAACTGTAATTAAACTCCAGATAAACGAGAATTAAACTCCAGATAAACTATAATTAAACTCCAGATAACTGCATTTAAACTCCAGATAACTGTGAGTAAACTCCAGATAAACTGTATTTAAACTCATGATAACTGTAATTAAACTCCAGATAACTGTAATTAAACTCCAGATAAACAGTAATTAAACTCTAGTTAAACTGTAATTAAACTCCAGATAACTGTTATTAAACTCCAGTTAAGCTGTAATTAAACTCCAGATAAACTGTAATTAAGCTCCAGATAACTGTAATTAAACTCCAAATAAACGAGAATTAAACTCCAGATAACCTATAATTAAACTCCAGATAAACTATGATTAAACTCCAGATTAACTGTAATTAAACTCCAGTTAAACTGTAATTAAACTCCAGATAACTGTAATTAAACTCCAGATAACTGTAATTAACCTCCAGATAAACTGTAATTAAACTCCAGTTAAACTGTAATTAAACTCCAGATAACTATAATTAAACTCCAGATAAACTATAATTAAACTCCAGATAACTGTAAATAAACTCCAGATAAACTATAATTAAACTCCAGAGAAATGAGAATGAAACTCCAGATAAACTATAATTAAACTCCAGATTAACTGTAATTAAACTCCAGTTAAACTGTAATTAAACTCCAGATAAACTGTAATTAAACTCCAGATTAACTGTAATTAAACTCCAGTTAAACTGTAATTAAACTCCAGATAAAATGTAATTAAACTCCAGTTAAACTGTAATTAAACTCCAGATAACTGTCATTAAACTCCAGATAAACGAGAATAAAAATCCAGATAAACTATAATTAAACTCCAGATAAACTATAATTAAACTCCAGATAAACTGTAATTAAACTCCAGATAACTGTCATTAAACTCCAGATAAACGAGAATAAAAATCCACATAAACTATAATTAAACTCCAGATAAACTATAATTAAACTCCAGATAACTGTAATTAAACTCCAGATAACTGTAATTAAACTCCAGATAAATGAGGATTAAACTCCAGATAAACTATAATTAAACTCCAGATTAACTGTAATTAAACTCCAGTTAAACTGTAATTAAACTCCAGATAAACTGTAATTAAACTCCAGATAAACTGTAATTAAACACCAGATAACTTTAATTAAACTCCAGATAACTGTCATTAAACTCCAGATAACTGTAATTAAACTCCAGATAACTGTAATTAAACTCCAGATAAACTGTAATTAAACTCCAGATAACTGTAATTAAACTCCAGATAAACGAGAATTAAACTCCAGATAAACTATAATTAAACTCCAGATAAACTATAATTAAACTCCAGTTAAACTGTAATTAAACTCCAGATAACTGTAATTAAACTCCAGATAACTGTAATTAACCTCCAGATAAACTGTAATTAAACTCCAGTTAAACTGTAATTAAACTCCAGATAACTATAATTAAACTCCAGATAAACTATAATTAAACTCCAGATAACGGTAAGTAAACTCCAGATAAACTGTAATTAAACTCCAGATAACTGTAATTAAACTCCAGATAAACGAGAATTAAACTCCAGATAAACTATAATTAAACTCCAGATAACTGCATTTAAACTCCAGATAACTGTGAGTAAACTCCAGATAAACTGTATTTAAACTCATGATAACTGTAATTAAACTCCAGATAACTGTAATTAAACTCCAGATAAACAGTAATTAAACTCTAGTTAAACTGTAATTAAACTCCAGATAACTGTTATTAAACTCCAGTTAAGCTGTAATTAAACTCCAGATAAACTGTAATTAAGCTCCAGATAACTGTAATTAAACTCCAAATAAACGAGAATTAAACTCCAGATAACCTATAATTAAACTCCAGATAAACTATGATTAAACTCCAGATTAACTGTAATTAAACTCCAGTTAAACTGTAATTAAACTCCAGATAACTGTAATTAAACTCCAGATAACTGTAATTAACCTCCAGATAAACTGTAATTAAACTCCAGTTAAACTGTAATTAAACTCCAGATAACTATAATTAAACTCCAGATAACTGTAAGTAAACTCCAGATAAACTATAATTAAACTCCAGAGAAATGAGAATGAAACTCCAGATAAACTATAATTAAACTCCAGATTAACTGTAATTAAACTCCAGTTAAACTGTAATTAAACTCCAGATAAACTGTAATTAAACTCCAGATTAACTGTAATTAAACTCCAGTTAAACTGTAATTAAACTCCAGATAAAATGTAATTAAACTCCAGTTAAACTGTAATTAAACTCCAGATAACTGTCATTAAACTCCAGATAAACGAGAATAAAAATCCAGATAAACTATAATTAAACTCCAGATAAACTATAATTAAACTCCAGATAAACTGTAATTAAACTCCAGATAACTGTCATTAAACTCCAGATAAACGAGAATAAAAATCCACATAAACTATAATTAAACTCCAGATAAACTATAATTAAACTCCAGATAACTGTAATTAAACTCCAGATAACTGTAATTAAACTCCAGATAAATGAGGATTAAACTCCAGATAAACTATAATTAAACTCCAGATTAACTGTAATTAAACTCCAGTTAAACTGTAATTAAACTCCAGATAAACTGTAATTAAACTCCAGATAAACTGTAATTAAACACCAGATAACTTTAATTAAACTCCAGATAACTGTCATTAAACTCCAGATAACTGTAATTAAACTCCAGATAACTGTAATTAAACTCCAGATAAACTGTAATTAAACTCCAGATAACTGTAATTAAACTCCAGATAAACGAGAATTAAACTCCAGATAAACTATAATTAAACTCCAGATAAACTATAATTAAACTCCAGTTAAACTGTAATTAAACTCCAGATAAACTGTAATTAAACTCCAGATAAACTATAATTAAACTCCATATTAACTGTAATTAAACTCCAGTTAAACTGTAATTAAACTCCAGATAAACTGTAATTAAACTCCAGATAACTGTAATTAAACTCCAGATAACTGTAATTAAACTCCAGATAAACTATAATTAAACTCCAGTTAAACTGTAATTAAACTCCAGATAACTGTAATTGAACTCCAGATAAGATGTAATTAAACTCCAGATAATCTGTAATTAAACTCTACTTAAACTGTAAATAAACTCCAGATAACTGCATTTAAACTCCAGATAACTGAGTAAACTCCAGATAAACTGTATTTAAACTCCAGATAACTGTAATTAAACTCCAGATAACTGTAATTAAACTCCAGATAAACAGTAATTAAACTCTAGTTAAACTGTAATTAAACTCCAGATAACTGTAATTAAACTCCAGATAACTGTTATTAAACTCCAGATAAACTAGAATAAAAATCCAGATAAACTATAATTAAACTCCAGATAAACTATAATTAAACTCCAGATAACTGTAATTAAACTCCAGATAATCGAGAATTAAACTCCAGATAAAGTATAATTAAATTCCAGATAACTGTAATTAAACTTCAGATAACTGTCATTAAACTCCAGATAAACTAGAATAAAAATCCAGATAAACTATAATTAAACTCCAGATAAACTATAATTAAACTCCAGATAACTGTAATTAAACTCCAGATAAACGAGAATTAAACTCCCGATAAACTATAATTAAACTCCAGATAAATGAGAATGAAACTCCAGATTAACTGTAATTAAACTCCAGGTAAACTGTAATTAAACTCCAGATAACTGTAATTAAACTCCAGTTAAACTGTAATTAAACTCCAGATAACTATAATTAAACTCCAGATAAATGTACTTAAACTCCAGATAAACAAGAATTAAACTCCAGACAAACTATAATTAAACTCCAGATAAACTATAATTAAACTCCAGATAACTGTAATTAAACTCCAGATAACTGTAATTAAACTCCAGATAAATGAGGATTAAACTCCAGATAAACTATAATTAAACTCCAGATAACTGTCATTAAACTCCAGATAAACTGTAAACTCCAGATAACTGTAATTAAACTCCAGATTGACTGTAATTAAACTCCAGATAACTGTGATTAACCTGCAGATAAACTGCAATTAAACTCCAGTTAAACTGTAATTATACTCCAGATAACTGTAATTAAACTCCAGATAACTGTAATTAAACTCCAGATTAACTGTAATTAAACTCCAGATAACTGTGATTAACCTGCAGATAAACTGCAATTAAACTCCAGTTAAACTGTAATTAAACTCCAGATTAACTGTAATTAAACTCCAGATAACTGTGATTAACCTGCAGATAAACTGCAATTAAACTCCAGATAAACTATAATTAAGCTCCAGATAACTGTAATTAAACTCCAGATAAACTGTAAACTCCAGATAACTGTAATTAAACTCCAGATAAATGAGGATTAAACTCCAGATAAACTATAATTAAACTCCAGATTAACTGTAATTAAACTCCAGTTAAACTGTAAATAAACTCCAGATAAACTGTAATTAAACTCCAGATAAACTGTAATTAAACTCCAGATAACTGTAATTAAACTCCAGATAACTGTAATTAAACTCCAGATAACTGTCATTAAACTCCAGATAACTGTAATTAAACTCCAGATAACTGTAATTAAACTCCAGATAAACTGTAATTAAACTCCAGATAACTGTAATTAAACTCCAGATAAACGAGAATTAAACTCCAGATAAACTATAATTAAACTCCAGATAAACTATAATTAAACTCCACTTAAACTGTAATTAAACTCCAGATAAACTATGATTAAACTCCAGTTAAACTGTAATTAAACTCCAGTTAAACTGTAATTAAACTCGAGATAACTGTAATTAAACTCTAGATAAGATGTAATTAAACTCCAGATAATCTGTAATTAAACTCTACTTAAACTGTAAATAAACTCCAGATAACTGTAATTAAACTCCAGATAAATGAGGATTAAACTCCAGATAAACTATAATTAAACTCCAGATAACTGTAAATAAACTCCAGATAAACTATAATTAAACTCCAGATAAATGAGAATGAAACTCCAGATAAATGTAATTAAACTCCAGATAACTGCAATTAAACTCCAGATAACTGTGAGTAAACTCCAGATAAACTGTATTTAAACTCCAGATAACTGTAATTAAACTCCAGATAAACTGTAATTAAACTCTAGTTAAACTGTAAATAAACTTCAGATAACTGTAATTAAACTCCAGAAAAACTGTAATTAAACTCCAGATAAACAAGAAATAAACTCCAGATAAACTGTTATTAAACTCTAGATAAACTGTAATTAAACTCCAGATAACTGTAATTAAACTCCAGATAAACGAGAATTAAACTCCAGATAAACTATAATTAAACTCCAGATAAACTATAATTAAACTCCAGTTAAACTGTAATTAAACTCCATATTAACTGTAATTAAACTCCAGTTAAACTGTAATTAAACTCCAGATAAACTGTAATTAAACTCCAGATAACTGTAATTAAACTCCAGATAACTGTAATTAAACTCCAGATAAACTATAATTAAACTCCAGTTAAACTGTAATTAAACTCCAGATAACTGTAATTAAACTCCAGATAAACTGTAATTAAACTCCAGATAACTGTAATTAAACTCCAGATAACTGTAAATAAACTCCAGATAAACTATAATTAAACTCCAGATAAACTATAATTAAACTCCAGATAAATGAGAATGAAACTCCAGATTAACTGTAATTAAACTCCAGTTAAACTGTAATTAAACTCCAGATAACTGTAATTAAACTCCAGATAACTGTAATTAAACTCCAGTTAAACTGTAATTAAACTCCAGATAACTATAATTAAACTCCAGATAACTGTAATTAAACTCCAGATAAACAAGAATTAAACTCCAGACAAACTATAATTAAACTCCAGATAAACTATAATTAAACTCCAGATAACTGTCATTAAACTCCAGATAAACTGTAAACTCCAGATAACTGTAATTAAACTCCAGATAACTGTAATTAAACTCCAGATAAATGAGGATTAAACTCCAGATAAACTGTAAACTCCAGATAACTGTAATTAAACTCCAGATTAACTGTAATTAAACTCCAGATAACTGTAATTAACCTGCAGATAAACTGCAATTAAACTCAAGTTAAACTGTAATTATACTCCAGATAACTGTAATTAAACTCCAGATAACTGTCATTAAACTCCAGATAAACGAGAATAAAAATCCAGATAAACTATAATTAAACTCCAGATAAACTGTAATTAAACTCCAGTTAAACTGTAATTAAACTCCAGATAAACTGTAATTAAACTCCAGATAAACTGTAATTAAACTCCAGATAACTGTAATTAAACTCCAGATAACTGTCATTAAACTCCAGATAACTGTAATTAAACTCCAGATAACTGTAATTAAACTCCAGATAAACTGTAATTAAACTCCAGATAACTGTAATTAAACTCCAGATAAACGAGAATTAAACTACAGATAAACTATAATTAAACTCCAGATAAACTATAATTAAACTCCAGTTAAACTGTAATTAAACTCCAGATAAACTGTAATTAAACTCCAGATAAACTATAATTAAACTCCATATTAACTGTAATTAAACTCCAGTTAAACTGTAATTAAACTCCAGATAAACTGTAATTAAACTCCAGATAACTGTAATTAAACTCCAGATAACTGTAATTAAACTCCAGATAAACTATAATTAAACTCCAGTTAAACTGTAATTAAACTCCAGATAACTGTAATTAAACTCCAGATAAGATGTAATTAAACTCCAGATAATCTGTAATTAAACTCTACTTAAACTGTAAATAAACTCCAGATAACTGCATTTAAACTCCAGATAACTGAGTAAACTCCAGATAAACTGTATTTAAACTCCAGATAACTGTAATTAAACTCCAGATAACTGTAGTTAAACTCCAGATAAACAGTAATTAAACTCTAGTTAAACTGTAATTAAACTCCAGATAACTGTAATTAAACTCCAGATAACTGTCATTAAACTCCAGATAAACTAGAATAAAAATCCAGATAAACTATAATTAAACTCCAGATAAACTATAATTAAACTCCAGATAACTGTAATTAAACTCCAGATAACTGTAATTAAACTCCAGATAACTGTCATTAAAGTCCAGATAAACTAGAATAAAAATCCAGATAAACTATAATTAAACTCCAGATAAACTATAATTAAACTCCAGATAACTGTAATTAAACTCCAGATAAACGAGAATTAAACTCCCGATAAACTATAATTAAACTCCAGATAAATGAGAATGAAACTCCAGATTAACTGTAATTAAACTCCAGTTAAACTGTAATTAAACTCCAGATAACATTAATTAAACTCCAGATAACTGTAATTAAACTCCAGTTAAACTGTAATTAAACTCCAGATAACTATAATTAAACTCCAGATAAATGTAATTAAACTCCAGATAAACAAGAATTAAACTCCAGACAAACTATAATTAAACTCCAGATAAACTATAATTAAACTCCAGATAACTGTAATTAAACTCCAGATAAACTGTAAACTCCAGATAACTGTAATTAAACTCCAGATAACTGTAATTAAACTCCAGATAAATGAGGATTAAACTCCAGATAAACTATAATTAAACTCCAGATAACTGTCATTAAACTCCAGATAAACTGTAAACTCCAGATAACTGTAATTAAACTCCAGATTAAGTGTAATTAAACTCCAGATAACTGTAATTAACCTGCAGATAAACTGCAATTAAACTCCAGTTAAACTGTAATTATACTCCAGATAACTGTAATTAAACTCCAGATAACTGTCATTAAACTCCAGATAAACGAGAATAAAAATCCAGATAAACTATAATTAAACTCCAGATAAACTATAATTAAGCTCCAGATAACTGTAATTAAACTCCAGATAAACTGTAAACTCCAGATAACTGTAATTAAACTCCAGATAAATGAGGATTAAACTCCAGATAAACTATAATTAAACTCCAGATTAACTGTAATTAAACTCCAGTTAAACTGTAATTAAACTCCAGATAAACTGTAATTAAACTCCAGATTAACTGTAATTAAACTCCAGTTAAACTGTAATTAAACTCCAGATAAACTGTAATTAAACTCCAGTTAAACTGTAATTAAACTCCAGATAACTGTCATTAAACTCCAGATAAACGAGAATAAAAATCCAGATAAACTATAATTAAACTCCAGATAAACTATAATTAAACTCCAGATAAACTGTAATTAAACTCCAGATAACTGTCATTAAACTCCAGATAAACTAGAATAAAAATCCAGATAAACTATAATTAAACTCCAGATAAACTATAATTAAACTCCAGATAACTGTAATTAAACTCCAGATAAACGAGAATTAAACTCCCGATAAACTATAATTAAACTCCAGATAAATGAGAATGATACTCCAGATTAACTGTAATTAAACTCCAGTTAAACTGTAATTAAACTCCAGATAACTGTAATTAAACTCCAGTTAAACTGTAATTAAACTCCAGATAACTATAATTAAACTCCAGATAAATGTAATTAAACTCCAGATAAACAAGAATTAAACTCCAGACAAACTATAATTAAACTCCAGATAAACTATAATTAAACTCCAGATAACTGTAATTAAACTCCAGATAAACTGTAAACTCCAGATAACTGTAATTAAACTCCAGATAACTGTAATTAAACTCCAGATAAATGAGGATTAAACTCCAGATAAACTATAATTAAACTCCAGATAACTGTCATTAAACTCCAGATAAACTGTAAACTCCAGATAACTGTAATTAAACTCCAGATTAACTGTAATTAAACTCCAGATAACTGTAATTAACCTGCAGATAAACTGCAATTAAACTCCAGTTAAACTGTAATTATACTCCAGATAACTGTAATTAAACTCCAGATAACTGTCATTAAACTCCAGATAAACGAGAATAAAAATCCAGATAAACTATAATTAAACTCCAGATAAACTATAATTAAGCTCCAGATAACTGTAATTAAACTCCAGATAAACTGTAAACTCCAGATAACTGTAATTAAACTCCAGATAAATGAGGATTAAACTCCAGATAAACTATAATTAAACTCCAGATAAACTGTAATTAAACTCCAGATAACTGTAATTAAGCTCCAGATAACTGTGAGTAAACTCCAGATAAACTGTAATTAAACTCCAGATAAACTATAATTAAACTCCATATTAACTGTAATTAAACTCCAGTTAAACTGTAATTAAACTCCAGATAAACTGTAATTAAACTCCAGATAACTGTAATTAAACTCCAGATAACTGTAATTAAACTCCAGATAAACTATAATTAAACTCCAGTTAAACTGTAATTAAACTCCAGATAACTGTAATTAAACTCCAGATAAGATGTAATTAAACTCCAGATAACTGTAATTAAACTCCAGATAACTGTAAATAAACTCCAGATAAACTATAATTAAACTCCAGTTAAACTGCATTTAAACTCCAGATAACTGTGAGTAAACTCCAGATAAACTGTATTTAAACTCCAGATAACTGTAATTAAACTCCAGATAAACAGTAATTAAAGTCTAGTTAAACTGTAATTAAACTCCAGATAACTTTAATTAAACTCCAGTTAAGCTGTAATTAAACTCCAGATAAACTGTAATTAAGCTCCAGATAACTGTAATTAAACTCCAAATAAACGAGAATTAAACTCCAGATAAACTTAATTAAACTCCAGATAAACTATGATTAAACTCCAGATTAACTGAAATTAAACTCCAGTTAAACTGTAATTAAACTCCAGATAACTGTAATTAAACTCCAGATAACTGTAATTAACCTCCAGATAAACTGTAATTAAACTCCAGTTAAACTGTAATTAAACTCCAGATAACTATAATTAAACTCCAGATAAACTATAATTAAACTCCAGATAACGGTAAGTAAACTCCAGATAAACTGTAATTAAACTCCAGATAACTGTAATTAAACTCCAGATGAACGAGAATTAAACTCCAGATAAACTATAATTAAACTCCAGATAACTGCATTTAAACTCCAGATAACTGTGAGTAAACTCCAGATAAACTGTATTTAAACTCATGATAACTGTAATTAAACTCCAGATAACTGTAATTAAACTCCAGATAAACAGTAATTAAACTCTAGTTAAACTGTAATTAAACTCCAGATAACTGTTATTAAACTCCAGTTAAGCTGTAATTAAACTCCAGATAAACTGTAATTAAGCTCCAGATAACTGTAATTAAACTCCAAATAAACGAGAATTAAACTCCAGATAACCTATAATTAAACTCCAGATAAACTATGATTAAACTCCAGATTAACTGTAATTAAACTCCAGTTAAACTGTAATTAAACTCCAGATAACTGTAATTAAACTCCAGATAACTGTAATTAACCTCCAGATAAACTGTAATTAAACTCCAGTTAAACTGTAATTAAACTCCAGATAACTATAATTAAACTCCAGATAAACTATAATTAAACTCCAGATAACTGTAAGTAAACTCCAGATAAACTATAATTAAACTCCAGAGAAATGAGAATGAAACTCCAGATAAACTATAATTAAACTCCAGATTAACTGTAATTAAACTCCAGTTAAACTGTAATTAAACTCCAGATAAACTGTAATTAAACTCCAGATTAACTGTAATTAAACTCCAGTTAAACTGTAATTAAACTCCAGATAAAATGTAATTAAACTCCAGTTAAACTGTAATTAAACTCCAGATAACTGTCATTAAACTCCAGATAAACGAGAATAAAAATCCAGATAAACTATAATTAAACTCCAGATAAACTATAATTAAACTCCAGATAAACTGTAATTAAACTCCAGATAACTGTCATTAAACTCCAGATAAACGAGAATAAAAATCCACATAAACTATAATTAAACTCCAGATAAACTATAATTAAACTCCAGATAACTGTAATTAAACTCCAGATAACTGTAATTAAACTCCAGATAAATGAGGATTAAACTCCAGATAAACTATAATTAAACTCCAGATTAACTGTAATTAAACTCCAGTTAAACTGTAATTAAACTCCAGATAAACTGTAATTAAACTCCAGATAAACTGTAATTAAACTCCAGATAACTTTAATTAAACTCCAGATAACTGTCATTAAACTCCAGATAACTGTAATTAAACTCCAGATAACTGTAATTAAACTCCAGATAAACTGTAATTAAACTCCAGATAACTGTAATTAAACTCCAGATAAACGAGAATTAAATTCCAGATAAACTATAATTAAACTCCAGATAAACTATAATTAAACTCCAGTTAAACTGTAATTAAACTCCAGATAAACTGTAATTAAACTCCAGATAAACTATAATTAAACTCCATATTAACTGTAATTAAACTCCAGTTAAACTGTAATTAAACTCCAGATAAACTGTAATTAAACTCCAGATAACTGTAATTAAACTCCAGATAACTGTAATTAAACTCCAGATAAACTATAATTAAACTCCAGTTAAACTGTAATTAAACTCCAGATAACTGTAATTGAACTCCAGATAAGATGTAATTAAACTCCAGATAATCTGTAATTAAACTCTACTTAAACTGTAAATAAACTCCAGATAACTGCATTTAAACTCCAGATAACTGAGTAAACTCCAGATAAACTGTATTTAAACTCCAGATAACTGTAATTAAACTCCAGATAACTGTAATTAAACTCCAGATAAACAGTAATTAAACTCTAGTTAAACTGTAATTAAACTCCAGATAACTGTCATTAAACTCCAGATAAACTAGAATAAAAATCCAGATAAACTATAATTAAACTCCAGATAAACTATAATTAAACTCCAGATAACTGTAATTAAACTCCAGATAATCGAGAATTAAACTCCAGATAAAGTATAATTAAATTCCAGATAACTGTAATTAAACTTCAGATAACTGTCATTAAACTCCAGATAAACTAGAATAAAAATCCAGTTAAACTGTAATTAAACTCCAGATAACTATAATTAAACTCCAGATAAATGTACTTAAACTCCAGATAAACAAGAATTAAACTCCAGACAAACTATAATTAAACTCCAGATAACTGTAATTAAACTCCAGATAAACTGTAAACTCCAGATAACTGTAATTAAACTCCAGATAACTGTAATTAAACTCCAGATAAATGAGGATTAAACTCCAGATAAACTATAATTAAACTCCAGATAACTGTCATTAAACTCCAGATAAACTGTAAACTCCAGATAACTGTAATTAAACTCCAGATTAACTGTAATTAAACTCCAGATAACTGTGATTAACCTGCAGATAAACTGCAATTAAACTCCAGTTAAACTGTAATTATACTCCAGATAACTGTAATTAAACTCCAGATAACTGTAATTAAACTCCAGATTAACTGTAATTAAACTCCAGATAACTGTGATTAACCTGCAGATAAACTGCAATTAAACTCCAGTTAAACTGTAATTAAACTCCAGATTAACTGTAATTAAACTCCAGATAACTGTGATTAACCTGCAGATAAACTGCAATTAAACTCCAGATAAACTATAATTAAGCTCCAGATAAACTGTAATTAAACTCCAGATAACTGTAATTAAACTCCAGATAACTGTAATTAAACTCCAGATAACTGTCATTAAACTCCAGATAACTGTAATTAAACTCCAGATAACTGTAATTAAACTCCAGATAAACTGTAATTAAACTCCAGATAACTGTAATTAAACTCCAGATAAACGAGAATTAAACTCCAGATAAACTATAATTAAACTCCAGATAAACTATAATTAAACTCCAGTTAAACTGTAATTAAACTCCAGATAAACTATGATTAAACTCCAGTTAAACTGTAATTAAACTCCAGTTAAACTGTAATTAAACTCGAGATAACTGTAATTAAACTCTAGATAAGATGTAATTAAACTCCAGATAATCTGTAATTAAACTCTACTTAAACTGTAAATAAACTCCAGATAACTGTAATTAAACTCCAGATAAATGAGGATTAAACTCCAGATAAACTATAATTAAACTCCAGATAACTGTAAATAAACTCCAGATAAACTATAATTAAACTCCAGATAAATGAGAATGAAACTCCAGATAAATGTAATTAAACTCCAGATAACTGCAATTAAACTCCAGATAACTGTGAGTAAACTCCAGATAAACTGTATTTAAACTCCAGATAACTGTAATTAAACCCCAGATAACTGTAATTAAACTCCAGATAAACTGTAATTAAACTCTAGTTAAACTGTAAATAAACTTCAGATAACTGTAATTAAACTCCAGAAAAACTGTAATTAAACTCCAGATAAACAAGAAATAAACTCCAGATAAACTGTTATTAAACTCTAGATAAACTGTAATTAAACTCCAGATAACTGTAATTAAACTCCAGATAAACGAGAATTAAACTCCAGATAAACTATAATTAAACTCCAGATAAACTATAATTAAACTCCAGTTAAACTGTAATTAAACTCCATATTAACTGTAATTAAACTCCAGTTAAACTGTAATTAAACTCCAGATAAACTGTAATTAAACTCCAGATAACTGTAATTAAACTCCAGATAACTGTAATTAAACTCCAGATAAACTATAATTAAACTCCAGTTAAACTGTAATTAAACTCCAGATAACTGTAATTAAACTCCAGATAAACTGTAATTAAACTCCAGATAAATGAGAATGAAACTCCAGATTAACTGTAATTAAACTCCAGTTAAACTGTAATTAAACTCCAGATAACTGTAATTAAACTCCAGATAACTGTAATTAAACTCCAGTTAAACTGTAATTAAACTCCAGATAACTATAATTAAACTCCAGATAACTGTAATTAAACTCCAGATAAACAAGAATTAAACTCCAGACAAACTATAATTAAACTCCAGATAAACTATAATTAAACTCCAGATAACTGTCATTAAACTCCAGATAAACTGTAAACTCCAGATAACTGTAATTAAACTCCAGATAACTGTAATTAAACTCCAGATAAATGAGGATTAAACTCCAGATAAACTGTAAACTCCAGATAACTGTAATTAAACTCCAGATTAACTGTAATTAAACTCCAGATAACTGTAATTAACCTGCAGATAAACTGCAATTAAACTCAAGTTAAACTGTAATTATACTCCAGATAACTGTAATTAAACTCCAGATAACTGTCATTAAACTCCAGATAAACGAGAATAAAAATCCAGATAAACTATAATTAAACTCCAGATAAACTGTAATTAAACTCCAGTTAAACTGTAATTAAACTCCAGATAAACTGTAATTAAACTCCAGATAAACTGTAATTAAACTCCAGATAACTGTAATTAAACTCCAGATAACTGTCATTAAACTCCAGATAACTGTAATTAAACTCCAGATAACTGTAATTAAACTCCAGATAAACTGTAATTAAACTCCAGATAACTGTAATTAAACTCCAGATAAACGAGAATTAAACTACAGATAAACTATAATTAAACTCCAGATAAACTATAATTAAACTCCAGTTAAACTGTAATTAAACTCCAGATAAACTGTAATTAAACTCCAGATAAACTATAATTAAACTCCATATTAACTGTAATTAAACTCCAGTTAAACTGTAATTAAACTCCAGATAAACTGTAATTAAACTCCAGATAACTGTAATTAAACTCCAGATAACTGTAATTAAACTCCAGATAAACTATAATTAAACTCCAGTTAAACTGTAATTAAACTCCAGATAACTGTAATTAAACTCCAGATAAGATGTAATTAAACTCCAGATAATCTGTAATTAAACTCTACTTAAACTGTAAATAAACTCCAGATAACTGCATTTAAACTCCAGATAACTGAGTAAACTCCAGATAAACTGTATTTAAACTCCAGATAACTGTAATTAAACTCCAGATAACTGTAATTAAACTCCAGATAAACAGTAATTAAACTCTAGTTAAACTGTAATTAAACTCCAGATAACTGTCATTAAACTCCAGATAAACTAGAATAAAAATCCAGATAAACTGTAATTAAACTCCAGATAAACTATAATTAAACTCCAGATAACTGTAATTAAACTCCAGATAAACGAGAATTAAACTCCCGATAAACTATAATTAAACTCCAGATAAATGAGAATGAAACTCCAGATTAACTGTAATTAAACTCCAGTTAAACTGTAATTAAACTCCAGATAACATTAATTAAACTCCAGATAACTGTAATTAAACTCCAGTTAAACTGTAATTAAACTCCAGATAACTATAATTAAACTCCAGATAAATGTAATTAAACTCCAGATAAACAAGAATTAAACTCCAGACAAACTATAATTAAACTCCAGATAAACTATAATTAAACTCCAGATAACTGTAATTAAACTCCAGATAAACTGTAAACTCCAGATAACTGTAATTAAACTCCAGATAACTGTAATTAAACTCCAGATAAATGAGGATTAAACTCCAGATAAACTATAATTAAACTCCAGATAACTGTCATTAAACTCCAGATAAACTGTAAACTCCAGATAACTGTAATTAAACTCCAGATTAAGTGTAATTAAACTCCAGATAACTGTAATTAACCTGCAGATAAACTGCAATTAAACTCCAGTTAAACTGTAATTAAACTCCAGATAACTGTAATTAAACTCCAGATAACTGTCATTAAACTCCAGATAAACGAGAATAAAAATCCAGATAAACTATAATTAAACTCCAGATAAACTATAATTAAGCTCCAGATAACTGTAATTAAACTCCAGATAAACTGTAAACTCCAGATAACTGTAATTAAACTCCAGATAAATGAGGATTAAACTCCAGATAAACTATAATTAAACTCCAGATTAACTGTAATTAAACTCCAGTTAAACTGTAATTAAACTCCAGATAAACTGTAATTAAACTCCAGATTAACTGTAATTAAACTCCAGTTAAACTGTAATTAAACTCCAGATAAACTGTAATTAAACTCCAGTTAAACTGTAATTAAACTCCAGATAACTGTCATTAAACTCCAGATAAACGAGAATAAAAATCCAGATAAACTATAATTAAACTCCAGATAAACTATAATTAAACTCCAGATAAACTGTAATTAAACTCCAGATAACTGTCATTAAACTCCAGATAAACGAGAATAAAAATCCACATAAACTATAATTAAACTCCAGATAAACTATAATTAAACTCCAGATAACTGTAATTAAACTCCAGATAACTGTAATTAAACTCCAGATAAATGAGGATTAAACTCCAGATAAACTATAATTAAACTCCAGATTAACTGTAATTAAACTCCAGTTAAACTGTAATTAAACTCCAGATAAACTGTAATTAAACTCCAGATAAACTGTAATTAAACTCCAGATAACTTTAATTAAACTCCAGATAACTGTCATTAAACTCCAGATAACTGTAATTAAACTCCAGATAACTGTAATTAAACTCCAGATAAACTGTAATTAAACTCCAGATAACTGTAATTAAACTCCAGATAAACGAGAATTAAACTCCAGATAAACTATAATTAAACTCCAGATAAACTATAATTAAACTCCAGTTAAACTGTAATTAAACTCCAGATAAACTGTAATTAAACTCCAGATAAACTATAATTAAACTCCATATTAACTGCAATTAAACTCCAGTTAAACTGTAATTAAACTCCAGATAAACTGTAATTAAACTCCAGATAACTGTAATTAAACTCCAGATAACTGTAATTAAACTCCAGATAAACTATAATTAAACTCCAGTTAAACTGTAATTAAACTCCAGATAACTGTAATTGAACTCCAGATAAGATGTAATTAAACTTCAGATAATCTGTAATTAAACTCTACTTAAACTGTAAATAAACTCCAGATAACTGCATTTAAACTCCAGATAACTGAGTAAACTCCAGATAAACTGTATTTAAACTCCAGATAACTGTAATTAAACTCCAGATAAACAGTAATTAAACTCTAGTTAAACTGTAATTAAACTCCAGATAACTGTAATTAAACTCCAGATAACTGTAATTAAACTCCAGATAATCGAGAATTAAACTCCAGATAAAGTATAATTAAATTCCAGATAACTGTAATTAAACTTCAGATAACTGTCATTAAACTCCAGATAAACTAGAATAAAAATCCAGATAAACTATAATTAAACTCCAGATAAACTATAATTAAACTCCAGATAACTGTAATTAAACTCCAGATAAACGAGAATTAAACTCCCGATAAACTATAATTAAACTCCAGATAAATGAGAATGAAACTCCAGATTAACTGTAATTAAACTCCAGGTAAACTGTAATTAAACTCCAGATAACTGTAATTAAACTCCAGTTAAACTGTAATTAAACTCCAGATAACTATAATTAAACTCCAGATAAATGTACTTAAACTCCAGATAAACAAGAATTAAACTCCAGACAAACTATAATTAAACTCCAGATAAACTATAATTAAACTCCAGATAACTGTAATTAAACTCCAGATAAACTGTAAACTCCAGATAACTGTAATTAAACTCCAGATAACTGTAATTAAACTCCAGATAAATGAGGATTAAACTCCAGATAAACTATAATTAAACTCCAGATAACTGTCATTAAACTCCAGATAAACTGTAAACTCCAGATAACTGTAATTAAACTCCAGATTAACTGTAATTAAACTCCAGATAACTGTGATTAACCTGCAGATAAACTGCAATTAAACTCCAGTTAAACTGTAATTATACTCCAGATAACTGTAATTAAACTCCAGATAACTGTCATTAAACTCCAGATAAACGAGAATAAAAATCCAGATAAACTATAATTAAACTCCAGATAAACTATAATTAAGCTCCAGATAACTGTAATTAAACTCCAGATAAACTGTAAACTCCAGATAACTGTAATTAAACTCCAGATAAATGAGGATTAAACTCCAGATAAACTATAATTAAACTCCAGATTAACTGTAATTAAACTCCAGTTAAACTGTAAATAAACTCCAGATAAACTGTAATTAAACTCCAGATAAACTGTAATTAAACTCCAGATAACTGTAATTAAACTCCAGATAACTGTAATTAAACTCCAGATAACTGTCATTAAACTCCAGATAACTGTAATTAAACTCCAGATAACTGTAATTAAACTCCAGATAAACTGTAATTAAACTCCAGATAACTGTAATTAAACTCCAGATAAACGAGAATTAAACTCCAGATAAACTATAATTAAACTCCAGATAAACTATAATTAAACTCCAGTTAAACTGTAATTAAACTCCAGATAAACTATGATTAAACTCCAGTTAAACTGTAATTAAACTCCAGTTAAACTGTAATTAAACTCGAGATAACTGTAATTAAACTCTAGATAAGATGTAATTAAACTCCAGATAATCTGTAATTAAACTCTACTTAAACTGTAAATAAACTCCAGATAACTGTAATTAAACTCCAGATAAATGAGGATTAAACTCCAGATAAACTATAATTAAACTCCAGATAACTGTAAATAAACTTGAGATAAACTATAATTAAACTCCAGATAAATGAGAATGAAACTCCAGATAAATGTAATTAAACTCCAGATAACTGCAATTAAACTCCAGATAACTGTGAGTAAACTCCAGATAAACTGTATTTAAACTCCAGATAACTGTAATTAAACTCCAGATAAACTGTAATTAAACTCTAGTTAAACTGTAAATAAACTCTGGATAACTGTAATTAAACTCCAGAAAAACTGTAATTAAACTCCAGATAAACAAGAAATAAACTCCAGATAAACTGTTATTAAACTCTAGATAAACTGTAATTAAACTCCAGATAACTGTAATTAAACTCCAGATAAACGAGAATTAAACTCCAGATAAACTATAATTAAACTCCAGATAAACTATAATTAAACTCCAGTTAAACTGTAATTAAACTCCATATTAACTGTAATTAAACTCCAGTTAAACTGTAATTAAACTCCAGATAAACTGTAATTAAACTCCAGATAACTGTAATTAAACTCCAGATAACTGTAATTAAACTCCAGATAAACTATAATTAAACTCCAGTTAAACTGTAATTAAACTCCAGATAACTGTAATTAAACTCCAGATAAACTGTAATTAAACTCCAGATAACTGTAAATAAACTCCAGATAAACTATAATTAAACTCCAGATAAACTATAATTAAACTCCAGATAAATGAGAATGAAACTCCAGATTAACTGTAATTAAACTCCAGTTAAACTGTAATTAAACTCCAGATAACTGTAATTAAACTCCAGATAACTGTAATTAAACTCCAGATAAACTATAATTAAACTCCAGTTAAACTGTAATTAAACTCCAGATAACTGTAATTAAACTCCAGATAAACTGTAATTAAACTCCAGATAACTGTAAATAAACTCCAGATAAACTATAATTAAACTCCAGATAAACTATAATTAAACTCCAGATAAATGAGAATGAAACTCCAGATTAACTGTAATTAAACTCCAGTTAAACTGTAATTAAACTCCAGATAACTGTAATTAAACTCCAGATAACTGTAATTAAACTCCAGTTAAACTGTAATTAAACTCCAGATAACTATAATTAAACTCCAGATAACTGTAATTAAACTCCAGATAAACAAGAATTAAACTCCAGACAAACTATAATTAAACTCCAGATAAACTATAATTAAACTCCAGATAACTGTCATTAAACTCCAGATAAACTGTAAACTCCAGATAACTGTAATTAAACTCCAGATAACTGTAATTAAACTCCAGATAAATGAGGATTAAACTCCAGATAAACTGTAAACTCCAGATAACTGTAATTAAACTCCAGATTAACTGTAATTAAACTCCAGATAACTGTAATTAACCTGCAGATAAACTGCAATTAAACTCAAGTTAAACTGTAACTATACTCCAGATAACTGTAATTAAACTCCAGATAACTGTCATTAAACTCCAGATAAACGAGAATAAAAATCCAGATAAACTATAATTAAACTCCAGATAAACTGTAATTAAACTCCAGTTAAACTGTAATTAAACTCCAGATAAACTGTAATTAAACTCCAGATAAACTGTAATTAAACTCCAGATAACTGTAATTAAACTCCAGATAACTGTCATTAAACTCCAGATAACTGTAATTAAACTCCAGATAACTGTAATTAAACTCCAGATAAACTGTAATTAAACTCCAGATAACTGTAATTAAACTCCAGATAAACGAGAATTAAACTCCAGATAAACTATAATTAAACTCCAGATAAACTATAATTAAACTCCAGTTAAACTGTAATTAAACTCCAGATAAACTGTAATTAAACTCCAGATAAACTATAATTAAACTCCATATTAACTGTAATTAAACTCCAGTTAAACTGTAATTAAACTCCAGATAAACTGTAATTAAACTCCAGATAACTGTAATTAAACTCCAGATAACTGTACTTAAACTCCAGATAAACTATAATTAAACTCCAGTTAAACTGTAATTAAACTCCAGATAACTGTAATTAAACTCCAGATAAGATGTAATTAAACTCCAGATAATCTGTAATTAAACTCTACTTAAACTGTAAATAAACTCCAGATAACTGCATTTAAACTCCAGATAACTGAGTAAACTCCAGATAAACTGTAATTAAACTCCAGATAAACAGTAATTAAACTCTAGTTAAACTGTAATTAAACTCCAGATAACTGTAATTAAACTCCAGATAACTGTCATTAAACTCCAGATAAACTAGAATAAAAATCCAGATAAACTATAATTAAACTCCAGATAAACTATAATTAAACTCCAGATAACTGTAATTAAACTCCAGATAAACGAGAATTAAACTCCCGATAAACTATAATTAAACTCCAGATAAATGAGAATGAAACTCCAGATTAACTGTAATTAAACTCCAGTTAAACTGTAATTAAACTCCAGATAACATTAATTAAACTCCAGATAACTGTAATTAAACTCCAGTTAAACTTTAATTAAACTCCAGATAACTATAATTAAACTCCAGATAAATGTAATTAAACTCCAGATAAACAAGAATTAAACTCCAGACAAACTATAATTAAACTCCAGATAAACTATAATTAAACTCCAGATAACTGTAATTAAACTCCAGATAAACTGTAAACTCCAGATAACTGTAATTAAACTCCAGATAACTGTAATTAAACTCCAGATAAATGAGGATTAAACTCCAGATAAACTATAATTAAACTCCAGATAACTGTAATTAAACTCCAGTTAAACTTTAATTAAACTCCAGATAACTATAATTAAACTCCAGATAAATGTAATTAAACTCCAGATAAACAAGAATTAAACTCCAGACAAACTATAATTAAACTCCAGATAAACTATAATTAAACTCCAGATAACTGTAATTAAACTCCAGATAAACTGTAAACTCCAGATAACTGTAATTAAACTCCAGATAACTGTAATTAAACTCCAGATAAATGAGGATTAAACTCCAGATAAACTATAATTAAACTCCAGATAACTGTCATTAAACTCCAGATAAACTGTAAACTCCAGATAACTGTAATTAAACTCCAGATTAAGTGTAATTAAACTCCAGATAACTGTAATTAACCTGCAGATAAACTGCAATTAAACTCCAGTTAAACTGTAATTATACTCCAGATAACTGTAATTAAACTCCAGATAACTGTCATTAAACTCCAGATAAACGAGAATAAAAATCCAGATAAACTATAATTAAACTCCAGATAAACTATAATTAAGCTCCAGATAACTGTAATTAAACTCCAGATAAACTGTAAACTCCAGATAACTGTAATTAAACTCCAGATAAATGAGGATTAAACTCCAGATAAACTATAATTAAACTCCAGATTAACTGTAATTAAACTCCAGTTAAACTGTAATTAAACTCCAGTTAAACTGTAATTAAACTCCAGATAACTGTAATTAAACTCCAGATAACTGTAATTAACCTCCAGATAAACTTTAATTAAACTCCAGATAACTGTAATTAAACTCCAGATAAACGAGAATTAAACTCCAGATAAACTATAATTAAACTCCAGATAAACTATAATTAAACTCCAGATAACTGCAATTAAACTCCAGATAAACTGTAAACTCCAGATAACTGTAATTAAACTCCAGATAGCTGTAATTAACCTCCAGATAAACTGTAATTAAATTCCAGTTAAACTGTAATTAAACTCCAGATAACCGTAATTAAACTCCAGATAACTGTCATTAAACTCCAGATAAACGAGAATTAAACTCCAAATAAACTATAATTAAACTCCAGATAAACTATAATTAAACTCCAGATAAACTGTAAACTCCAGATAGCTGTAATTAAACTCCAGATAAGTAAGGATTAAACTCCAGATAAACTGTAATTAAACTCCAGATTAACTGTAATTAAACTCCAGTTAAACTGTAATTAACCTCAAGATAAACTGTAATTAAACTCCAGATTAACTGTAATTAAACTCCAGTTAAACTGTAATTAAACTCCAGATAAACTGTAATTAAACTCCAGATTAACTGTAATTAAACTCCAGATTAACTGTAATTAAACTCCAGATAACTGCAATTAAACTCCAGATAAACTGTAAACTCCACATAACTGTAATTAAACTCCAGATAAACTATAATTAAACTCCAGTTAAACTGTAATTAAACTCCAGATAAACTATGATTAAACTCCAGTTAAACTGTAATTAAACTCCAGTTAAACTGTAATTAAACTCGAGATAACTGTAATTAAACTCTAGATAAGATGTAATTAAACTCCAGATAATCTGTAATTAAACTCTACTTAAACTGTAAATAAACTCCAGATAACTGTAATTAAACTCCAGATAAATGAGGATTAAACTCCAGATAAACTATAATTAAACTCCAGATAACTGTAAATAAACTCCAGATAAACTATAATTAAACTCCAGATAAATGAGAATGAAACTCCAGATAAATGTAATTAAACTCCAGATAACTGCAATTAAACTCCAGATAACTGTGAGTAAACTCCAGATAAACTGTATTTAAACTCCAGATAACTGTAATTAAACTCCAGATAAACTGTAATTAAACTCTAGTTAAACTGTAAATAAACTCTGGATAACTGTAATTAAACTCCAGAAAAACTGTAATTAAACTCCAGATAAACAAGAAATAAACTCCAGATAAACTGTTATTAAACTCTAGATAAACTGTAATTAAACTCCAGATAACTGTAATTAAACTCCAGATAAACGAGAATTAAACTCCAGATAAACTATAATTAAACTCCAGATAAACTATAATTAAACTCCAGTTAAACTGTAATTAAACTCCATATTAAATGTAATTAAACTCCAGTTAAACTGTAATTAAACTCCAGATAAACTGTAATTAAACTCCAGATAACTGTAATTAAACTCCAGATAACTGTAATTAAACTCCAGATAAACTATAATTAAACTCCAGTTAAACTGTAATTAAACTCCAGATAACTGTAATTAAACTCCAGATAAACTGTAATTAAACTCCAGATAACTGTAAATAAACTCCAGATAAACTATAATTAAACTCCAGATAAACTATAATTAAACTCCAGATAAATGAGAATGAAACTCCAGATTAACTGTAATTAAACTCCAGTTAAACTGTAATTAAACTCCAGATAACTGTAATTAAACTCCAGATAACTGTAATTAAACTCCAGATAAACTATAATTAAACTCCAGTTAAACTGTAATTAAACTCCAGATAACTGTAATTAAACTCCAGATAAACTGTAATTAAACTCCAGATAACTGTAAATAAACTCCAGATAAACTATAATTAAACTCCAGATAAACTATAATTAAACTCCAGATAAATGAGAATGAAACTCCAGATTAACTGTAATTAAACTCCAGTTAAACTGTAATTAAACTCCAGATAACTGTAATTAAACTCCAGATAACTGTAATTAAACTCCATATTAACTGTAATTAAACTCCAGTTAAACTGTAATTAAACTCCAGTTAAACTGTAATTAAACTCCAGATAACTATAATTAAACTCCAGATAACTGTAATTAAACTCCAGATAAACAAGAATTAAACTCCAGACAAACTATAATTAAACTCCAGATAAACTATAATTAAACTCCAGATAACTGTCATTAAACTCCAGATAAACTGTAAACTCCAGATAACTGTAATTAAACTCCAGATAACTGTAATTAAACTCCAGATAAATGAGGATTAAACTCCAGATAAACTGTAAACTCCAGATAACTGTAATTAAACTCCAGATTAACTGTAATTAAACTCCAGATAACTGTAATTAACCTGCAGATAAACTGCAATTAAACTCAAGTTAAACTGTAACTATACTCCAGATAACTGTAATTAAACTCCAGATAACTGTCATTAAACTCCAGATAAACGAGAATAAAAATCCAGATAAACTATAATTAAACTCCAGATAAACTGTAATTAAACTCCAGTTAAACTGTAATTAAACTCCAGATAAACTGTAATTAAACTCCAGATAAACTGTAATTAAACTCCAGATAACTGTAATTAAACTCCAGATAACTGTCATTAAACTCCAGATAACTGTAATTAAACTCCAGATAACTGTAATTAAACTCCAGATAAACTGTAATTAAACTCCAGATAACTGTAATTAAACTCCAGATAAACGAGAATTAAACTCCAGATAAACTATAATTAAACTCCAGATAAACTATAATTAAACTCCAGTTAAACTGTAATTAAACTCCAGATAAACTGTAATTAAACTCCAGATAAACTATAATTAAACTCCATATTAACTGTAATTAAACTCCAGTTAAACTGTAATTAAACTCCAGATAAACTGTAATTAAACTCCAGATAACTGTAATTAAACTCCAGATAACTGTACTTAAACTCCAGATAAA
Organism: Telmatherina bonti; assembly: GCF_933228915.1. Classification (NCBI taxonomy): domain Eukaryota; kingdom Metazoa; phylum Chordata; class Actinopteri; order Atheriniformes; family Telmatherinidae; genus Telmatherina; species Telmatherina bonti. The sequence goes on along the minus strand of NC_136610.1, from coordinate 39,470,621 downwards.
CTATAATTAAACTCCAGTTAAACTGTAATTAAACTCCAGATAACTGTAATTAAACTCCAGATAAGATGTAATTAAACTCCAGATAATCTGTAATTAAACTCTACTTAAACTGTAAATAAACTCCAGATAACTGCATTTAAACTCCAGATAACTGAGTAAACTCCAGATAAACTGTATTTAAACTCCAGATAACTGTAATTAAACTCCAGATAACTGTAATTAAACTCCAGATAAACAGTAATTAAACTCTAGTTAAACTGTAATTAAACTCCAGATAACTGTAATTAAACTCCAGATAACTGTCATTAAACTCCAGATAAACTAGAATAAAAATCCAGATAAACTATAATTAAACTCCAGATAAACTATAATTAAACTCCAGATAACTGTAATTAAACTCCAGATAAACGAGAATTAAACTCCCGATAAACTATAATTAAACTCCAGATAAATGAGAATGAAACTCCAGATTAACTGTAATTAAACTCCAGTTAAACTGTAATTAAACTCCAGATAACATTAATTAAACTCCAGATAACTGTAATTAAACTCCAGTTAAACTTTAATTAAACTCCAGATAACTATAATTAAACTCCAGATAAATGTAATTAAACTCCAGATAAACAAGAATTAAACTCCAGACAAACTATAATTAAACTCCAGATAAACTATAATTAAACTCCAGATAACTGTAATTAAACTCCAGATAAACTGTAAACTCCAGATAACTGTAATTAAACTCCAGATAACTGTAATTAAACTCCAGATAAATGAGGATTAAACTCCAGATAAACTATAATTAAACTCCAGATAACTGTCATTAAACTCCAGATAAACTGTAAACTCCAGATAACTGTAATTAAACTCCAGATTAAGTGTAATTAAACTCCAGATAACTGTAATTAACCTGCAGATAAACTGCAATTAAACTCCAGTTAAACTGTAATTATACTCCAGATAACTGTAATTAAACTCCAGATAACTGTCATTAAACTCCAGATAAACGAGAATAAAAATCCAGATAAACTATAATTAAACTCCAGATAAACTATAATTAAGCTCCAGATAACTGTAATTAAACTCCAGATAAACTGTAAACTCCAGATAACTGTAATTAAACTCCAGATAAATGAGGATTAAACTCCAGATAAACTATAATTAAACTCCAGATTAACTGTAATTAAACTCCAGTTAAACTGTAATTAAACTCCAGTTAAACTGTAATTAAACTCCAGATAACTGTAATTAAACTCCAGATAACTGTAATTAACCTCCAGATAAACTTTAATTAAACTCCAGATAACTGTAATTAAACTCCAGATAAACGAGAATTAAACTCCAGATAAACTATAATTAAACTCCAGATAAACTATAATTAAACTCCAGATAACTGCAATTAAACTCCAGATAAACTGTAAACTCCAGATAACTGTAATTAAACTCCAGATAGCTGTAATTAACCTCCAGATAAACTGTAATTAAATTCCAGTTAAACTGTAATTAAACTCCAGATAACCGTAATTAAACTCCAGATAACTGTCATTAAACTCCAGATAAACGAGAATTAAACTCCAAATAAACTATAATTAAACTCCAGATAAACTATAATTAAACTCCAGATAAACTGTAAACTCCAGATAGCTGTAATTAAACTCCAGATAAGTAAGGATTAAACTCCAGATAAACTGTAATTAAACTCCAGATTAACTGTAATTAAACTCCAGTTAAACTGTAATTAACCTCAAGATAAACTGTAATTAAACTCCAGATTAACTGTAATTAAACTCCAGTTAAACTGTAATTAAACTCCAGATAAACTGTAATTAAACTCCAGATTAACTGTAATTAAACTCCAGATTAACTGTAATTAAACTCCAGATAACTGCAATTAAACTCCAGATAAACTGTAAACTCCACATAACTGTAATTAAACTCCAGATAAATGAGGATTAAACTCCAGATAAACTATGATTAAACTCCAGATTGACTGTAAATAAACTCCAGATAGCTGTAATTTACCTCCAGATAAACTGTAATTAAATTCCAGTTAAACTTTAATTAAACTCCAGATAACCATAATTAAACTCCAGATAACTGTCATTAAACTCCAGATAAACGAGAATTAAACTCCAGATAAACTGTAATTAAACTCCAGATTAACTGTAATTAAACTCCAGATTAACTGTAATTAATCTCCAGATTAACTGTAATTAAACTCCAGATAAACTGTAATTAAACTCTAGTTAAACTGTAATTAAACTCCAGATAACTGTAATTAAACTCCAGATAAACGAGAATTCAACTCCAGATAAACTATAATTAAACTCCAAATAAACTATAATTAAACTCCAAATAAACGAGAATTAAACTCCAGATAAACTGTAATTAAACTCCAGATAAACTGTAATTAAACTCCAGATAAACTATAATTAAACTCCAGATAACTGCAATTAAACTCCAGATAACTGTAATTAAACTCCAGATAAATGAGGATTAAACTCCAGATAAACTATGATTAATCTCCAGATTGACTGTAAATAAACTCCAGATAGCTGTAATTAACCTCCAGATAAACTGTAATTAAATTCCAGTTAAACTGTAATTAAACTCCAGATAACCGTAATTAAACTCCAGATAACTGTCATTAAACTCCAGATAAACGAGAATTAAACTCCAAATAAACTATAATTAAACTCCAGATAAACTATAATTAAACTCCAGATAAACTGTAAACTCCAGATAAATGTAATTAAACTCCAGATAAACTGTAATTAACCTCCAGATAAACTGTAATTAAACTCCAGATTAACTGTAATTAAACTCCAGTTAAACTGTAATTAAACTCCAGATAAACTGTAATTAAACTCCAGTTAAACTGTAATTAAACTCCAGATAAACTGTAATTAAACTCCAGATAAACTGTAATTAAACTCTAGTTAAACTGTAATTAAACTCCAGAGAACTGTAATTAAACTCCAGATAAACGAGAATTAAACTCCAGATAAACTGTAATTAAACTCCAGATAACTGTAATTAAACTCCAGATAACTGTAATTAAACTCCAGATTAACTGTAATTAAACTCCAGTTAAACTGTAATTAAACTCCAGATAACTGTAATTAAACTCCAGATAACTGTAATTAACCTCCAGATAAACTTTAATTAAACTCCAGATAACTGTAATTAAACTCCAGATAAACGAGAATTAAACTCCAGATAAACTATAATTAAACTCCAGATAAACTATAATTAAACTCCAGATAACTGCAATTAAACTCCAGATAAACTGTAAACTCCAGATAACTGTAATTAAACTCCAGATAGCTGTAATTAACCTCCAGATAAACTGTAATTAAATTCCAGTTAAACTGTAATTAAACTCCAGATAACCGTAATTAAACTCCAGATAACTGTCATTAAACTCCAGATAAACGAGAATTAAACTCCAAATAAACTATAATTAAACTCCAGATAAACTATAATTAAACTCCAGATAAACTGTAAACTCCAGATAGCTGTAATTAAACTCCAGATAAGTAAGGATTAAACTCCAGATAAACTGTAATTAAACTCCAGATTAACTGTAATTAAACTCCAGTTAAACTGTAATTAACCTCCAGATAAACTGTAATTAAACTCCAGATTAACTGTAATTAAACTCCAGTTAAACTGTAATTAAACTCCAGATAAACTGTAATTAAACTCCAGATTAACTGTAATTAAACTCCAGATAACTGCAATTAAACTCCAGATAAACTGTAAACTCCACATAACTGTAATTAAACTCCAGATAAATGAGGATTAAACTCCAGATAAACTATGATTAAACTCCAGATTGACTGTAAATAAACTCCAGATAGCTGTAATTTACCTCCAGATAAACTGTAATTAAATTCCAGTTAAACTTTAATTAAACTCCAGATAACCATAATTAAACTCCAGATAACTGTCATTAAACTCCAGATAAACGAGAATTAAACTCCAGATAAACTGTAATTAAACTCCAGATTAACTGTAATTAAACTCCAGATTAACTGTAATTAATCTCCAGATTAACTGTAATTAAACTCCAGATAAACTGTAATTAAACTCTAGTTAAACTGTAATTAAACTCCAGATAACTGTAATTAAACTCCAGATAAACGAGAATTCAACTCCAGATAAACTATAATTAAACTCCAAATAAACTATAATTAAACTCCAAATAAACGAGAATTAAACTCCAGATAAACTGTAATTAAACTCCAGATAAACTGTAATTAAACTCCAGATAAACTATAATTAAACTCCAGATAACTGCAATTAAACTCCAGATAACTGTAATTAAACTCCAGATAAATGAGGATTAAACTCCAGATAAACTATGATTAATCTCCAGATTGACTGTAAATAAACTCCAGATAGCTGTAATTAACCTCCAGATAAACTGTAATTAAATTCCAGTTAAACTGTAATTAAACTCCAGATAACCGTAATTAAACTCCAGGTAACTGTCATTAAACTCCAGATAAACGAGAATTAAACTCCAAATAAACTATAATTAAACTCCAGATAAACTATAATTAAACTCCAGATAAACTGTAAACTCCAGATAAATGTAATTAAACTCCAGATAAATAAGGATTAAACTCCAGATAAACGAGAATTAAACTCCACATAAACTGTAATTAAACTCCAGATAACTGTAATTAAACTTCAGATAAACAAGAACTAAACTCCAGATAAAGTATAATTAAATTCCAGATAACCGTAATTAAACTCCAGATAACTGTCATTAAACTCCAGATAAACGAGAATTAAACTCCAAATAAACTATAATTAAACTCCAGATAAACTATAATTAAACTCCAGATAAACTGTAAACTCCAGATAAATGTAATTAAACTCCAGATAAACTGTAATTAACCTCCAGATAAACTGTAATTAAACTCCAGATTAACTGTAATTAAACTCCAGTTAAACTGTAATTAAACTCCAGATAAACTGTAATTAAACTCCAGATAAACTGTAATTAAACTCTAGTTAAACTGTAATTAAACTCCAGATAAACGAGAATTAAACTCCAGATAAACTGTAATTAAACTCCAGATAACTGTAATTAAACTCCAGATAACTGTAATTAAACTCCAGATTAAGTGTAATTAAACTCCAGTTAAACTGTAATTAAACTCCAGATAACTGTAATTAAACTCCAGATAACTGTAATTAACCTCCAGATAAACTTTAATTAAACTCCAGATAACTGTAATTAAACTCCAGATAAACGAGAATTAAACTCCAGATAAACTATAATTAAACTCCAGATAAACTATAATTAAACTCCAGATAACTGCAATTAAACTCCAGATAAACTGTAAACTCCAGATAACTGTAATTAAACTCCAGATAGCTGTAATTAACCTCCAGATAAACTGTAATTAAATTCCAGTTAAACTGTAATTAAACTCCAGATAACCGTAATTAAACTCCAGATAACTGTCATTAAACTCCAGATAAACGAGAATTAAACTCCAAATAAACTATAATTAAACTCCAGATAAACTATAATTAAACTCCAGATAACTGTAATTAAACTCCAGATAACTGTAATTAAACTCCAGATAACTGTCATTAAACTCCAGATAAACTAGAATAAAAATCCAGATAAACTATAATTAAACTCCAGATAAACTATAATTAAACTCCAGATAACTGTAATTAAACTCCAGATAATCGAGAATTAAACTCCAGATAAAGTATAATTAAATTCCAGATAACTGTAATTAAACTTCAGATAACTGTCATTAAACTCCAGATAAACTAGAATAAAAATCCAGATAAACTATAATTAAACTCCAGATAAACTATAATTAAACTCCAGATAACTGTAATTAAACTCCAGATAAACGAGAATTAAACTCCCGATAAACTATAATTAAACTCCAGATAAATGAGAATGAAACTCCAGATTAACTGTAATTAAACTCCAGTTAAACTGTAATTAAACTCCAGATAACATTAATTAAACTCCAGATAACTGTAATTAAACTCCAGTTAAACTTTAATTAAACTCCAGATAACTATAATTAAACTCCAGATAAATGTAATTAAACTCCAGATAAACAAGAATTAAACTCCAGACAAACTATAATTAAACTCCAGATAAACTATAATTAAACTCCAGATAACTGTAATTAAACTCCAGATAAACTGTAAACTCCAGATAACTGTAATTAAACTCCAGATAACTGTAATTAAACTCCAGATAAATGAGGATTAAACTCCAGATAAACTATAATTAAACTCCAGATAACTGTCATTAAACTCCAGATAAACTGTAAACTCCAGATAACTGTAATTAAACTCCAGATAACCGTAATTAAACTCCAGATAACTGTAATTAAACTCCAGATAAACGAGAATTAAACTCCAAATAAACTATAATTAAACTCCAGATAAACTATAATTAAACTCCAGATAAACTGTAAACTCCAGATAACTGTAATTAAACTACAGATAAACTGTAATTAACCTCCAGATAAACTGTAATTAAACTCCAGATTAACTGTAATTAAACTCCAGTTAAACTGTAATTAAACTCCAGATAAACTGTAATTAAACTCCAGTTAAACTGTAATTAAACTCCAGATAAACTGTAATTAAACTCCAGATAAACTGTAATTAAACTCTAGTTAAACTGTAATTAAACTCCAGAGAACTGTAATTAAACTCCAGATAAACGAGAATTAAACTCCAGATAAACTGTAATTAAACTCCAGATAACTGTAATTAAACTCCAGATAACTGTAATTAAACTCCAGATTAACTGTAATTAAACTCCAGTTAAACTGTAATTAAACTCCAGATAACTGTAATTAAACTCCAGATAACTGTAATTAACCTCCAGATAAACTTTAATTAAACTCCAGATAACTGTAATTAAACTCCAGATAAACGAGAATTAAACTCCAGATAAACTATAATTAAACTCCAGATAAACTATAATTAAACTCCAGATAACTGCAATTAAACTCCAGATAAACTGTAAACTCCAGATAACTGTAATTAAACTCCAGATAGCTGTAATTAACCTCCAGATAAACTGTAATTAAATTCCAGTTAAACTGTAAACTCCAGATAACTGTAATTAAACTCCAGATAGCTGTAATTAACCTCCAGATAAACTGTAATTAAATTCCAGTTAAACTGTAAACTCCAGATAGCTGTAATTAAACTCCAGATAAGTAAGGATTAAACTCCAGATAAACTATAATTAAACTCCAGATAAACTGTAAACTCCAGATAGCTGTAATTAAACTCCAGATAAGTAAGGATTAAACTCCAGATAAACTGTAATTAAACTCCAGATTAACTGTAATTAAACTCCAGTTAAACTGTAATTAACCTCCAGATAAACTGTAATTAAACTCCAGATTAACTGTAATTAAACTCCAGTTAAACTGTAATTAAACTCCAGATAAACTGTAATTAAACTCCAGATTAACTGTAATTAAACTCCAGATAACTGCAATTAAACTCCAGATAAACTGTAAACTCCACATAACTGTAATTAAACTCCAGATAAATGAGGATTAAACTCCAGATAAACTATGATTAAACTCCAGATTGACTGTAAATAAACTCCAGATAGCTGTAATTTACCTCCAGATAAACTGTAATTAAATTCCAGTTAAACTTTAATTAAACTCCAGATAACCATAATTAAACTCCAGATAACTGTCATTAAACTCCAGATAAACGAGAATTAAACTCCAGATAAACTGTAATTAAACTCCAGATTAACTGTAATTAAACTCCAGATTAACTGTAATTAATCTCCAGATTAACTGTAATTAAACTCCAGATAAACTGTAATTAAACTCTAGTTAAACTGTAATTAAACTCCAGATAACTGTAATTAAACTCCAGATAAACGAGAATTCAACTCCAGATAAACTATAATTAAACTCCAAATAAACTATAATTAAACTCCAAATAAACGAGAATTAAACTCCAGATAAACTGTAATTAAACTCCAGATAAACTGTAATTAAACTCCAGATAAACTATAATTAAACTCCAGATAACTGCAATTAAACTCCAGATAACTGTAATTAAACTCCAGATAAATGAGGATTAAACTCCAGATAAACTATGATTAATCTCCAGATTGACTGTAAATAAACTCCAGATAGCTGTAATTAACCTCCAGATAAACTGTAATTAAATTCCAGTTAAACTGTAATTAAACTCCAGATAACCGTAATTAAACTCCAGGTAACTGTCATTAAACTCCAGATAAACGAGAATTAAACTCCAAATAAACTATAATTAAACTCCAGATAAACTATAATTAAACTCCAGATAAACTGTAAACTCCAGATAAATGTAATTAAACTCCAGATAAATAAGGATTAAACTCCAGATAAACGAGAATTAAACTCCACATAAACTGTAATTAAACTCCAGATAACTGTAATTAAACTTCAGATAAACAAGAACTAAACTCCAGATAAAATATAATTAAATTCCAGATAACCGTAATTAAACTCCAGATAACTGTCATTAAACTCCAGATAAACGAGAATTAAACTCCAAATAAACTATAATTAAACTCCAGATAAACTATAATTAAACTCCAGATAAACTGTAAACTCCAGATAAATGTAATTAAACTCCAGATAAACTGTAATTAAACTCTAGTTAAACTGTAATTAAACTCCAGATAAACGAGAATTAAACTCCAGATAAACTGTAATTAAACTCCAGATAACTGTAATTAAACTCCAGATAACTGTAATTAAACTCCAGATTAAGTGTAATTAAACTCCAGTTAAACTGTAATTAAACTCCAGATAACTGTAATTAAACTCCAGATAACTGTAATTAAACTCCAGATAGCTGTAATTAACCTCCAGATAAACTGTAATTAAATTCCAGTTAAACTGTAATTAAACTCCAGATAACCGTAATTAAACTCCAGATAACTGTCATTAAACTCCAGATAAACGAGAATTAAACTCCAAATAAACTATAATTAAACTCCAGATAAACTATAATTAAACTCCAGATAAACTGTAAACTCCAGATAAATGTAATTAAACTCCAGATAAATAAGGATTAAACTCCAGATTAACTGTAATTAAACTCCAGATAAACTGTAATTAAACTCTAGTTAAACTGTAATTAAACTCCAGATAACTGTAATTAAACTCCAGATAAACGAGAATTAAACTCCAGATAAACTGTAATTAAACTCCAGATAACTGTAATTAAACTCCAGATAACTGTAATTAAACTCCAGATTAAGTGTAATTAAACTCCAGTTAAACTGTAATTAAACTCCAGATAACTGTAATTAAACTCCAGATAACTGTAATTAACCTCCAGATAAACTGTAATTAAACTCCAGATTAACTGTAATTAAACTCCAGTTAAACTGTAATTAAACTCCAGATAACTGTAATTAAACTCCAGATTAACTGTAATTAATCTCCAGATTAACTGTAATTAAACTCCAGATAAACTGTAATTAAACTCTAGTTAAACTGTAATTAAACTCCAGATAACTGTAATTAAACTCCAGATAAATGAAAATTAAACTCCAGATTAACTGTAATTAAACTCCAGATAACTGTAATTAAACTCCAGATAACTGTAATTAAACTCCAGATTAAGTGTAATTAAACTCCAGTTAAACTGTAATTAAACTCCAGATAACTGTAATTAAACTCCAGATAACTGTAATTAACCTCGAGATAAACTGTAATTAACCTCCAGATAAACTGTAATTAAACTCCAGATAACTGTAATTAAACTCCAGCTTAAGTGTAATTAAACTCCAGTTAAACTGTAATTAAACTCCAGATAACTGTAATTAAACTCCAGATAACTGTAATTAACCTCGAGATAAACTGTAATTAAACTCCAGATAAACTATAATTAAACTCCAGATAACTGCAATTAAACTCCAGATAACTGTAATTAAACTCCAGATAAATGAGGATTAAACTCCAGATAAACTATGATTAATCTCCAGATTGACTGTAAATAAACTCCAGATAGCTGTAATTAACCTCCAGATAAACTGTAATTAAATTCCAGTTAAACTGTAATTAAACTCCAGATAACCGTAATTAAACTCCAGATAACTGTCATTAAACTCCAGATAAACGAGAATTAAACTCCAAATAAACTATAATTAAACTCCAGATAAACTATAATTAAACTCCAGATAAACTGTAAACTCCAGATAAATGTAATTAAACTCCAGATAAATAAGGATTAAACTCCAGATAAACGAGAATTAAACTCCACATAAACTGTAATTAAACTCCAGATAACTGTAATTAAACTTCAGATAAACAAGAACTAAACTCCAGATAAAGTATAATTAAATTCCAGATAACCGTAATTAAACTCCAGATAACTGTCATTAAACTCCAGATAAACGAGAATTAAACTCCAAATAAACTATAATTAAACTCCAGATAAACTATAATTAAACTCCAGATAAACTGTAAACTCCAGATAAATGTAATTAAACTCCAGATAAACTGTAATTAACCTCCAGATAAACTGTAATTAAACTCCAGATTAACTGTAATTAAACTCCAGTTAAACTGTAATTAAACTCCAGATAAACTGTAATTAAACTCCAGATAAACTGTAATTAAACTCTAGTTAAACTGTAATTAAACTCCAGATAAACGAGAATTAAACTCCAGATAAACTGTAATTAAACTCCAGATAACTGTAATTAAACTCCAGATAACTGTAATTAAACTCCAGATTAAGTGTAATTAAACTCCAGTTAAACTGTAATTAAACTCCAGATAACTGTAATTAAACTCCAGATAAACGAGAATTAAACTCCAGATAAACTATAATTAAACTCCAGATAAACTATAATTAAACTCCAGATAACTGCAATTAAACTCCAGATAGCTGTAATTAACCTCCAGATAAACTGTAATTAAATTCCAGTTAAACTGTAATTAAACTCCAGATAACCGTAATTAAACTCCAGATAACTGTCATTAAACTCCAGATAAACGAGAATTAAACTCCAAATAAACTATAATTAAACTCCAGATAAACTATAATTAAACTCCAGATAAACTGTAAACTCCAGATAAATGTAATTAAACTCCAGATAAATAAGGATTAAACTCCAGATTAACTGTAATTAAACTCCAGATAAACTGTAATTAAACTCTAGTTAAACTGTAATTAAACTCCAGATAACTGTAATTAAACTCCAGATAAACGAGAATTAAACTCCAGATAAACTGTAATTAAACTCCAGATAACTGTAATTAAACTCCAGATAACTGTAATTAAACTCCAGATTAAGTGTAATTAAACTCCAGTTAAACTGTAATTAAACTCCAGATAACTGTAATTAAACTCCAGATAACTGTAATTAAACTCCAGATTAACTGTAATTAAACTCCAGTTAAACTGTAATTAAACTCCAGATAACTGTAATTAAACTCCAGATTAACTGTAATTAATCTCCAGATTAACTGTAATTAAACTCCAGATAAACTGTAATTAAACTCTAGTTAAACTGTAATTAAACTCCAGATAACTGTAATTAAACTCCAGATAAACGAGAATTAAACTCCAGATAAACTGTAATTAAACTCCAGATAACTGTAATTAAACTCCAGATAACTGTAATTAAACTCCAGATTAAGTGTAATTAAACTCCAGTTAAACTGTAATTAAACTCCAGATAACTGTAATTAAACTCCAGATAACTGTAATTAACCTCGAGATAAACTGTAATTAACCTCCAGATAAACTGTAATTAAACTCCAGATTAACTGTAATTAAACTCCAGTTAAACTGTAATTAAACTCCAGATAAACTGTAATTAAACTCCAGATAACTGTAATTAAACTCCAGATTAACTGTAAATAATCTCCAGATTAACTGTAATTAAACTCCAGATAAACTGTAATTAAACTCCAGATAACTGTAATTAAACTTCAGATAACTGTCATTAAACTCCAGATAAACAAGAATTAAACTCCAGATAAACTGTAATTAAACTCCAGTTAAACTGTAATTAAACTCCAGATAAACTGTAATTAAACTCCAGATAAACTATAATTAAACTCCAGATAACTGCAATTAAACTCCAGATAGCTGTAATTAACCTCCAGATAAACTGTAATTAAATTCCAGTTAAACTGTAATTAAACTCCAGATAACCGTAATTAAACTCCAGATAACTGTCATTAAACTCCAGATAAACGAGAATTAAACTCCAAATAAACTATAATTAAACTCCAGATAAACTATAATTAAACTCCAGATAAACTGTAAACTCCAGATAAATGTAATTAAACTCCAGATAAATAAGGATTAAACTCCAGATTAACTGTAATTAAACTCCAGATAAACTGTAATTAAACTCTAGTTAAACTGTAATTAAACTCCAGATAACTGTAATTAAACTCCAGATAAACGAGAATTAAACTCCAGATAAACTGTAATTAAACTCCAGATAACTGTAATTAAACTCCAGATAACTGTAATTAAACTCCAGATTAAGTGTAATTAAACTCCAGTTAAACTGTAATTAAACTCCAGATAACTGTAATTAAACTCCAGATAACTGTAATTAAACTCCAGATTAACTGTAATTAAACTCCAGTTAAACTGTAATTAAACTCCAGATAACTGTAATTAAACTCCAGATTAACTGTAATTAATCTCCAGATTAACTGTAATTAAACTCCAGATAAACTGTAATTAAACTCTAGTTAAACTGTAATTAAACTCCAGATAACTGTAATTAAACTCCAGATAAACGAGAATTAAACTCCAGATAAACTGTAATTAAACTCCAGATAACTGTAATTAAACTCCAGATAACTGTAATTAAACTCCAGATTAAGTGTAATTAAACTCCAGTTAAACTGTAATTAAACTCCAGATAACTGTAATTAAACTCCAGATAACTGTAATTAACCTCGAGATAAACTGTAATTAACCTCCAGATAAACTGTAATTAAACTCCAGATTAACTGTAATTAAACTCCAGTTAAACTGTAATTAAACTCCAGATAAACTGTAATTAAACTCCAGATAACTGTAATTAAACTCCAGATTAACTGTAATTAATCTCCAGATTAACTGTAATTAAACTCCAGATAAACTGTAATTAAACTCCAGATAACTGTAATTAAACTTCAGATAACTGTCATTAAACTCCAGATAAACAAGAATTAAACTCCAGATAAACTGTAATTAAACTCCAGTTAAACTGTAATTAAACTCCAGATAAACTGTAATTAAACTCCAGATAACTATAATTAAACTCCAGATAAACTATAATTAAACTCCAGATAACTGCAATTAAACTCCAGATAGCTGTAATTAACCTCCAGATAAACTGTAATTAAATTCCAGTTAAACTGTAATTAAACTCCAGATAACCGTAATTAAACTCCAGATAACTGTCATTAAACTCCAGATAAACGAGAATTAAACTCCAAATAAACTATAATTAAACTCCAGATAAACTATAATTAAACTCCAGATAAACTGTAAACTCCAGATAAATGTAATTAAACTCCAGATAAATAAGGATTAAACTCCAGATTAACTGTAATTAAACTCCAGATAAACTGTAATTAAACTCTAGTTAAACTGTAATTAAACTCCAGATAACTGTAATTAAACTCCAGATAAACGAGAATTAAACTCCAGATAAACTGTAATTAAACTCCAGATAACTGTAATTAAACTCCAGATAACTGTAATTAAACTCCAGATTAACTGTAATTAATCTCCAGATTAACTGTAATTAAACTCCAGATAAACTGTAATTAAACTCCAGATAACTGTAATTAAACTTCAGATAACTGTCATTAAACTCCAGATAAACAAGAATTAAACTCCAGATAAACTGTAATTAAACTCCAGTTAAACTGTAATTAAACTCCAGATAAACTGTAATTAAACTCCAGATAACTATAATTAAACTCCAGATAAACTATAATTAAACTCCAGATAACTGCAATTAAACTCCAGATAGCTGTAATTAACCTCCAGATAAACTGTAATTAAATTCCAGTTAAACTGTAATTAAACTCCAGATAACCGTAATTAAACTCCAGATAACTGTCATTAAACTCCAGATAAACGAGAATTAAACTCCAAATAAACTATAATTAAACTCCAGATAAACTATAATTAAACTCCAGATAAACTGTAAACTCCAGATAAATGTAATTAAACTCCAGATAAATAAGGATTAAACTCCAGATTAACTGTAATTAAACTCCAGATAAACTGTAATTAAACTCTAGTTAAACTGTAATTAAACTCCAGATAACTGTAATTAAACTCCAGATAAACGAGAATTAAACTCCAGATAAACTGTAATTAAACTCCAGATAACTGTAATTAAACTCCAGATAACTGTAATTAAACTCCAGATTAAGTGTAATTAAACTCCAGTTAAACTGTAATTAAACTCCAGATAACTGTAATTAAACTCCAGATAACTGTAATTAAACTCCAGATTAACTGTAATTAAACTCCAGTTAAACTGTAATTAAACTCCAGATAACTGTAATTAAACTCCAGATTAACTGTAATTAATCTCCAGATTAACTGTAATTAAACTCCAGATAAACTGTAATTAAACTCTAGTTAAACTGTAATTAAACTCCAGATAACTGTAATTAAACTCCAGATAAACGAGAATTAAACTCCAGATAAACTGTAATTAAACTCCAGATAACTGTAATTAAACTCCAGATAACTGTAATTAAACTCCAGATTAAGTGTAATTAAACTCCAGTTAAACTGTAATTAAACTCCAGATAACTGTAATTAAACTCCAGATAACTGTAATTAACCTCGAGATAAACTGTAATTAACCTCCAGATAAACTGTAATTAAACTCCAGATTAACTGTAATTAAACTCCAGTTAAACTGTAATTAAACTCCAGATAAACTGTAATTAAACTCCAGATAACTGTAATTAAACTCCAGATAAACTGTAATTAATCTCCAGATTAACTGTAATTAAACTCCAGATAAACTGTAATTAAACTCCAGATAACTGTAATTAAACTTCAGATAACTGTCATTAAACTCCAGATAAACAAGAATTAAACTCCAGATAAACTGTAATTAAACTCCAGTTAAACTGTAATTAAACTCCAGATAAACTGTAATTAAACTCCAGATAACTGTAATTAAACTCCAGATAAACGAGAATTAAACTCCACATAAACTGTAATTAAACTCCAGATAACTGTAATTAAACTTCAGATAAACGAGAACTAAACTTAGATAAAGTATAATTAAATTCCAGATAACTGTAATTAAACTCCAGATAACTATAATTAAACTCCAGATAAACGAGAATTAAACTCCAGATAAACTATAATTAAACTCCAGATAAACTATAGTTAAACTCCAGATAACTGCAATTAAACTCCAGATAAACTGTAAACTCCAGATAACTGTAATTAAACTCCAGATAAATGAGGATTAAACTCCAGATAAACTATGATTAAACTCCAGATTGACTGTAAATAAACTCCAGATAGCTGTAATTAACCTCCAGATAAACTGTAATTAAATTCCAGTTAAACTGTAATTAAACTCCAGATAACCGTAATTAAACTCCAGATAACTGTCATTAAACTCCAGATAAACGAGAATTAAACTCCAAATAAACTATAATTAAAATCCAGATAAACTATAATTAAACTCCAGATAAACTGTAAACTCCAGATAAATGTAATTAAACTCCAGATAAATAAGGATTAAACTCCAGATAAACTATAATTAAACTCCAGATTAACTGTAATTAAACTCCAGTTAAACTGTAATTAACCTCCAGATAAACTGTAATTAAACTCCAGATTAACTGTAATTAAACTCCAGTTAAACTGTAATTAAACTCCAGATAACTGTAATTAAACTCCAGATTAACTGTAATTAAACTCCAGTTAAACTGTGATTAAACTCCAGATAACTGTAATTAAACTCCAGATAACTGTAATTAACCTCCAGATAAACTTTAATTAAACTCCAGATAACTGCAATTAAACTCCAGATAAACGAGAATTAAACTCCAGATAAACTATAATTAAACTCCAGATAAACTATAATTAAACTCCAGATAACTGCAATTAAACTCCAGATAAACTGTAAACTCCAGATAACTGTAATTAAACTCCACATAGCTGTAATTAACCTCCAGATAAACTGTAATTAAATTCCAGTTAAACTGTAATTAAACTCCAGATAACCGTAATTAAACTCCAGATAACTGTCATTAAACTCCAGATAAACGAGAATTAAACTCCAAATAAACTGTAATTAAACTCCAGATAACTGTAATTAAACTCCAGATAACTGTAATTAAACTCCAGATTAAGTGTAATTAAACTCCAGTTAAACTGTAATTAAACTCCAGATAACTGTAATTAAACTCCAGATAACTGTAATTAACCTCGAGATAAACTGTAATTAACCTCCAGATAAACTGTAATTAAACTCCAGATTAACTGTAATTAAACTCCAGTTAAACTGTAATTAAACTCCAGATAAACTGTAATTAAACTCCAGATAACTGTAATTAAACTCCAGATTAACTGTAATTAATCTCCAGATTAACTGTAATTAAACTCCAGATAAACTGTAATTAAACTCCAGATAACTGTAATTAAACTTCAGATAACTGTCATTAAACTCCAGATAAACAAGAATTAAACTCCAGATAAACTGTAATTAAACTCCAGTTAAACTGTAATTAAACTCCAGATAAACTGTAATTAAACTCCAGATAACTATAATTAAACTCCAGATAAACTATAATTAAACTCCAGATAACTGCAATTAAACTCCAGATAGCTGTAATTAACCTCCAGATAAACTGTAATTAAATTCCAGTTAAACTGTAATTAAACTCCAGATAACCGTAATTAAACTCCAGATAACTGTCATTAAACTCCAGATAAACGAGAATTAAACTCCAAATAAACTATAATTAAACTCCAGATAAACTATAATTAAACTCCAGATAAACTGTAAACTCCAGATAAATGTAATTAAACTCCAGATAAATAAGGATTAAACTCCAGATTAACTGTAATTAAACTCCAGATAAACTGTAATTAAACTCTAGTTAAACTGTAATTAAACTCCAGATAACTGTAATTAAACTCCAGATAAACGAGAATTAAACTCCAGATAAACTGTAATTAAACTCCAGATAACTGTAATTAAACTCCAGATAACTGTAATTAAACTCCAGATTAAGTGTAATTAAACTCCAGTTAAACTGTAATTAAACTCCAGATAACTGTAATTAAACTCCAGATAACTGTAATTAAACTCCAGATTAACTGTAATTAAACTCCAGTTAAACTGTAATTAAACTCCAGATAAACTGTAATTAAACTCTAGTTAAACTGTAATTAAACTCCAGATAACTGTAATTAAACTCCAGATAAACGAGAATTAAACTCCAGATAAACTGTAATTAAACTCCAGATAACTGTAATTAAACTCCAGATAACTGTAATTAAACTCCAGATTAAGTGTAATTAAACTCCAGTTAAACTGTAATTAAACTCCAGATAACTGTAATTAAACTCCAGATAACTGTAATTAACCTCGAGATAAACTGTAATTAACCTCCAGATAAACTGTAATTAATCTCCAGATTAACTGTAATTAAACTCCAGATAAACTGTAATTAAACTCCAGATAACTGTAATTAAACTTCACATAACTGTCATTAAACTCCAGATAAACAAGAATTAAACTCCAGATAAACTGTAATTAAACTCCAGTTAAACTGTAATTAAACTCCAGATAAACTGTAATTAAACTCCAGATAACTGTAATTAAACTCCAGATAAACGAGAATTAAACTCCACATAAACTGTAATTAAACTCCAGATAACTGTAATTAAACTTCAGATAAACGAGAACTAAACTTAGATAAAGTATAATTAAATTCCAGATAACTGTAATTAAACTCCAGATAACTATAATTAAACTCCAGATAAACGAGAATTAAACTCCAGATAAACTATAATTAAACTCCAGATAAACTATAGTTAAACTCCAGATAACTGCAATTAAACTCCAGATAAACTGTAAACTCCAGATAACTGTAATTAAACTCCAGATAAATGAGGATTAAACTCCAGATAAACTATGATTAAACTCCAGATTGACTGTAAATAAACTCCAGATAGCTGTAATTAACCTCCAGATAAACTGTAATTAAATTCCAGTTAAACTGTAATTAAACTCCAGATAACCGTAATTAAACTCCAGATAACTGTCATTAAACTCCAGATAAACGAGAATTAAACTCCAAATAAACTATAATTAAAATCCAGATAAACTATAATTAAACTCCAGATAAACTGTAAACTCCAGATAAATGTAATTAAACTCCAGATAAATAAGGATTAAACTCCAGATAAACTATAATTAAACTCCAGATTAACTGTAATTAAACTCCAGTTAAACTGTAATTAACCTCCAGATAAACTGTAATTAAACTCCAGATTAGCTGTAATTAAACTCCAGTTAAACTGTAATTAAACTCCAGATAACTGTAATTAAACTCCAGATTAACTGTAATTAAACTCCAGTTAAACTGTGATTAAACTCCAGATAACTGTAATTAAACTCCAGATAACTGTAATTAACCTCCAGATAAACTTTAATTAAACTCCAGATAACTGCAATTAAACTCCAGATAAACGAGAATTAAACTCCAGATAAACTATAATTAAACTCCAGATAAACTATAATTAAACTCCAGATAACTGCAATTAAACTCCAGATAAACTGTAAACTCCAGATAACTGTAATTAAACTCCACATAGCTGTAATTAACCTCCAGATAAACTGTAATTAAATTCCAGTTAAACTGTAATTAAACTCCAGATAACCGTAATTAAACTCCAGATAACTGTCATTAAACTCCAGATAAACGAGAATTAAACTCCAAATAAACTATAATTAAACTCCAGATAAACTATAATTAAACTCCAGATAAACTGTAAACTCCAGATAAATGTAATTAAACTCCAGATAAGTAAGGATTAAACTCCAGATAAACTGTAATTAAACTCCAGATTAACTGTAATTAAACTCCAGTTAAACTGTAATTAACCTCCAGATAAACTGTAATTAAACTCCAGATTAACTGTAATTAAACTCCAGTTAAACTGTAATTAAACTCCAGATAAACTGTAATTAAACTCCAGATTAACTGTAATTAAACTCCAGATTAACTGTAATTAATCTCCAGATTAACTGTAATTAAACTCCAGATAAACTGTAATTAAACTCCAGATAAACTGTAAACTCCAGATAACTGTAATTAAACTCCAGATAAACTGTAATTAAACTCTAGTTAAACTGTAATTAAACTCCAGATAACTGCAATTAAACTCCAGATAAACTGTAAACTCCACATAACTGTAATTAAACTCCAGATAAATGAGGATTAAACTCCAGATAAACTATGATTAAACTCCAGAATGACTGTAAATAAACTCCAGATAGCTGTAATTAACCTCCAGATAAACTGTAATTAAATTCCAGTTAAACTTTAATTAAACTCCAGATAACCATAATTAAACTCCAGATAACTGTCATTAAACTCCAGATAAACGAGAATTAAACTCCAAATAAACTATAATTAAACTCCAGATAAACTATAATTAAACTCCAGATAAACTGTAAACTCCAGATAAATGTAATTAAACTCCAGATAAATAAGGATTAAACTCCAGATAAACTATAATTAAACTCCAGATAAACTATAATTAACCTCCAGATAAACTGTAATTAAACTCCAGATTAACTGTAATTAAACTCCAGTTAAACTGTGATTAAACTCCAGATAAACTGTAATTAAACTCCAGATAAACTGTAATTAAACTCTAGTTAAACTGTAATTAAACTCCAGATAAATGTAATTAAACTCCAGATAAACGAGAATTAAACTCCAGATAAACTGTAATTAAACTCCAGATAACTGTAATTAAACTCCAGATAACTGCAATTAAACTCCAGATTAACTGTAATTAAACTCCAGTTAAACTGTAATTAAACTCCAGATAACTGTAATTAAACTCCAGATAACTGTAATTAACCTCGAGATAAACTGTAATTAACCTCCAGATAAACTGTAATTAAACTCCAGATTAACTGTAATTAAACTCCAGTTAAACTGTAATTAAACTCCAGATAAACTGTAATTAAACTCCAGATAACTGTAATTAAACTCCAGATAACTGTAATTAAACTCCAGATTAACTGTAATTAAACTCCAGTTAAACTGTAATTAAACTCCAGATAACTGTAATTAAACTCCAGATTAACTGTAATTAATCTCCAGATTAACTGTAATTAAACTCCAGATAAACTGTAATTAAACTCTAGTTAAACTGTAATTAAACTCCAGATAACTGTAATTAAACTCCAGATAAACGAGAATTAAACTCCAGATAAACTGTAATTAAACTCCAGATAACTGTAATTAAACTCCAGATAACTGTAATTAAACTCCAGATTAAGTGTAATTAAACTCCAGTTAAACTGTAATTAAACTCCAGATAACTGTAATTAAACTCCAGATAACTGTAATTAACCTCGAGATAAACTGTAATTAACCTCCAGATAAACTGTAATTAAACTCCAGATTAACTGTAATTAAACTCCAGTTAAACTGTAATTAAACTCCAGATAAACTGTAATTAAACTCCAGATAACTGTAATTAAACTCCAGATTAACTGTAATTAATCTCCAGATTAACTGTAATTAAACTCCAGATAAACTGTAATTAAACTCCAGATAACTGTAATTAAACTTCAGATAACTGTCATTAAACTCCAGATAAACAAGAATTAAACTCCAGATAAACTGTAATTAAACTCCAGTTAAACTGTAATTAAACTCCAGATAAACTGTAATTAAACTCCAGATAACTGTAATTAAACTCCAGATAAACGAGAATTAAACTCCACATAAACTGTAATTAAACTCCAGATAACTGTAATTAAACTTCAGATAAACGAGAACTAAACTTCGATAAAGTATAATTAAATTCCAGATAACTGTAATTAAACTCCAGATAACTATAATTAAACTCCAGATAAACGAGAATTAAACTCCAGATAAACTATAATTAAACTCCAGATGAACTATAGTTAAACTCCAGATAACTGCAATTAAACTCCAGATAAACTGTAAACTCCAGATAACTGTAATTAAACTCCAGATAAATGAGGATTAAACTCCAGATAAACTATGATTAAACTCCAGATTGACTGTAAATAAACTCCAGATAGCTGTAATTAACCTCCAGATAAACTGTAATTAAATTCCAGTTAAACTGTAATTAAACTCCAGATAACCGTAATTAAACTCCAGATAACTGTCATTAAACTCCAGATAAACGAGAATTAAACTCCAAATAAACTATAATTAAAATCCAGATAAACTATAATTAAACTCCAGATAAACTGTAAACTCCAGATAAATGTAATTAAACTCCAGATAAATAAGGATTAAACTCCAGATAAACTATAATTAAACTCCAGATTAACTGTAATTAAACTCCAGTTAAACTGTAATTAACCTCCAGATAAACTGTAATTAAACTCCAGATTAACTGTAATTAAACTCCAGTTAAACTGTAATTAAACTCCAGATAACTGTAATTAAACTCCAGATTAACTGTAATTAAACTCCAGTTAAACTGTGATTAAACTCCAGATAACTGTAATTAAACTCCAGATAACTGTAATTAACCTCCAGATAAACTTTAATTAAACTCCAGATAACTGCAATTAAACTCCAGATAAACTGTAAACTCCAGATAACTGTAATTAAACTCCACATAGCTGTAATTAACCTCCAGATAAACTGTAATTAAATTCCAGTTAAACTGTAATTAAACTCCAGATAACCGTAATTAAACTCCAGATAACTGTCATTAAACTCCAGATAAACGAGAATTAAACTCCAAATAAACTATAATTAAACTCCAGATAAACTATAATTAAACTCCAGATAAACTGTAAACTCCAGATAAATGTAATTAAACTCCAGATAAGTAAGGATTAAACTCCAGATAAACTGTAATTAAACTCCAGATTAACTGTAATTAAACTCCAGATTAACTGTAATTAAACTCCAGTTAAACTGTAATTAAACTCCAGATAAACTGTAATTAAACTCCAGATTAACTGTAATTAAACTCCAGATTAACTGTAATTAATCTCCAGATTAACTGTAATTAAACTCCAGATAAACTGTAATTAAACTCCAGATAAACTGTAAACTCCAGATAACTGTAATTAAACTCCAGATAAACTGTAATTAAACTCTAGTTAAACTGTAATTAAACTCCAGATAACTGCAATTAAACTCCAGATAAACTGTAAACTCCACATAACTGTAATTAAACTCCAGATAAATGAGGATTAAACTCCAGATAAACTATGATTAAACTCCAGAATGACTGTAAATAAACTCCAGATAGCTGTAATTAACCTCCAGATAAACTGTAATTAAATTCCAGTTAAACTTTAATTAAACTCCAGATAACCATAATTAAACTCCAGATAACTGTCATTAAACTCCAGATAAACGAGAATTAAACTCCAAATAAACTATAATTAAACTCCAGATAAACTATAATTAAACTCCAGATAAACTGTAAACTCCAGATAAATGTAATTAAACTCCAGATAAATAAGGATTAAACTCCAGATAAACTATAATTAAACTCCAGATAAACTATAATTAACCTCCAGATAAACTGTAATTAAACTCCAGATTAACTGTAATTAAACTCCAGTTAAACTGTGATTAAACTCCAGATAAACTGTAATTAAACTCCAGATAAACTGTAATTAAACTCTAGTTAAACTGTAATTAAACTCCAGATAACTGTAATTAAACTCCAGATAAACGAGAATTAAACTCCTGATAAACTGTAATTAAACTCCAGATAACTGTAATTAAACTCCAGATAACTGCAATTAAACTCCAGATTAACTGTAATTAAACTCCAGTTAAACTGTAATTAAACTCCAGATAACTGTAATTAAACTCCAGATAACTGTAAATAACCTCCAGATAAACTTTAATTAAACTCCAGATAACTGTAATTAAATTCCAGTTAAACTTTAATTAAACTCCAGATAACCGTAATTAAACTCCAGATAACTGTCATTAAACTCCAGATAAACGAGAATTAAACTCCAAATAAACTATAATTAAACTCCAGTTAAACTGTAATTAAACTCCAGATAACTGTAATTAAACTCCAGATAACTGTAATTAACCTCGAGATAAACTGTAATTAACCTCCAGATAAACTGTAATTAAACTCCAGATTAACTGTAATTAAACTCCAGTTAAACTGTAATTAAACTCCAGATAAACTGTAATTAAACTCCAGATAACTGTAATTAAACTCCAGATAACTGTAATTAAACTCCAGATTAACTGTAATTAAACTCCAGTTAAACTGTAATTAAACTCCAGATAACTGTAATTAAACTCCAGATTAACTGTAATTAATCTCCAGATTAACTGTAATTAAACTCCAGATAAACTGTAATTAAACTCTAGTTAAACTGTAATTAAACTCCAGATAACTGTAATTAAACTCCAGATAAACGAGAATTAAACTCCAGATAAACTGTAATTAAACTCCAGATAACTGTAATTAAACTCCAGATAACTGTAATTAAACTCCAGATTAAGTGTAATTAAACTCCAGTTAAACTGTAATTAAACTCCAGATAACTGTAATTAAACTCCAGATAACTGTAATTAACCTCGAGATAAACTGTAATTAACCTCCAGATAAACTGTAATTAAACTCCAGATTAACTGTAATTAAACTCCAGTTAAACTGTAATTAAACTCCAGATAAACTGTAATTAAACTCCAGATAACTGTAATTAAACTCCAGATTAACTGTAATTAATCTCCAGATTAACTGTAATTAAACTCCAGATAAACTGTAATTAAACTCCAGATAACTGTAATTAAACTTCAGATAACTGTCATTAAACTCCAGATAAACAAGAATTAAACTCCAGATAAACTGTAATTAAACTCCAGTTAAACTGTAATTAAACTCCAGATAAACTGTAATTAAACTCCAGATAACTGTAATTAAACTCCAGATAAACGAGAATTAAACTCCACATAAACTGTAATTAAACTCCAGATAACTGTAATTAAACTTCAGATAAACGAGAACTAAACTTCGATAAAGTATAATTAAATTCCAGATAACTGTAATTAAACTCCAGATAACTATAATTAAACTCCAGATAAACGAGAATTAAACTCCAGATAAACTATAATTAAACTCCAGATGAACTATAGTTAAACTCCAGATAACTGCAATTAAACTCCAGATAAACTGTAAACTCCAGATAACTGTAATTAAACTCCAGATAAATGAGGATTAAACTCCAGATAAACTATGATTAAACTCCAGATTGACTGTAAATAAACTCCAGATAGCTGTAATTAACCTCCAGATAAACTGTAATTAAATTCCAGTTAAACTGTAATTAAACTCCAGATAACCGTAATTAAACTCCAGATAACTGTCATTAAACTCCAGATAAACGAGAATTAAACTCCAAATAAACTATAATTAAAATCCAGATAAACTATAATTAAACTCCAGATAAACTGTAAACTCCAGATAAATGTAATTAAACTCCAGATAAATAAGGATTAAACTCCAGATAAACTATAATTAAACTCCAGATTAACTGTAATTAAACTCCAGTTAAACTGTAATTAACCTCCAGATAAACTGTAATTAAACTCCAGATTAACTGTAATTAAACTCCAGTTAAACTGTAATTAAACTCCAGATAACTGTAATTAAACTCCAGATTAACTGTAATTAAACTCCAGTTAAACTGTGATTAAACTCCAGATAACTGTAATTAAACTCCAGATAACTGTAATTAACCTCCAGATAAACTTTAATTAAACTCCAGATAACTGCAATTAAACTCCAGATAAACTGTAAACTCCAGATAACTGTAATTAAACTCCACATAGCTGTAATTAACCTCCAGATAAACTGTAATTAAATTCCAGTTAAACTGTAATTAAACTCCAGATAACCGTAATTAAACTCCAGATAACTGTCATTAAACTCCAGATAAACGAGAATTAAACTCCAAATAAACTATAATTAAACTCCAGATAAACTATAATTAAACTCCAGATAAACTGTAAACTCCAGATAAATGTAATTAAACTCCAGATAAGTAAGGATTAAACTCCAGATAAACTGTAATTAAACTCCAGATTAACTGTAATTAAACTCCAGATTAACTGTAATTAAACTCCAGTTAAACTGTAATTAAACTCCAGATAAACTGTAATTAAACTCCAGATTAACTGTAATTAAACTCCAGATTAACTGTAATTAATCTCCAGATTAACTGTAATTAAACTCCAGATAAACTGTAATTAAACTCCAGATAAACTGTAAACTCCAGATAAACTGTAATTAAACTCTAGTTAAACTGTAATTAAACTCCAGATAACTGCAATTAAACTCCAGATAAACTGTAAACTCCACATAACTGTAATTAAACTCCAGATAAATGAGGATTAAACTCCAGATAAACTATGATTAAACTCCAGAATGACTGTAAATAAACTCCAGATAGCTGTAATTAACCTCCAGATAAACTGTAATTAAATTCCAGTTAAACTTTAATTAAACTCCAGATAACCATAATTAAACTCCAGATAACTGTCATTAAACTCCAGATAAACGAGAATTAAACTCCAAATAAACTATAATTAAACTCCAGATAAACTATAATTAAACTCCAGATAAACTGTAAACTCCAGATAAATGTAATTAAACTCCAGATAAATAAGGATTAAACTCCAGATAAACTATAATTAAACTCCAGATAAACTATAATTAACCTCCAGATAAACTGTAATTAAACTCCAGATTAACTGTAATTAAACTCCAGTTAAACTGTGATTAAACTCCAGATAAACTGTAATTAAACTCCAGATAAACTGTAATTAAACTCTAGTTAAACTGTAATTAAACTCCAGATAACTGTAATTAAACTCCAGATAAACGAGAATTAAACTCCTGATAAACTGTAATTAAACTCCAGATAACTGTAATTAAACTCCAGATAACTGCAATTAAACTCCAGATTAACTGTAATTAAACTCCAGTTAAACTGTAATTAAACTCCAGATAACTGTAATTAAACTCCAGATAACTGTAAATAACCTCCAGATAAACTTTAATTAAACTCCAGATAACTGTAATTAAATTCCAGTTAAACTTTAATTAAACTCCAGATAACCGTAATTAAACTCCAGATAACTGTAATTAAACTCCAGATAACTGTAATTAAACTCCAGATTAACTGTAATTAAACTCCAGTTAAACTGTAATTAAACTCCAGATAACTGTAATTAAACTCCAGATTAACTGTAATTAATCTCCAGATTAACTGTAATTAAACTCCAGATAAACTGTAATTAAACTCTAGTTAAACTGTAATTAAACTCCAGATAACTGTAATTAAACTCCAGATAAACGAGAATTAAACTCCAGATAAACTGTAATTAAACTCCAGATAACTGTAATTAAACTCCAGATAACTGTAATTAAACTCCAGATTAAGTGTAATTAAACTCCAGTTAAACTGTAATTAAACTCCAGATAACTGTAATTAAACTCCAGATAACTGTAATTAACCTCGAGATAAACTGTAATTAACCTCCAGATAAACTGTAATTAAACTCCAGATTAACTGTAATTAAACTCCAGTTAAACTGTAATTAAACTCCAGATAAACTGTAATTAAACTCCAGATAACTGTAATTAAACTCCAGATTAACTGTAATTAATCTCCAGATTAACTGTAATTAAACTCCAGATAAACTGTAATTAAACTCCAGATAACTGTAATTAAACTTCAGATAACTGTCATTAAACTCCAGATAAACAAGAATTAAACTCCAGATAAACTGTAATTAAACTCCAGTTAAACTGTAATTAAACTCCAGATAAACTGTAATTAAACTCCAGATAACTGTAATTAAACTCCAGATAAACGAGAATTAAACTCCACATAAACTGTAATTAAACTCCAGATAACTGTAATTAAACTTCAGATAAACGAGAACTAAACTTCGATAAAGTATAATTAAATTCCAGATAACTGTAATTAAACTCCAGATAACTATAATTAAACTCCAGATAAACGAGAATTAAACTCCAGATAAACTATAATTAAACTCCAGATGAACTATAGTTAAACTCCAGATAACTGCAATTAAACTCCAGATAAACTGTAAACTCCAGATAACTGTAATTAAACTCCAGATAAATGAGGATTAAACTCCAGATAAACTATGATTAAACTCCAGATTGACTGTAAATAAACTCCAGATAGCTGTAATTAACCTCCAGATAAACTGTAATTAAATTCCAGTTAAACTGTAATTAAACTCCAGATAACCGTAATTAAACTCCAGATAACTGTCATTAAACTCCAGATAAACGAGAATTAAACTCCAAATAAACTATAATTAAAATCCAGATAAACTATAATTAAACTCCAGATAAACTGTAAACTCCAGATAAATGTAATTAAACTCCAGATAAATAAGGATTAAACTCCAGATAAACTATAATTAAACTCCAGATTAACTGTAATTAAACTCCAGTTAAACTGTAATTAACCTCCAGATAAACTGTAATTAAACTCCAGATTAACTGTAATTAAACTCCAGTTAAACTGTAATTAAACTCCAGATAACTGTAATTAAACTCCAGATTAACTGTAATTAAACTCCAGTTAAACTGTGATTAAACTCCAGATAACTGTAATTAAACTCCAGATAACTGTAATTAACCTCCAGATAAACTTTAATTAAACTCCAGATAACTGCAATTAAACTCCAGATAAACTGTAAACTCCAGATAACTGTAATTAAACTCCACATAGCTGTAATTAACCTCCAGATAAACTGTAATTAAATTCCAGTTAAACTGTAATTAAACTCCAGATAACCGTAATTAAACTCCAGATAACTGTCATTAAACTCCAGATAAACGAGAATTAAACTCCAAATAAACTATAATTAAACTCCAGATAAACTATAATTAAACTCCAGATAAACTGTAAACTCCAGATAAATGTAATTAAACTCCAGATAAGTAAGGATTAAACTCCAGATAAACTGTAATTAAACTCCAGATTAACTGTAATTAAACTCCAGATTAACTGTAATTAAACTCCAGTTAAACTGTAATTAAACTCCAGATAAACTGTAATTAAACTCCAGATTAACTGTAATTAAACTCCAGATTAACTGTAATTAATCTCCAGATTAACTGTAATTAAACTCCAGATAAACTGTAATTAAACTCCAGATAAACTGTAAACTCCAGATAACTGTAATTAAACTCCAGATAAACTGTAATTAAACTCTAGTTAAACTGTAATTAAACTCCAGATAACTGCAATTAAACTCCAGATAAACTGTAAACTCCACATAACTGTAATTAAACTCCAGATAAATGAGGATTAAACTCCAGATAAACTATGATTAAACTCCAGAATGACTGTAAATAAACTCCAGATAGCTGTAATTAACCTCCAGATAAACTGTAATTAAATTCCAGTTAAACTTTAATTAAACTCCAGATAACCATAATTAAACTCCAGATAACTGTCATTAAACTCCAGATAAACGAGAATTAAACTCCAAATAAACTATAATTAAACTCCAGATAAACTATAATTAAACTCCAGATAAACTGTAAACTCCAGATAAATGTAATTAAACTCCAGATAAATAAGGATTAAACTCCAGATAAACTATAATTAAACTCCAGATAAACTATAATTAACCTCCAGATAAACTGTAATTAAACTCCAGATTAACTGTAATTAAACTCCAGTTAAACTGTGATTAAACTCCAGATAAACTGTAATTAAACTCCAGATAAACTGTAATTAAACTCTAGTTAAACTGTAATTAAACTCCAGATAACTGTAATTAAACTCCAGATAAACGAGAATTAAACTCCTGATAAACTGTAATTAAACTCCAGATAACTGTAATTAAACTCCAGATAACTGCAATTAAACTCCAGATTAACTGTAATTAAACTCCAGTTAAACTGTAATTAAACTCCAGATAACTGTAATTAAACTCCAGATAACTGTAAATAACCTCCAGATAAACTTTAATTAAACTCCAGATAACTGTAATTAAACTCCAGATAAACGAGAATTAAACTCCAGATAAACTATAATTAAACTCCAGATAACTGCAATTAAACTCCAGATAAACTGTAATTAAATTCCAGTTAAACTATAATTAAACTCCAGATAACCGTAATTAAACTCCAGATAACTGTCATTAAACTCCAGATAAACGAGAATTAAACTCCAAATAAACTATAATTAAACTCCAGATAAACTATGATTAAACTCCAGATTGACTGTAAATAAACTCCAGATAGCTGTAATTAACCTCCAGATAAACTGTAATTAAATTACAGTTAAACTGTAATTAAACTCCAGATAACCGTAATTAAACTCCAGATAACTGTCATTAAACTCCAGATAAACGAGAATTAAACTCCAAATAAACTATAATTAAACTCCAGATAAACTATAATTAAACTCCAGATAAACTGTAAACTCCAGATAAATGTAATTAAACTCCAGATAAATAAGGATTAAACTCCAGATAAACTATAATTAAACTCCAGATTAACTGTAATTAAACTCCAGTTAAACTGTAATTAACCTCCAGATAAACTGTAATTAAACTCCAGATTAACTGTAATTAAACTCCAGTTAAACTGTAATTAAACTGCAGATAAACTGTAATTAAACTCCAGATAACTGTAATTAAACTCCAGATAAACTATAATTAAACTCCAGATAAACGAGAATTAAACTCCAGATAAACTATAATTAAACTCCAGATAACTGTAATTAAACTCCAGATAAACGAGAATTAAACTCCACATAAACTGTAATTAAACTCCAGATAACTGTAATCAAACTTCAGATAAACGAGAACTAAACTCCAGATAACTGTAATTAACCTCCAGATAAACTATAATTAAACTCCAGATAAACGAGAATTAAACTCCAGATAAACTATAATTAAACTCCAGATAAACTATAATTAAACTCCAGATAACTGCAATTAAACTCCAGATAAACTGTAAAATCCAGATAACTGTAATTAAACTCCAGATAAATGAGGATTAAACTCCAGATAAACTATGATTAAACTCCAGATTGACTGTAAATGAACTCCAGATAGCTGTAATTAACCTCCAGATAAACTGTAATTAAATTCCAGTTAAACTTTAATTAAACTCCAGATAACCATAATTAAACTCCAGATAAACTGTAAACTCCAGATAAATGTAATTAAACTCCAGATAAATAAGGATTAAACTCCAGATAAACTATAATTAAACTCCAGATTAACTGTAATTAAACTCCAGTTAAACTGTAATTAACCTCCAGATAAACTGTAATTAAACTCCAGATTAACTGTAATTAAACTCCAGTTAAACTGTAATTAAACTCCAGATAAACTGTAATTAAACTCCAGATAAACTGTAATTAAACTCTAGTTAAACTGTAATTAAACTCTAGTTAAACTGTAATTAAACTCCAGATAACTGTAATTAAACTCCAGATAAACGAGAATTAAACTCCAGATAAACTGTAATTAAACTCCAGATAACTGTAATTAAACTCCAGATAACTGCAATTAAACTCCAGATTAACTGTAATTAAACTCCAGTTAAACTGTAATTAAACTCCAGATAACTGTAATTAAACTCCAGATAACTGTAAATAACCTCCAGATAAACTTTAATTAAACTCCAGATAACTGTAATTAAACTCAAGATAAACGAGAATTAAACTCCAGATAAACTATAATTAAACTCCAGATAAACTATAATTAAACTCCAGATAACTGCAATTAAACTCCAGATAAACTGTAAACTCCAGATAACTGTAATTAAACTCCAGATAAATGAGGATTAACCTCCAGATAAACTGTAATTAAATTCCAGTTAAACTGTAATTAAACTCCAGATAACCGTAATTAAACTCCAGATAACTGTCATTAAACTCCAGATAAACGAGAATTAAACTCCAAATAAACTATAATTAAACTCCAGATAAACTATGATTAAACTCCAGATTGACTGTAAATAAACTCCAGATAGCTGTAATTAACCTCCAGATAAACTGTAATTAAATTCCAGTTAAACTGTAATTAAACTCCAGATAACCGTAATTAAACTCCAGATAACTGTCATTAAACTCCAGATAAACGAGAATTAAACTCCAAATAAACTATAATTAAACTCCAGATAAACTATAATTAAACTCCAGATAAACTGTAAACTCCAGATTAAATGTAATTAAACTCCAGATAAATAAGGATTAACCTCCAGATAAACTATAATTAAACTCCAGATTAACTGTAATTAAACTCCAGTTAAACTGTAATTAAACTCCAGATAAACTGTAATTAAACTCCAGATAACTGTAATTAAACTCCAGATAAACTATAATTAAACTCCAGATAAACTATAATTAAACTCCAGATAAACTATAATTAAACTCCAGATAACTGCAATTAAACTCCAGATAAACTGTAAAATCCAGATAACTGTAATTAAACTCCAGATAAATGAGGATTAAACTCCAGATAAACTATGATTAAACTCCAGATTGACTGTAAATAAACTCCAGATAGCTGTAATTAACCTCCAGATAAACTGTAATTAAATTCCAGTTAAACTGTAATTAAACTCCAGATAACCGTAATTAAACTCCAGATTAACTATAATTAAACTCCAGATAACTGTAATTAAACTCCAGATAAACGAGAATTAAACTCCACATAAACTGTAATTAAACTCCAGATAACTGTAATTAACCTCCAGATAAACTTTAATTAAACTCCAGATAACTGTAATTAACCTCCAGATAAACTTTAATTAAACTCCAGATAACTGTAATTAAACTCCAGATAAACGAGAATTAAACTCCAGATAAACTATAATTAAACTCCAGATAAACTATAATTAAACTCCAGATAACTGCAATTAAACTCCAGATAAACTGTAAAATCCAGATAACTGTAATTAACCTCCAGATAAACTTTAATTAAACTCCAGATAACTGTAATTAACCTCCAGATAAACTTTAATTAAACTCCAGATAACTGTAATTAAACTCCAGATAAACGAGAATTAAACTCCAGATAAACTATAATTAAACTCCAGATAAACTATGATTAAACTCCAGATTGACTGTAAATAAACTACAGATAGCTGTAATTAACCTCCAGATAAACTGTAATTAAATTCCAGTTAAACTTTAATTAAACTCCAGATAACCGTAATTAAACTCCAGATAACTGTCATTAAACTCCAGATAAACGAGAATTAAACTCCAAATAAACTATAATTAAACTCCAGATAAACTATAATTAAACTCCAGATAAACTGTAAACTCCAGATAAATGTAATTAAACTCCAGATAAATAAGAATTAAACTCCAGATAAACTATAATTAAACTCCAGATTAACTGTAATTAATCTCCAGTTAAACTGTAATTAACCTCCAGATAAACTGTAATTAAACTCCAGATTAACTGTAATTAAACTCCAGTTAAACTGTAATTAAACTCCAGATAAACTGTAATTAAACTCCAGATAACTGTAAATAACCTCCAGATAAACTTTAATTAAACTCCAGATAACTGTAATTAAACTCCAGATAAACGAGAATTAAACTCCAGATAAACTATAATTAAACTCCAGATAACTGCAATTAAACTCCAGATAAACTGTAAACTCCAGATAACTGTAATTAAACTCCAGATAAACGAGAATTAAACTCCAAATAAACTATAATTAAACTCCAGATAAACTATGATTAAACTCCAGATTGACTGTAAATAAACTCCAGATAGCTGTCATTAAACTCCAGATAAACTGTAATTAAATTCCAGTTAAACTGTAATTAAACTCCAGATAACCGTAATTAAACTCCAGATAACTGTCATTAAACTCCAGATAAATGAGAATTAAACTCCAAATAAACTATAATTAAACTCCAGATAAACTATAATTAAACTCCAGATAAACTGTAAACTCCAGATTAAATGTAATTAAACTCCAGATAAATAAGGATTAACCTCCAGATAAACTATAATTAAACTCCAGATTAACTGTAATTAAACTCCAGTTAAACTGTAATTAAACTCCAGATAAACTGTAATTAAACTCCAGATAACTGTAATTAAACTCCAGATAAACTATAATTAAACTCCAGATAAACTATAATTAAACTCCAGATAAACTATAATTAAACTCCAGATAACTGCAATTAAACTCCAGATAAACTGTAAAATCCAGATAACTGTAATTAAACTCCAGATAAATGAGGATTAAACTCCAGATAAACTATGATTAAACTCCAGATTGACTGTAAATAAACTCCAGATAGCTGTAATTAACCTCCAGATAAACTGTAATTAAATTCCAGTTAAACTGTAATTAAACTCCAGATAACCGTAATTAAACTCCAGATTAACTATAATTAAACTCCAGATAACTGTAATTAAACTCCAGATAAACGAGAATTAAACTCCACATAAACTGTAATTAAACTCCAGATAACTGTAATTAACCTCCAGATAAACTGTAATTAAACTCCAGATAACTGTAAATAACCTCCAGATAAACTTTAA
Source organism: Telmatherina bonti (assembly GCF_933228915.1). Taxonomy (NCBI): domain Eukaryota; kingdom Metazoa; phylum Chordata; class Actinopteri; order Atheriniformes; family Telmatherinidae; genus Telmatherina; species Telmatherina bonti. The sequence goes on along the minus strand of NC_136610.1, from coordinate 39,436,767 downwards.
TTAAACTCCAGATAACTGTAATTAAACTCCAGATAAACGAGAATTAAACTCCAGATAAACTATAATTAAACTCCAGATAAACTATAATTAAACTCCAGATAACTGCAATTAAACTCCAGATAAACTGTAAACTCCAGATAACTGTAATTAAACTCCAGATAAATGAGGATTAAACTCCAGATAAACTATGATTAAACTCCAGATTGACTGTAAATAAACTCCAGATAGCTGTAATTAACCTCCAGATAAACTGTAATTAAATTCCAGTTAAACTGTAATTAAACTCCAGATAACCGTAATTAAACTCCAGATAACTGTCATTAAACTCCAGATAAACGAGAATTAAACTCCAAATAAACTATAATTAAACTCCAGATAAACTATAATTAAACTCTAGATAAACTGTAAACTCCAGATAAATGTAATTAAACTCCAGATAAATAAGGATTAAACTCCAGATAAACTATAATTAAACTCCAGATTAACTGTAATTAAACTCCAGTTAAACTGTAATTAACCTCCAGATAAACTGTAATTAAACTCCAGATTAACTGTAATTAAACTCCAGTTAAACTGTAATTAAACTCCAGATAAACTGTAATTAAACTCCAGATAACTGTAAATAACCTCCAGATAAACTTTAATTAAACTCCAGATAACTGTAATTAAACTCCAGATAAACGAGAATTAAACTCCAGATAAACTATAATTAAACTCCAGATAAACTATAATTAAACTCCAGATAACTGCAATTAAACTCCAGATAAACTGTAAACTCCAGATAACTGTAATTAAACTCCAGATAAATGAGGATTAAACTCCAGATAAACTATGATTAAACTCCAGATTGACTGTAAATAAACTCCAGATAGCTGTAATTAACCTCCAGATAAACTGTAATTAAATTCCAGTTAAACTGTAATTAAACTCCAGATAACCGTAATTAAACTCCAGATAACTGTCATTAAACTCCAGATAAACGAGAATTAAACTCCAAATAAACTATAATTAAACTCCAGATAAACTATAATTAAACTCTAGATAAACTGTAAACTCCAGATAAATGTAATTAAACTCCAGATAAATAAGGATTAAACTCCAGATAAACTATAATTAAACTCCAGATTAACTGTAATTAAACTCCAGTTAAACTGTAATTAACCTCCAGATAAACTGTAATTAAACTCCAGATAAACTGTAAACTCCAGATAACTGTAATTAAACTCCAGATAAATGAGGATTAAACTCCAGATAAACTATGATTAAACTCCAGATTGACTGTAAATAAACTCCAGATAGCTGTAATTAACCTCCAGATAAACTGTAATTAAATTCCAGTTAAACTGTAATTAAACTCCAGATAACCGTAATTAAACTCCAGATAACTGTCATTAAACTCCAGATAAACGAGAATTAAACTCCAAATAAACTATAATTAAACTCCAGATAAACTATAATTAAACTCTAGATAAACTGTAAACTCCAGATAAATGTAATTAAACTCCAGATAAATAAGGATTAAACTCCAGATAAACTATAATTAAACTCCAGATTAACTGTAATTAAACTCCAGTTAAACTGTAATTAACCTCCAGATAAGCTGTAATTAAACTCCAGATAACTGTAATTAAACTCCAGATAAACGAGAATTAAACTCCAGATAAACTATAATTAAACTCCAGATAAACTATAATTAAACTCCAGATAACTGCAATTAAACTCCAGATAAACTGTAAACTCCAGATAACTGTAATTAAACTCCAGATAAATGAGGACTAAACTCCAGATAAACTATGATTAAACTCCAGATTGACTGTAAATAAACTCCAGATAGCTGTAATTAACCTCCAGATAAACTGTAATTAAGTTCCAGTTAAACTGTAATTAAACTCCAGATAACCGTAATTAAACTCCAGATACCTGTCATTAAACTCCAGATAAACGAGAATTAAACTCCAAATAAACTATAATTAAACTCCAGATAAACTATGATTAAACTCCAGATTGACTGTAAATAAACTCCAGATAACTGTAATTAAACTCCAGATTAACTGTAATTAAACTCCAGTTAAACTGTAATTAAACTCCAGATAACTGTAATTAAACTCCAGATAACTGTAAATAACCTCCAGATAAACTTTAATTAAACTCCAGATAACTGTAATTAAACTCCAGATACACGAGAATTAAACTCCAGATAAACTATAATTAAACTCCAGATAAACTATAATTAAACTCCAGATAACTGCAATTAAACTCCAGATAAACTGTAAACTCCAGATAACTGTAATTAAACTCCAGATAAACGAGAATTAAACTCCACATAAACTTTAATTAAACTCCAGATAAACTATAATTAAACTCCAGATAAACGAGAATTAAACTCCAGATAAACTATAATTAAACTCCAGATAACTGTAATTAAACTCCAGATAAACGAGAATTAAACTCCACATAAACTGTAATTAAACTCCAGATAACTGTAATTAAACTTCAGATAAACGAGAACTAAACTCCAGATAACTGTAATTAACCTCCAGATAAACTTTAATTAAACTCCAGATAACTGTAATTAAACTCCAGATAAACGAGAATTAAACTCAGATAAACTATAATTAAACTCCAGATAAACGAGAATTAAACTCCAGATAACTGCAATTAAACTCCAGATAAACTGTAAACTCCAGATAACTGTAATTAAACTCCAGATAAATGAGGATTAAACTCCAGATAAACTATGATTAAACTCCAGATTGACTGTAAATAAACTCCAGATAGCTGTAATTAACCTCCAGATAAACTGTAATTAAATTCCAGTTAAACTGTAATTAAACTCCAGATAACCGTAATTAAACTCCAGATAACTGTCATTAAACTCCAGATTAACTGTAATTAAACTCCAGATAAACTGTAATTAAACTCCAGATAACTGTAATTAAACTTCAGATAACTGTCATTAAACTCCAGATAAACAAGAATTAAACTCCAGATAAACTATAATTAAACTCCAGATAAACGAGAATTAAACTCCAGATAAACTATAATTAAACTCCAGATAACTGTAATTAAACTTCAGATAAACGAGAACTAAACTCCAGATAAAGTATAATTAAATTCCAGATAACTGTAATTAAACTCCAGATAACTGTAATTAAACTCCAGATAACTGTAATTAACCTCCAGATAAACTTTAATTAAACTCCAGATAAACGAGAATTAAACTCCAGATAAACTATAATTAAACTCCAGATAAACTATAATTAAACTCCAGATAACTGCAATTAAACTCCAGATAAACTGTAAACTCCAGATAACTGTAATTAAACTCCAGATAAATGAGGATTAAACTCCAGATAAACTATGATTAAACTCCAGATTGACTGTAAATAAACTCCAGATAGCTGTAATTAACCTCCAGATAAACTGTAATTAAATTCCAGTTAAACTGTAATTAAACTCCAGATAACCGTAATTAAACTCCAGATAACTGTCATTAAACTCCAGATAAATGAGAATTAAACTCCAAATAAACTATAATTAAACTCCAGATAAACTATAATTAAACTCCAGATAAACTGTAAACTCCAGATAAATGTAATTAAACTCCAGATAAATAAGGATTAAACTCCAGATAAACTATAATTAAACTCCAGATTAACTGTAATTAAACTCCAGTTAAACTGTAATTAACCTCCAGATAAACTGTGATTAAACTCCAGATTAACTGTAATTAAACTCCAGATAACTGTAATTAAACTCCAGATTAACTGTAATTAATCTCCAGATTAACTGTAATTAAACTCCAGATAAACTGTAATTAAACTCCAGATAACTGTAATTAAACTTCAGATAACTGTCATTAAACTCCAGATAAACAAGAATTAAACTCCAGATAAACTGTAGTTAAACTCCAGTTAAACTGTTATTAAACTCCAGATAACTGTAATTAAACTCCAGATAAACTATAATTAAACTCCAGATAAACGAGAATTAAACTCCAGATAAACTATAATTAAACTCCAGATAACTGTAATTAAACTCCAGATAAACGAGAATTAAACTCCACATAAACTGTAATTAAACTCCAGATAACTGTAATTAAACTTCAGATAAACGAGAACTAAACTCCAGATAAAGTATAATTAAATTCCAGATAACTGTAATTAAACTCCAGATAACTGTAATTAACCTCCAGATAAACTTTAATTAAACTCCAGATAACTGTAATTAAACTCCAGATAAACGAGAATTAAACTCCAGATAAACTATAATTAAACTCCAGATAAACTATAATTAAATTCCAGATAAACTATAATTAAACTCCAGATAACTGCAATTAAACTCCAGATAAACTGTAAAATCCAGATAACTGTAATTAAACTCCAGATAAATGAGGATTAAACTCCAGATAAACTATGATTAAACTCCAGATTGACTGTAAATAAACTACAGATAGCTGTAATTAACCTCCAGATAAACTGTAATTAAATTCCAGTTAAACTTTAATTAAACTCCAGATAACCATAATTAAACTCCAGATAACTGTCATTAAACTCCAGATAAACGAGAATTAAACTCCAAATAAACTATAATTAAACTCCAGATAAACGAGAATTAAACTCCAGATAAACTATAATTAAACTCCAGATAAACTATAATTAAACTCCAGATAACTGCAATTAAACTCCAGATAAACTGTAAACTCCAGATAACTGTAATTAAACTCCAGATAAATGAGGATTAAACTCCAGATAAACTATGATTAAACTCCAGATTGACTGTAAATAAACTCCAGATAGCTGTAATTAACCTCCAGATAAACTGTAATTAAATTCCAGTTAAACTGTAATTAAACTCCAGATAAACTGTAAACTCCAGATAAATGTAATTAAACTCCAGATAAATAAGGATTAAACTCCAGATAAACTATAATTAAACTCCAGATTAACTGTAATTAAACTCCAGTTAAACTGTAATTAACCTCCAGATAAACTGTGATTAAACTCCAGATTAACTGTAATTAAACTCCAGATAACTGTAATTAAACTCCAGATTAACTGTAATTAATCTCCAGATTAACTGTAATTAAACTCCAGATAAACTGTAATTAAACTCCAGATAACTGTAATTAAACTTCAGATAACTGTCATTAAACTCCAGATAAACAAGAATTAAACTCCAGATAAACTGTAGTTAAACTCCAGTTAAACTGTTATTAAACTCCAGATAACTGTAATTAAACTCCAGATAAACTATAATTAAACTCCAGATAAACGAGAATTAAACTCCAGATAAACTATAATTAAACTCCAGATAACTGTAATTAAACTCCAGATAAACGAGAATTAAACTCCACATAAACTGTAATTAAACTCCAGATAACTGTAATTAAACTTCAGATAAACGAGAACTAAACTCCAGATAAAGTATAATTAAATTCCAGATAACTGTAATTAAACTCCAGATAACTGTAATTAAACTCCAGATAACTGTAATTAACCTCCAGATAAACTTTAATTAAACTCCAGATAAACGAGAATTAAACTCCAGATAAACTATAATTAAACTCCAGATAAACTATAATTAAACTCCAGATAACTGCAATTAAACTCCAGATAAACTGTAAACTCCAGATAACTGTAATTAAACTCCAGATAAATGAGGATTAAACTCCAGATAAACTATGATTAAACTCCAGATTGACTGTAAATAAACTCCAGATAGCTGTAATTAACCTCCAGATAAACTGTAATTAAATTCCAGTTAAACTGTAATTAAACTCCAGATAACCGTAATTAAACTCCAGATAACTGTCATTAAACTCCAGATAAATGAGAATTAAACTCCAAATAAACTATAATTAAACTCCAGATAAACTATAATTAAACTCCAGATAAACTGTAAACTCCAGATAAATGTAATTAAACTCCAGATAAATAAGGATTAAACTCCAGATAAACTATAATTAAACTCCAGATTAACTGTAATTAAACTCCAGTTAAACTGTAATTAACCTCCAGATAAACTGTGATTAAACTCCAGATTAACTGTAATTAAACTCCAGATAACTGTAATTAAACTCCAGATTAACTGTAATTAATCTCCAGATTAACTGTAATTAAACTCCAGATAAACTGTAATTAAACTCCAGATTAACTGTAATTAAACTCCAGATAAACTGTAATTAAACTCCAGATAACTGTAATTAAACTTCAGATAACTGTCATTAAACTCCAGATAAACAAGAATTAAACTCCAGATAAAATGTAGTTAAACTCCAGTTAAACTGTTATTAAACTCCAGATTAACTGTAATTAAACTCCAGATAAACGAGAATTAAACTCCAGATAAACTATAATTAAACTCCAGATAACTGTAATTAAACTCCAGATAAACGAGAATTAAACTCCACATAAACTGTAATTAAACTCCAGATAACTGTAATTAAACTTCAGATAAACGAGAACTAAACTCCAGATAAAGTATAATTAAATTCCAGATAACTGTAATTAAACTCCAGATAACTGTAATTAACCTCCAGATAAACTTTAATTAAACTCCAGATAACTGTAATTAAACTCCAGATAAACGAGAATTAAACTCCAGATAAACTATAATTAAACTCCAGATAAACTATAATTAAACTCCAGATAACTGCAATTAAACTCCAGATAAATGAGGATTAAACTCCAGATAAACTGTCATTAAACTCCAGATAAATGAGAATTAAACTCCAAATAAACTATAATTAAACTCCAGATAAACTATAATTAAACTCCAGATAACTGTAATTAAACTCCAGATAAACGAGAATTAAACTCCACATAAACTGTAATTAAACTCCAGATAACTGTAATTAAACTTCAGATAAACGAGAACTAAACTCCAGATAAACTATAATTAAACTCCAGATAAACTGCAATTAAACTCCAGATAACTGCAATTAAACTCCAGATAAACTGTAAACTCCAGATAACTGTAATTAAACTCCAGATAAATGAGGATTAAACTCCAGATAAACTATGATTAAACTCCAGATTGACTGTAAATAAACTCCAGATAGCTGTAATTAACCTCCAGATAAACTGTAATTAAATTCCAGTTAAACTGTAATTAAACTCCAGATAACCGTAATTAAACTCCAGATAACTGTCATTAAACTCCAGATTAACTGTAATTAAACTCCAGATAAACTGTAATTAAACTCCAGATAACTGTAATTAAACTTCAGATAACTGTCATTAAACTCCAGATAAACAAGAATTAAACTCCAGATAAACTATAATTAAACTCCAGATAAACGAGAATTAAACTCCAGATAAACTATAATTAAACTCCAGATAACTGTAATTAAACTTCAGATAAACGAGAACTAAACTCCAGATAAAGTATAATTAAATTCCAGATAACTGTAATTAAACTCCAGATAACTGTAATTAAACTCCAGATAACTGTAATTAACCTCCAGATAAACTTTAATTAAACTCCAGATAAACGAGAATTAAACTCCAGATAAACTATAATTAAACTCCAGATAACTGCAATTAAACTCCAGATAAACTGTAAACTCCAGATAACTGTAATTAAACTCCAGATAAATGAGGATTAAACTCCAGATAAACTATGATTAAACTCCAGATTGACTGTAAATAAACTCCAGATAGCTGTAATTAACCTCCAGATAAACTGTAATTAAATTCCAGTTAAACTGTAATTAAACTCCAGATAACCGTAATTAAACTCCAGATAACTGTAATTAACCTCCAGATAAACTTTAATTAAACTCCAGATAACTGTAATTAAACTCCAGATAAACGAGAATTAAACTCCAGATAAACTATAATTAAACTCCAGATAAACTATGATTAAACTCCAGATTGACTGTAAATAAACTACAGATAGCTGTAATTAACCTCCAGATAAACTGTAATTAAATTCCAGTTAAACTTTAATTAAACTCCAGATAACCATAATTAAACTCCAGATAACTGTCATTAAACTCCAGATAAACGAGAATTAAACTCCAAATAAACTATAATTAAACTCCAGATAAACTATAATTAAACTCCAGATAAACTGTAAACTCCAGATAAATGTAATTAAACTCCAGATAAATAAGAATTAAACTCCAGATAAACTATAATTAAACTCCAGATTAACTGTAATTAATCTCCAGTTAAACTGTAATTAACCTCCAGATAAACTGTAATTAAACTCCAGATTAACTGTAATTAAACTCCAGTTAAACTGTAATTAAACTCCAGATAAACTGTAATTAAACTCCAGATAACTGTAAATAACCTCCAGATAAACTTTAATTAAACTCCAGATAACTGTAATTAAACTCCAGATAAACGAGAATTAAACTCCAGATAAACTATAATTAAACTCCAGATAACTGCAATTAAACTCCAGATAAACTGTAAACTCCAGATAACTGTAATTAAACTCCAGATAAACGAGAATTAAACTCCAAATAAACTATAATTAAACTCCAGATAAACTATGATTAAACTCCAGATTGACTGTAAATAAACTCCAGATAGCTGTCATTAAACTCCAGATAAACTGTAATTAAATTCCAGTTAAACTGTAATTAAACTCCAGATAACCGTAATTAAACTCCAGATAACTGTCATTAAACTCCAGATAAACGAGAATTAAACTCCAAATAAACTATAATTAAACTCCAGATAAACTATAATTAAACTCCAGATAAACTGTAAACTCCAGATTAAATGTAATTAAACTCCAGATAAATAAGGATTAACCTCCAGATAAACTATAATTAAACTCCAGATTAACTGTAATTAAACTCCAGTTAAACTGTAATTAAACTCCAGATAAACTGTAATTAAACTCCAGATAACTGTAATTAAACTCCAGATAAACTATAATTAAACTCCAGATAAACTATAATTAAACTCCAGATAAACTATAATTAAACTCCAGATAACTGCAATTAAACTCCAGATAAACTGTAAAATCCAGATAACTGTAATTAAACTCCAGATAAATGAGGATTAAACTCCAGATAAACTATGATTAAACTCCAGATTGACTGTAAATAAACTCCAGATAGCTGTAATTAACCTCCAGATAAACTGTAATTAAATTCCAGTTAAACTGTAATTAAACTCCAGATAACCGTAATTAAACTCCAGATTAACTATAATTAAACTCCAGATAACTGTAATTAAACTCCAGATAAACGAGAATTAAACTCCACATAAACTGTAATTAAACTCCAGATAACTGTAATTAACCTCCAGATAAACTTTAATTAAACTCCAGATAACTGTAATTAACCTCCAGATAAACTTTAATTAAACTCCAGATAACTGTAATTAAACTCCAGATAAACGAGAATTAAACTCCAGATAAACTATAATTAAACTCCAGATAAACTATAATTAAACTCCAGATAACTGCAATTAAACTCCAGATAAACTGTAAAATCCAGATAACTGTAATTAAACTTCAGATAAATGAGGATTAAACTCCAGATAAACTATGATTAAACTCCAGATTGACTGTAAATAAACTACAGATAGCTGTAATTAACCTCCAGATAAACTGTAATTAAATTCCAGTTAAACTTTAATTAAACTCCAGATAACCATAATTAAACTCCAGATAACTGTCATTAAACTCCAGATAAACGAGAATTAAACTCCAAATAAACTATAATTAAACTCCAGATAAACTATAATTAAACTCCAGATAAACTGTAAACTCCAGATAAATGTAATTAAACTCCAGATAAATAAGAATTAAACTCCAGATAAACTATAATTAAACTCCAGATTAACTGTAATTAATCTCCAGTTAAACTGTAATTAACCTCCAGATAAACTGTAATTAAACTCCAGATTAACTGTAATTAAACTCCAGTTAAACTGTAATTAAACTCCAGATAAACTGTAATTAAACTCCAGATAACTGTAAATAACCTCCAGATAAACTTTAATTAAACTCCAGATAACTGTAATTAAACTCCAGATAAACGAGAATTAAACTCCAGATAAACTATAATTAAACTCCAGATAAACTATAATTAAACTCCAGATAACTGCAATTAAACTCCAGATAAACTGTAAACTCCAGATAACTGTAATTAAACTCCAGATAAATGAGGATTAAACTCCAGATAAACTATGATTAAACTCCAGATTGACTGTAAATAAACTCCAGATAGCTGTAATTAACCTCCAGATAAACTGTAATTAAATTCCAGTTAAACTGTAATTAAACTCCAGATAACCGTAATTAAACTCCAGATAACTGTCATTAAACTCCAGATGAACGAGAATTAAACTCCAAATAAACTATAATTAAACTCCAGATAAACTATGATTAAACTCCAGATTGACTGTAAATAAACTCCAGATAGCTGTAATTAACCTCCAGATAAACTGTAATTAAATTCCAGTTAAACTGTAATTAAACTCCAGATAACCGTAATTAAACTCCAGATAACTGTCATTAAACTCCAGATAAACGAGAATTAAACTCCAAATAAACTATAATTAAACTCCAGATAAACTATAATTAAACTCTAGATAAACTGTAAACTCCAGATAAATGTAATTAAACTCCAGATAAATAAGGATTAAACTCCAGATAAACTATAATTAAACTCCAGATTAACTGTAATTAAACTCCAGTTAAACTGTAATTAACCTCCAGATAAACTGTAATTAAACTCCAGATAAACTGTAAACTCCAGATAACTGTAATTAAACTCCAGATAAATGAGGATTAAACTCCAGATAAACTATGATTAAACTCCAGATTGACTGTAAATAAACTCCAGATAGCTGTAATTAACCTCCAGATAAACTGTAATTAAATTCCAGTTAAACTGTAATTAAACTCCAGATAACCGTAATTAAACTCCAGATAACTGTCATTAAACTCCAGATAAACGAGAATTAAACTCCAAATAAACTATAATTAAACTCCAGATAAACTATAATTAAACTCTAGATAAACTGTAAACTCCAGATAAATGTAATTAAACTCCAGATAAATAAGGATTAAACTCCAGATAAACTATAATTAAACTCCAGATTAACTGTAATTAAACTCCAGTTAAACTGTAATTAACCTCCAGATAAGCTGTAATTAAACTCCAGATAACTGTAATTAAACTCCAGATAAACGAGAATTAAACTCCAGATAAACTATAATTAAACTCCAGATAAACTATAATTAAACTCCAGATAACTGCAATTAAACTCCAGATAAACTGTAAACTCCAGATAACTGTAATTAAACTCCAGATAAATGAGGACTAAACTCCAGATAAACTATGATTAAACTCCAGATTGACTGTAAATAAACTCCAGATAGCTGTAATTAACCTCCAGATAAACTGTAATTAAGTTCCAGTTAAACTGTAATTAAACTCCAGATAACCGTAATTAAACTCCAGATACCTGTCATTAAACTCCAGATAAACGAGAATTAAACTCCAAATAAACTATAATTAAACTCCAGATAAACTATGATTAAACTCCAGATTGACTGTAAATAAACTCCAGATAACTGTAATTAAACTCCAGATTAACTGTAATTAAACTCCAGTTAAACTGTAATTAAACTCCAGATAACTGTAATTAAACTCCAGATAACTGTAAATAACCTCCAGATAAACTTTAATTAAACTCCAGATAACTGACATTAAACTCCAGATACACGAGAATTAAACTCCAGATAAACTATAATTAAACTCCAGATAAACTATAATTAAACTCCAGATAACTGCAATTAAACTCCAGATAAACTGTAAACTCCAGATAACTGTAATTAAACTCCAGATAAACGAGAATTAAACTCCACATAAACTTTAATTAAACTCCAGATAAACTATAATTAAACTCCAGATAAACGAGAATTAAACTCCAGATAAACTATAATTAAACTCCAGATAACTGTAATTAAACTCCAGATAAACGAGAATTAAACTCCACATAAACTGTAATTAAACTCCAGATAACTGTAATTAAACTTCAGATAAACGAGAACTAAACTCCAGATAACTGTAATTAACCTCCAGATAAACTTTAATTAAACTCCAGATAACTGTAATTAAACTCCAGATAAACGAGAATTAAACTCAGATAAACTATAATTAAACTCCAGATAAACGAGAATTAAACTCCAGATAACTGCAATTAAACTCCAGATAAACTGTAAACTCCAGATAACTGTAATTAAACTCCAGATAAATGAGGATTAAACTCCAGATAAACTATGATTAAACTCCAGATTGACTGTAAATAAACTCCAGATAGCTGTAATTAACCTCCAGATAAACTGTAATTAAATTCCAGTTAAACTGTAATTAAACTCCAGATAACCGTAATTAAACTCCAGATAACTGTCATTAAACTCCAGATTAACTGTAATTAAACTCCAGATAAACTGTAATTAAACTCCAGATAACTGTAATTAAACTTCAGATAACTGTCATTAAACTCCAGATAAACAAGAATTAAACTCCAGATAAACTATAATTAAACTCCAGATAAACGAGAATTAAACTCCAGATAAACTATAATTAAACTCCAGATAACTGTAATTAAACTTCAGATAAACGAGAACTAAACTCCAGATAAAGTATAATTAAATTCCAGATAACTGTAATTAAACTCCAGATAACTGTAATTAAACTCCAGATAACTGTAATTAACCTCCAGATAAACTTTAATTAAACTCCAGATAAACGAGAATTAAACTCCAGATAAACTATAATTAAACTCCAGATAAACTATAATTAAACTCCAGATAACTGCAATTAAACTCCAGATAAACTGTAAACTCCAGATAACTGTAATTAAACTCCAGATAAATGAGGATTAAACTCCAGATAAACTATGATTAAACTCCAGATTGACTGTAAATAAACTCCAGATAGCTGTAATTAACCTCCAGATAAACTGTAATTAAATTCCAGTTAAACTGTAATTAAACTCCAGATAACCGTAATTAAACTCCAGATAACTGTCATTAAACTCCAGATAAATGAGAATTAAACTCCAAATAAACTATAATTAAACTCCAGATAAACTATAATTAAACTCCAGATAAACTGTAAACTCCAGATAAATGTAATTAAACTCCAGATAAATAAGGATTAAACTCCAGATAAACTATAATTAAACTCCAGATTAACTGTAATTAAACTCCAGTTAAACTGTAATTAACCTCCAGATAAACTGTGATTAAACTCCAGATTAACTGTAATTAAACTCCAGATAACTGTAATTAAACTCCAGATTAACTGTAATTAATCTCCAGATTAACTGTAATTAAACTCCAGATAAACTGTAATTAAACTCCAGATAACTGTAATTAAACTTCAGATAACTGTCATTAAACTCCAGATAAACAAGAATTAAACTCCAGATAAACTGTAGTTAAACTCCAGTTAAACTGTTATTAAACTCCAGATAACTGTAATTAAACTCCAGATAAACTATAATTAAACTCCAGATAAACGAGAATTAAACTCCAGATAAACTATAATTAAACTCCAGATAACTGTAATTAAACTCCAGATAAACGAGAATTAAACTCCACATAAACTGTAATTAAACTCCAGATAACTGTAATTAAACTTCAGATAAACGAGAACTAAACTCCAGATAAAGTATAATTAAATTCCAGATAACTGTAATTAAACTCCAGATAACTGTAATTAACCTCCAGATAAACTTTAATTAAACTCCAGATAACTGTAATTAAACTCCAGATAAACGAGAATTAAACTCCAGATAAACTATAATTAAACTCCAGATAAACTATAATTAAATTCCAGATAAACTATAATTAAACTCCAGATAACTGCAATTAAACTCCAGATAAACTGTAAAATCCAGATAACTGTAATTAAACTCCAGATAAATGAGGATTAAACTCCAGATAAACTATGATTAAACTCCAGATTGACTGTAAATAAACTACAGATAGCTGTAATTAACCTCCAGATAAACTGTAATTAAATTCCAGTTAAACTTTAATTAAACTCCAGATAACCATAATTAAACTCCAGATAACTGTCATTAAACTCCAGATAAACGAGAATTAAACTCCAAATAAACTATAATTAAACTCCAGATAAACGAGAATTAAACTCCAGATAAACTATAATTAAACTCCAGATAAACTATAATTAAACTCCAGATAACTGCAATTAAACTCCAGATAAACTGTAAACTCCAGATAACTGTAATTAAACTCCAGATAAATGAGGATTAAACTCCAGATAAACTATGATTAAACTCCAGATTGACTGTAAATAAACTCCAGATAGCTGTAATTAACCTCCAGATAAACTGTAATTAAATTCCAGTTAAACTGTAATTAAACTCCAGATAAACTGTAAACTCCAGATAAATGTAATTAAACTCCAGATAAATAAGGATTAAACTCCAGATAAACTATAATTAAACTCCAGATTAACTGTAATTAAACTCCAGTTAAACTGTAATTAACCTCCAGATAAACTGTGATTAAACTCCAGATTAACTGTAATTAAACTCCAGATAACTGTAATTAAACTCCAGATTAACTGTAATTAATCTCCAGATTAACTGTAATTAAACTCCAGATAAACTGTAATTAAACTCCAGATAACTGTAATTAAACTTCAGATAACTGTCATTAAACTCCAGATAAACAAGAATTAAACTCCAGATAAACTGTAGTTAAACTCCAGGTAAACTGTTATTAAACTCCAGATAACTGTAATTAAACTCCAGATAAACTATAATTAAACTCCAGATAAACGAGAATTAAACTCCAGATAAACTATAATTAAACTCCAGATAACTGTAATTAAACTCCAGATAAACGAGAATTAAACTCCACATAAACTGTAATTAAACTCCAGATAACTGTAATTAAACTTCAGATAAACGAGAACTAAACTCCAGATAAAGTATAATTAAATTCCAGATAACTGTAATTAAACTCCAGATAACTGTAATTAAACTCCAGATAACTGTAATTAACCTCCAGATAAACTTTAATTAAACTCCAGATAAACGAGAATTAAACTCCAGATAAACTATAATTAAACTCCAGATAAACTATAATTAAACTCCAGATAACTGCAATTAAACTCCAGATAAACTGTAAACTCCAGATAACTGTAATTAAACTCCAGATAAATGAGGATTAAACTCCAGATAAACTATGATTAAACTCCAGATTGACTGTAAATAAACTCCAGATAGCTGTAATTAACCTCCAGATGAACTGTAATTAAATTCCAGTTAAACTGTAATTAAACTCCAGATAACCGTAATTAAACTCCAGATAACTGTCATTAAACTCCAGATAAATGAGAATTAAACTCCAAATAAACTATAATTAAACTCCAGATAAACTATAATTAAACTCCAGATAAACTGTAAACTCCAGATAAATGTAATTAAACTCCAGATAAATAAGGATTAAACTCCAGATAAACTATAATTAAACTCCAGATTAACTGTAATTAAACTCCAGTTAAACTGTAATTAACCTCCAGATAAACTGTGATTAAACTCCAGATTAACTGTAATTAAACTCCAGATAACTGTAATTAAACTCCAGATTAACTGTAATTAATCTCCAGATTAACTGTAATTAAACTCCAGATAAACTGTAATTAAACTCCAGATAACTGTAATTAAACTTCAGATAACTGTCATTAAACTCCAGATAAACAAGAATTAAACTCCAGATAAACTGTAGTTAAACTCCAGTTAAACTGTTATTAAACTCCAGATAACTGTAATTAAACTCCAGATAAACTATAATTAAACTCCAGATAAACGAGAATTAAACTCCAGATAAACTATAATTAAACTCCAGATAACTGTAATTAAACTCCAGATAAACGAGAATTAAACTCCACATAAACTGTAATTAAACTCCAGATAACTGTAATTAAACTTCAGATAAACGAGAACTAAACTCCAGATAAAGTATAATTAAATTCCAGATAACTGTAATTAAACTCCAGATAACTGTAATTAACCTCCAGATAAACTTTAATTAAACTCCAGATAACTGTAATTAAACTCCATATAAACGAGAATTAAACTCCAGATAAACTATAATTAAACTCCAGATAAACTATAATTAAACTCCAGATAAACTATAATTAAACTCCAGATAACTGCAATTAAACTCCAGATAAACTGTAAAATCCAGATAACTGTAATTAAACTCCAGATAAATGAGGATTAAACTCCAGATAAACTATGATTAAACTCCAGATTGACTGTAAATAAACTACAGATAGCTGTAATTAACCTCCCGATAAACTGTAATTAAATTCCAGTTAAACTTTAATTAAACTCCAGATAACCATAATTAAACTCCAGATAAACGAGAATTAAACTCCAAATAAACTATAATTAAACTCCAGATAAACGAGAATTAAACTCCTGATAAACTATAATTAAACTCCAGATAAACTATAATTAAACTCCAGATAACTGCAATTAAACTCCAGATAAACTGTAAACTCCAGATAACTGTAATTAAACTCCAGATAAATGAGGATTAAACTCCAGATAAACTATGATTAAACTCCAGATTGACTGTAAATAAACTCCAGATAGCTGTAATTAACCTCCAGATAAACTGTAATTAAATTCCAGTTAAACTGTAATTAAACTCCAGATAACCGTAATTAAACTCCAGATAACTGCAATTAAACTCCAGATAAATGAGGATTAAACTCCAGATAAACTGTCATTAAACTCCAGATAAATGAGAATTAAACTCCAAATAAACTATAATTAAACTCCAGATAAACTATAATTAAACTCCAGATAACTGTAATTAAACTCCAGATAAACGAGAATTAAACTCCACATAAACTGTAATTAAACTCCAGATAACTGTAATTAAACTTCAGATAAACGAGAACTAAACTCCAGATAAACTATAATTAAACTCCAGATAAACTATAATTAAACTCCAGATAACTGCAATTAAACTCCAGATAAACTGTAAACTCCAGATAACTGTAATTAAACTCCAGATAAATGAGGATTAAACTCCAGATAAACTATGATTAAACTCCAGATTGACTGTAAATAAACTCCAGATAGCTGTAATTAACCTCCAGATAAACTGTAATTAAATTCCAGTTAAACTGTAATTAAACTCCAGATAACCGTAATTAAACTCCAGATAACTGCCATTAAACTCCAGATAAACTGTAATTAAACTCCAGATAACTGTAATTAAACTTCAGATAACTGTCATTAAACTCCAGATAAACAAGAATTAAACTCCAGATAAACTATAATTAAACTCCAGATAAACGAGAATTAAACTCCAGATAAACTGTAATTAAACTCCAGATAACTGTAATTAAACTTCAGATAAACGAGAACTAAACTCCAGATAAAGTATAATTAAATTCCAGATAACTGTAATTAAACTCCAGATAACTGTAATTAAACTCCAGATAACTGTAATTAACCTCCAGATAAACTTTAATTAAACTCCAGATAAACGAGAATTAAACTCCAGATAAACTATAATTAAACTCCAGATAAACTATAATTAAACTCCAGATAACTGCAATTAAACTCCAGATAAACTGTAAACTCCAGATAACTGTAATTAAACTCCAGATAAATGAGGATTAAACTCCAGATAAACTATGATTAAACTCCAGATTGACTGTAAATAAACTCCAGATAGCTGTAATTAACCTCCAGATAAACTGTAATTAAATTCCAGTTAAACTGTAATTAAACTCCAGATAACCGTAATTAAACTCCAGATAACTGTCATTAAACTCCAGATAAATGAGAATTAAACTCCAAATAAACTATAATTAAACTCCAGATAAACTATAATTAAACTCCAGATAAACTGTAAACTCCAGATAAATGTAATTAAACTCCAGATAAATAAGGATTAAACTCCAGATAAACTATAATTAAACTCCAGATTAACTGTAATTAAACTCCAGTTAAACTGTAATTAACCTCCAGATAAACTGTGATTAAACTCCAGATTAACTGTAATTAAACTCCAGATAACTGTAATTAAACTCCAGATTAACTGTAATTAATCTCCAGATTAACTGTAATTAAACTCCAGATAAACTGTAATTAAACTCCAGATTAACTGTAATTAAACTCCAGATAAACTGTAATTAAACTCCAGATAACTGTAATTAAACTTCAGATAACTGTCATTAAACTCCAGATAAACAAGAATTAAACTCCAGATAAAATGTAGTTAAACTCCAGTTAAACTGTTATTAAACTCCAGATAACTGTAATTAAACTCCAGATAAACTATAATTAAACTCCAGATAAACGAGAATTAAACTCCAGATAAACTATAATTAAACTCCAGATAACTGTAATTAAACTCCAGATAAACGAGAATTAAACTCCACATAAACTGTAATTAAACTCCAGATAACTGTAATTAAACTTCAGATAAACGAGAACTAAACTCCAGATAAAGTATAATTAAATTCCAGATAACTGTAATTAAACTCCAGATAACTGTAATTAACCTCCAGATAAACTTTAATTAAACTCCAGATAACTGTAATTAAACTCCAGATAAACGAGAATTAAACTCCAGATAAACTATAATTAAACTCCAGATAAACTATAATTAAACTCCAGATAACTGCAATTAAACTCCAGATAAATGAGGATTAAACTCCAGATAAACTGTCATTAAACTCCAGATAAATGAGAATTAAACTCCAAATAAACTATAATTAAACTCCAGATAAACTATAATTAAACTCCAGATAACTGTAATTAAACTCCAGATAAACGAGAATTAAACTCCACATAAACTGTAATTAAACTCCAGATAACTGTAATTAAACTTCAGATAAACGAGAACTAAACTCCAGATAAACTATAATTAAACTCCAGATAAACTGCAATTAAACTCCAGATAACTGCAATTAAACTCCAGATAAACTGTAAACTCCAGATAACTGTAATTAAACTCCAGATAAATGAGGATTAAACTCCAGATAAACTATGATTAAACTCCAGATTGACTGTAAATAAACTCCAGATAGCTGTAATTAACCTCCAGATAAACTGTAATTAAATTCCAGTTAAACTGTAATTAAACTCCAGATAACCGTAATTAAACTCCAGATAACTGTCATTAAACTCCAGATTAACTGTAATTAAACTCCAGATAAACTGTAATTAAACTCCAGATAACTGTAATTAAACTTCAGATAACTGTCATTAAACTCCAGATAAACAAGAATTAAACTCCAGATAAACTATAATTAAACTCCAGATAAACGAGAATTAAACTCCAGATAAACTATAATTAAACTCCAGATAACTGTAATTAAACTTCAGATAAACGAGAACTAAACTCCAGATAAAGTATAATTAAATTCCAGATAACTGTAATTAAACTCCAGATAACTGTAATTAAACTCCAGATAACTGTAATTAACCTCCAGATAAACTTTAATTAAACTCCAGATAAACGAGAATTAAACTCCAGATAAACTATAATTAAACTCCAGATAACTGCAATTAAACTCCAGATAAACTGTAAACTCCAGATAACTGTAATTAAACTCCAGATAAATGAGGATTAAACTCCAGATAAACTATGATTAAACTCCAGATTGACTGTAAATAAACTCCAGATAGCTGTAATTAACCTCCAGATAAACTGTAATTAAATTCCAGTTAAACTGTAATTAAACTCCAGATAACCGTAATTAAACTCCAGATAACTGTCATTAAACTCCAGATAAATGAGAATTAAACTCCAAATAAACTATAATTAAACTCCAGATAAACTATAATTAAACTCCAGATAAACTGTAAACTCCAGATAAATGTAATTAAACTCCAGATAAATAAGGATTAAACTCCAGATAAACTATAATTAAACTCCAGATTAACTGTAATTAAACTCCAGTTAAACTGTAATTAACCTCCAGATAAACTGTGATTAAACTCCAGATTAACTGTAATTAAACTCCAGATAACTGTAATTAAACTCCAGATTAACTGTAATTAATCTCCAGATTAACTGTAATTAAACTCCAGATAAACTGTAATTAAACTCCAGATAACTGTAATTAAACTTCAGATAACTGTCATTAAACTCCAGATAAACAAGAATTAAACTCCAGATAAACTGTAGTTAAACTCCAGTTAAACTGTTATTAAACTCCAGATAACTGTAATTAAACTCCAGATAAACTATAATTAAACTCCAGATAAACGAGAATTAAACTCCAGATAAACTATAATTAAACTCCAGATAACTGTAATTAAACTCCAGATAAACGAGAATTAAACTCCACATAAACTGTAATTAAACTCCAGATAACTGTAATTAAACTTCAGATAAACGAGAACTAAACTCCAGATAAAGTATAATTAAATTCCAGATAACTGTAATTAAACTCCAGATAACTGTAATTAACCTCCAGATAAACTTTAATTAAACTCCAGATAACTGTAATTAAACTCCAGATAAACGAGAATTAAACTCCAGATAAACTATAATTAAACTCCAGATAAACTATAATTAAACTCCAGATAACTGCAATTAAACTCCAGATAAATGAGGATTAAACTCCAGATAAATGAGGATTAAACTCCAGATAAACTGTCATTAAACTCCAGATAAATGAGAATTAAACTCCAAATAAACTATAATTAAACTCCAGATAAACTATAATTAAACTCCAGATAAACTGTAAACTCCAGATAAATGTAATTAAACTCCAGATAAATAAGGATTAAACTCCAGATAAACTATAATTAAACTCCAGATTAACTGTAATTAAACTCCAGTTAAACTGTAATTAACCTCCAGATAAACTGTGATTAAACTCCAGATTAACTGTAATTAAACTCCAGATAACTGTAATTAAACTCCAGATTAACTGTAATTAATCTCCAGATTAACTGTAATTAAACTCCAGATAAACTGTAATTAAACTCCAGATAACTGTAATTAAACTTCAGATAACTGTCATTAAACTCCAGATAAACAAGAATTAAACTCCAGATAAACTGTAGTTAAACTCCAGTTAAACTGTTATTAAACTCCAGATAACTGTAATTAAACTCCAGATAAACTATAATTAAACTCCAGATAAACGAGAATTAAACTCCAGATAAACTATAATTAAACTCCAGATAACTGTAATTAAACTTCAGATAAACGAGAACTAAACTCCAGATAAAGTATAATTAAATTCCAGATAACTGTAATTAAACTCCAGATAACTGTAATTAACCTCCAGATAAACTTTAATTAAACTCCAGATAACTGTAATTAAACTCCAGATAAACGAGAATTAAACTCCAGATAAACTATAATTAAACTCCAGATAAACTATAATTAAACTCCAGATAACTGCAATTAAACTCCAGATAAATGAGGATTAAACTCCAGATAAACTATGATTAAACTCCAGATTGACTGTAAATAAACTCCAGATAGCTGTAATTAAACTCCAGATAAACTATAATTAAACTCCAGATAAACTATAATTAAACTCCAGATAACTGTAATTAAACTCCAGATAAACGAGAATTAAACTCCACATAAACTGTAATTAAACTCCAGATAACTGTAATTAAACTTCAGATAAACGAGAACTAAACTCCAGATAAAGTATAATTAAATTCCAGATAACTGTAATTAAACTCCAGATAACTGTAATTAACCTCCAGATAAACTTTAATTAAACTCCAGATAACTGTAATTAAACTCCAGATAAACGAGAATTAAACTCCAGATAAACTATAATTAAACTCCAGATAAACTATAATTAAACTCCAGATAACTGCAATTAAACTCCAGATAAATGAGGATTAAACTCCAGATAAATGAGGATTAAACTCCAGATAAACTGTCATTAAACTCCAGATAAATGAGAATTAAACTCCAAATAAACTATAATTAAACTCCAGATAAACTATAATTAAACTCCAGATAAACTGTAAACTCCAGATAAATGTAATTAAACTCCAGATAAATAAGGATTAAACTCCAGATAAACTATAATTAAACTCCAGATTAACTGTAATTAAACTCCAGTTAAACTGTAATTAACCTCCAGATAAACTGTGATTAAACTCCAGATTAACTGTAATTAAACTCCAGATAACTGTAATTAAACTCCAGATTAACTGTAATTAATCTCCAGATTAACTGTAATTAAACTCCAGATAAACTGTAATTAAACTCCAGATAACTGTAATTAAACTTCAGATAACTGTCATTAAACTCCAGATAAACAAGAATTAAACTCCAGATAAACTGTAGTTAAACTCCAGTTAAACTGTTATTAAACTCCAGATAACTGTAATTAAACTCCAGATAAACTATAATTAAACTCCAGATAAACGAGAATTAAACTCCAGATAAACTATAATTAAACTCCAGATAACTGTAATTAAACTTCAGATAAACGAGAACTAAACTCCAGATAAAGTATAATTAAATTCCAGATAACTGTAATTAAACTCCAGATAACTGTAATTAACCTCCAGATAAACTTTAATTAAACTCCAGATAACTGTAATTAAACTCCAGATAAACGAGAATTAAACTCCAGATAAACTATAATTAAACTCCAGATAAACTATAATTAAACTCCAGATAACTGCAATTAAACTCCAGATAAATGAGGATTAAACTCCAGATAAACTATGATTAAACTCCAGATTGACTGTAAATAAACTCCAGATAGCTGTAATTAACCTCCAGATAAACTGTAATTAAATTCCAGTTAAACTTTAATTAAACTCCAGATAACCGTAATTAAACTCCAGATAACTGTCATTAAACTCCAGATAAACTATAATTAAACTCCAGATTAACTGTAATTAAACTCCAGTTAAACTATAATTAACCTCCAGATAAACTGTAATTAAACTCCAGATTAACTGTAATTAAACTCCAGTTAAACTGTAATTAAACTCCAGATAAACTGTAATTAAACTCCAGATAACTGTAATTAAACTCCAGATTAACTGTAATTAATCTCCAGATTAACTGTAATTAAACTCCAGATAAACTGTAATTAAACTCCAGATAACTGTAATTAAACTTCCGATAAACGAGAATTAAACTCCACATAAACTGTAATTAAACTCCAGATAACTGTAATTAAACTTCAGATAAACGAGAACTAAACTCCAGATAAAGTATAATTAAATTCCAGATAACTGTAATTAAACTCCAGATAACTGTAATTAACCTCCAGATAAACTTTAATTAAACTCCAGATAACTGTAATTAAACTCCAGATAAACGAGAATTAAACTCCAGATAAACTATAATTAAACTCCAGATAAACGAGAATTAAACTCCAGATAAACTATAATTAAACTCCAGATAACTGTAATTAAACTCCAGATAAACGAGAATTAAACTCCACATAAACTGTAATTAAACTCCAGATAACTGTAATTAAACTTCAGATAAACGAGAACTAAACTCCAGATAAAGTATAATTAAATTCCAGATAACTGTAATTAAACTCCAGATGAACTATGATTAATCTCCAGATTGACTGTAAATAAACTCCAGATAGCTGTAATTAACCTCCAGATAAACTGTAATTAAATTCCAGTTAAACTGTAATTAAACTCCAGATAACTGTCATTAAACTCCAGATAAACGAGAATTAACTCCAAATAAACTGTAATTAAACTCCAGATAACTGTAATTAAACTTCAGATAAACGAGAACTAAACTCCAGATAAAGTATAATTAAATTCCAGATAACTGTAATTAAACTCCAGATAACTGTAATTAACCTCCAGATAAACTTTAATTAAACTCCAGATAACTGTAATTAAACTCCAGATAAACGAGAATTAAACTCCAGATAAACTATAATTAAACTCCAGATAAACTATAATTAAACTCCAGATAACTGCAATTAAACTCCAGATAAATGAGGATTAAACTCCAGATAAACTATGATTAAACTCCAGATTGACTGTAAATAAACTCCAGATAGCTGTAATTAAACTCCAGATAAACTATAATTAAACTCCAGATAAACTATAATTAAACTCCAGATAACTGTAATTAAACTCCAGATAAACGAGAATTAAACTCCACATAAACTGTAATTAAACTCCAGATAACTGTAATTAAACTTCAGATAAACGAGAACTAAACTCCAGATAAAGTATAATTAAATTCCAGATAACTGTAATTAAACTCCAGATAACTGTAATTAACCTCCAGATAAACTTTAATTAAACTCCAGATAACTGTAATTAAACTCCAGATAAACGAGAATTAAACTCCAGATAAACTATAATTAAACTCCAGATAAACTATAATTAAACTCCAGATAACTGCAATTAAACTCCAGATAAATGAGGATTAAACTCCAGATAAATGAGGATTAAACTCCAGATAAACTGTCATTAAACTCCAGATAAATGAGAATTAAACTCCAAATAAACTATAATTAAACTCCAGATAAACTATAATTAAACTCCAGATAAACTGTAAACTCCAGATAAATGTAATTAAACTCCAGATAAATAAGGATTAAACTCCAGATAAACTATAATTAAACTCCAGATTAACTGTAATTAAACTCCAGTTAAACTGTAATTAACCTCCAGATAAACTGTGATTAAACTCCAGATTAACTGTAATTAAACTCCAGATAACTGTAATTAAACTCCAGATTAACTGTAATTAATCTCCAGATTAACTGTAATTAAACTCCAGATAAACTGTAATTAAACTCCAGATAACTGTAATTAAACTTCAGATAACTGTCATTAAACTCCAGATAAACAAGAATTAAACTCCAGATAAACTGTAGTTAAACTCCAGTTAAACTGTTATTAAACTCCAGATAACTGTAATTAAACTCCAGATAAACTATAATTAAACTCCAGATAAACGAGAATTAAACTCCAGATAAACTATAATTAAACTCCAGATAACTGTAATTAAACTTCAGATAAACGAGAACTAAACTCCAGATAAAGTATAATTAAATTCCAGATAACTGTAATTAAACTCCAGATAACTGTAATTAACCTCCAGATAAACTTTAATTAAACTCCAGATAACTGTAATTAAACTCCAGATAAACGAGAATTAAACTCCAGATAAACTATAATTAAACTCCAGATAAACTATAATTAAACTCCAGATAACTGCAATTAAACTCCAGATAAATGAGGATTAAACTCCAGATAAACTATGATTAAACTCCAGATTGACTGTAAATAAACTCCAGATAGCTGTAATTAACCTCCAGATAAACTGTAATTAAATTCCAGTTAAACTTTAATTAAACTCCAGATAACCGTAATTAAACTCCAGATAACTGTCATTAAACTCCAGATAAACTATAATTAAACTCCAGATTAACTGTAATTAAACTCCAGTTAAACTATAATTAACCTCCAGATAAACTGTAATTAAACTCCAGATTAACTGTAATTAAACTCCAGTTAAACTGTAATTAAACTCCAGATAAACTGTAATTAAACTCCAGATAACTGTAATTAAACTCCAGATTAACTGTAATTAATCTCCAGATTAACTGTAATTAAACTCCAGATAAACTGTAATTAAACTCCAGATAACTGTAATTAAACTTCCGATAAACGAGAATTAAACTCCACATAAACTGTAATTAAACTCCAGATAACTGTAATTAAACTTCAGATAAACGAGAACTAAACTCCAGATAAAGTATAATTAAATTCCAGATAACTGTAATTAAACTCCAGATAACTGTAATTAACCTCCAGATAAACTTTAATTAAACTCCAGATAACTGTAATTAAACTCCAGATAAACGAGAATTAAACTCCAGATAAACTATAATTAAACTCCAGATAAACGAGAATTAAACTCCAGATAAACTATAATTAAACTCCAGATAACTGTAATTAAACTCCAGATAAACGAGAATTAAACTCCACATAAACTGTAATTAAACTCCAGATAACTGTAATTAAACTTCAGATAAACGAGAACTAAACTCCAGATAAAGTATAATTAAATTCCAGATAACTGTAATTAAACTCCAGATGAACTATGATTAATCTCCAGATTGACTGTAAATAAACTCCAGATAGCTGTAATTAACCTCCAGATAAACTGTAATTAAATTCCAGTTAAACTGTAATTAAACTCCAGATAACTGTCATTAAACTCCAGATAAACGAGAATTAACTCCAAATAAACTATAATTAAACTCCAGATAAACTATAATTAAACTCCAGATAAACTGTAAACTCCAGATAAATGTAATTAAACTCCAGATAAATAAGGATGAAACTCCAGATAAACTATAATTAAACTCCAGATTAACTGTAATTAAACTCCAGTTAAACTGTAATTAACCTCCAGATAAACTGTAATTAAACTCCAGATTAACTGTAATTAAACTCCAGTTAAACTGTAATTAAACTCCAGATTAACTGTAATTAAACTCCAGATAAACTGTAATTAAACTCTAGTTAAACTGTAATTAAACTCCAGATAACTGTAATTAAACTCCAGATAACTGTAATTAAACTCCAGATTAACTGTAATTAAACTCCAGTTAAACTGTAATTAAACTCCAGATAACTGTAATTAAACTCCAGATAACTGTAATTAACCTCCAGATAAACTTTAATTAAACTCCAGATAACTGTAATTAAACTCCAGATAAACGAGAATTAAACTCCAGATAAACTATAATTAAACTCCAGATAAACTATAATTAATCTCCAGATAACTGCAATTAAACTCCAGATAAACTGTAAACTCCAGATAACTGTAATTAAACTCCAGATAAATGAGGATTAAACTCCAGATAAACTATGATTAATCTCCAGATTGACTGTAAATAAACTCCAGATAGCTGTAATTAACCTCCAGATAAACTGTAATTAAATTCCAGTTAAACTGTAATTAAACTCCAGATAACCGTAATTAAACTCCAGATAACTGTCATTAAACTCCAGATAAACGAGAATTAAACTCCAAATAAACTATAATTAAACTCCAGATAAACTATAATTAAACTCCAGATAAACTGGAAACTCCAGATAAATGTAATTAAACTCCAGATAAATAAGGATTAAACTCCAGATAAACTATAATTAAACTCCAGATTAACTGTAATTAAACTCCAGTTAAACTGTAATTAACCTCCAGATAAACTGTAATTAAACTCCAGATTAACTGTAATTAAACTCCAGTTAAACTGTAATTAAACTCCAGATAACTGTAATTAAACTCCAGATTAACTGTAATTAATCTCCAGATTAACTGTAATTAAACTCCAGATAAACTGTAATTAAACTCCAGATAACTGTAATTAAACTCCAGATAACTGTAATTAACCTCCAGATAAACTTTAATTAAACTCCAGATAACTGTAATTAAACTCCAGATAAACGAGAATTAAACTCCAGATAAACTATAATTAAACTCCAGATAAACTATAATTAAACTCCAGATAACTGCAATTAAACTCCAGATAAACTGTAAACTCCAGATAAATGAGAATTAAACTCCAGATAAATGAGGATTAAACTCCAGATAAACTATGATTAAACTCCAGATTGACTGTAAATAAACTCCATATAGCTGTAATTAACCTCCAGATAAACTGTAATTAAATTCCAGTTAAACTTTAATTTAACTCCAGATAACCGTAATTAAACTCCAGATAACTGTCATTAAACTCCAGATAAACGAGAATTAAACTCCAAATAAACTATAATTAAACTCCAGATAAACTATAATTAAACTCCAGATAAACTGTAAACTCCAGATAAATGTAATTAAACTCCAGATAAATAAGGATTAAACTCCAGATAAACTATAATTAAACTCCAGATTAACTGTAATTAAACTCCAGTTAAACTGTAATTAAACTCCAGATAAACTGTAATTAAACTCCAGATAACTGTAATTAAACTCCAGATTAACTGTAATTAATCTCCAGATTAACTGTAATTAAACTCCAGATAAACTGTAATTAAACTCCAGATAACTGTAATTAAACTTCAGATAACTGTCATTAAACTCCAGATAAACGAGAATTAAACTCCAAATAAACTATAATTAAACTCCAGATAAACTATAATTAAACTCCAGATAAACTGTAAACTCCAGATAAATGTAATTAAACTCCAGATAAATAAGGATTAAACTCCAGATAAACTATAATTAAACTCCAAATTAACTGTAATTAAACTCCAGTTAAACTGTAATTAACCTCCAGATAAACTGTAATTAAACTCCAGATTAACTGTAATTAAACTCCAGTTAAACTGTAATTAAACTCCAGATAAACTGTAATTAAACTCCAGATAAACTGTAATTAAACTCTAGTTAAACTGTAATTAAACTCCAGATAACTGTAATTAAACTCCAGATAAACAAGAATTAAACTCCAGATAAACTATAATTAAACTCCAGATAACTGTAATTAAACTCCAGATTAACTGTAAATAACCTCCAGATAAACTTTAATTAAACTCCAGATAACTGTAATTAAACTCCAGATAAAGGAGAATTAAACTCCAGATAAACTATAATTAAACTCCAGATAAACTATAATTAAACTCCAGATAACTGCAATTAAACTCCAGATAAACTGTAATTAAACTCTAGTTAAACTGTAATTAAACTCCAGATAACTGTAATTAAACTCCAGATAAACGAGAATTGAACTCCAGATAAACTGTAATTAAACTCCAGATAACTGTAATTAAACTCCAGATAAACTGTAATTAAACTCCAGATAACTGTAATTAAACTCCAGATAACTGTAATTAAACTCAAGATTAACTGTAATTAAACTCCAGTTAAACTGTAATTAAACTCCAGATAACTGTAAATAACCTCCAGATAAACTTTAATTAAACTCCAGATAACTGTAATTAAACTCCAGATAAACGAGAATTAAACTCCAGATAAACTATAATTAAACTCCAGATAAACTATAATTAAACTCCAGATAACTGCAATTAAACTCCAGATAAACTGTAAACTCCAGATAACTGTAATTAAACTCCAGATAAATGAGGATTAACCTCCAGATAAACTGTAATTAAATTCCAGTTAAACTGTAATTAAACTCCAGATAACCGTAATTAAACTCCAGATAACTGTCATTAAACTCCAGATAAACGAGAATTAAACTCCAAATAAACTATAATTAAACTCCAGATAAACTATGATTAAACTCCAGATTGACTGTAAATAAACTCCAGATAGCTGTAATTAACCTCCAGATAAACTGTAATTAAATTCCAGTTAAACTGTAATTAAACTCCAGATAACTGTAATTAAACTCCAGATAACTGTCATTAAACTCCAGATAAACGAGAATTAAACTCCAAATAAACTATAATTAAACTCCAGATAAACTATAATTAAACTCCAGATA
Organism: Telmatherina bonti; assembly: GCF_933228915.1. Lineage (NCBI taxonomy): Eukaryota > Metazoa > Chordata > Actinopteri > Atheriniformes > Telmatherinidae > Telmatherina > Telmatherina bonti. The sequence goes on along the minus strand of NC_136610.1, from coordinate 39,407,324 downwards.
AACTGTAAACTCCAGATAAATGTAATTAAACTCCAGATAAATAAGGATTCAACTCCAGATAAACTATAATTAAACTCCAGATTAACTGTAATTAAACTCCAGTTAAACTGTAATTAACCTCCAGATAAACTGTAATTAAACTCCAGATTAACTGTAATTAAACTCCAGTTAAACTGTAATTAAACTCCAGATAAACTGTAATTAAACTCCAGATAACTGTAATTAAACTCCAGATAAACTATAATTAAACTCCAGATAAACTATAATTAAACTCCAGATAACTGCAATTAAACTCCAGATAAACTGTAAAATCCAGATAACTGTAATTAAACTCCAGATAAATGAGGATTAAACTCCAGATAAACTATGATTAAACTCCAGATTGACTGTAAATAAACTCCAGATAGCTGTAATTAACCTCCAGATAAACTGTAATTAAATTCCAATTAAACTGTAATTAAACTCCAGATAACCGTAATTAAACTCCAGATAACTGTCATTAAACTCCAGATTAACTATAATTAAACTCCAGATAACTGTAATTAAACTCCAGATAAACGAGAATTAAACTCCACATAAACTGTAATTAAACTCCAGATAACTGTAATTAAACTTCAGATAAACGAGAACTAAACTCCAGATAACTGTAATTAACCTCCAGATAAACTTTAATTAAACTCCAGATAACTGTAATTAACCTCCAGATAAACTTTAATTAAACTCCAGATAACTGTAATTAAACTCCAGATAAACGAGAATTAAACTCCAGATAAACTATAATTAAACTCCAGATAAACTATAATTAAACTCCAGATAACTGCAATTAAACTCCAGATAAACTGTAAAATCCAGATAACTGTAATTAAACTTCAGATAAATGAGGATTAAACTCCAGATAAACTATGATTAAACTCCAGATTGACTGTAAATAAACTACAGATAGCTGTAATTAAACTCCAGATAACTGTAATTAACCTCCAGATAAACTTTAATTAAACTCCAGATAACTGTAATTAAACTCCAGATAAACGAGAATTAAACTCCAGATAAACTATAATTAAACTCCAGATAAACTGTAAACTCCAGATAAATGTAATTAAACTCCAGATAAATAAGGATTAAACTCCAGATAAACTATAATTAAACTCCAGATTAACTGTAATTAAACTCCAGTTAAACTGTAATTAACCTCCAGATAAACTGTAATTAAACTCCAGATTAACTGTAATTAAACTCCAGTTAAACTGTAATTAAACTCCAGATAAACTGTAATTAAACTCCAGATAACTGTAATTAACCTCCAGATAAACTATAATTAAACTCCAGATAAACTATAATTAAACTCCAGATAACTGCAATTAAACTCCAGATAACCGTAATTAAACTCCAGATAACTGTCATTAAACTTCAGATAAACGAGAATTAAACTCCAAATAAACTATAATTAAACTCCAGATAAACTATGATTAAACTCCAGATTGACTGTAAATAAACTCCAGATAGCTGTAATTAACCTCCAGATAAACTGTAATTAAATTCCAGTTAAACTGTAATTAAACTCCAGATAACCGTAATTAAACTCCAGATAACTGTCATTAAACTCCAGATAAACGAGAATTAAACTCCAAATAAACTATAATTAAACTCCAGATAAACTATAATTAAACTCTAGATAAACTGTAAACTCCAGATAACTGTAATTAAACTCCAGATAAACTATAATTAAACTCCAGATAAACGAGAATTAAACTCCAGATAAACTATAATTAAACTCCAGATAACTGTAATTAAACTTCAGATAAACGAGAACTAAACTCCAGATAAAGTATAATTAAATTCCAGATAACTGTAATTAAACTCCAGATAACTGTAATTAACCTCCAGATAAACTTTAATTAAACTCCAGATAACTGTAATTAAACTCCAGATAAACGAGAATTAAACTCCAGATAAACTATAATTAAACTCCAGATAAACTATAATTAAACTCCAGATAACTGCAATTAAACTCCAGATAAATGAGGATTAAACTCCAGATAAACTATGATTAAACTCCAGATTGACTGTAAATAAACTCCAGATAGCTGTAATTAACCTCCAGATAAACTGTAATTAAATTCCAGTTAAACTTTAATTAAACTCCAGATAACCGTAATTAAACTCCAGATAACTGTCATTAAACTCCAGATAAACTATAATTAAACTCCAGATTAACTGTAATTAAACTCCAGTTAAACTATAATTAACCTCCAGATAAACTGTAATTAAACTCCAGATTAACTGTAATTAAACTCCAGTTAAACTGTAATTAAACTCCAGATAAACTGTAATTAAACTCCAGATAACTGTAATTAAACTCCAGATTAACTGTAATTAATCTCCAGATTAACTGTAATTAAACTCCAGATAAACTGTAATTAAACTCCAGATAACTGTAATTAAACTTCCGATAAACGAGAATTAAACTCCACATAAACTGTAATTAAACTCCAGATAACTGTAATTAAACTTCAGATAAACGAGAACTAAACTCCAGATAAAGTATAATTAAATTCCAGATAACTGTAATTAAACTCCAGATAACTGTAATTAACCTCCAGATAAACTTTAATTAAACTCCAGATAACTGTAATTAAACTCCAGATAAACGAGAATTAAACTCCAGATAAACTATAATTAAACTCCAGATAAACGAGAATTAAACTCCAGATAAACTATAATTAAACTCCAGATAACTGTAATTAAACTCCAGATAAACGAGAATTAAACTCCACATAAACTGTAATTAAACTCCAGATAACTGTAATTAAACTTCAGATAAACGAGAACTAAACTCCAGATAAAGTATAATTAAATTCCAGATAACTGTAATTAAACTCCAGATGAACTATGATTAATCTCCAGATTGACTGTAAATAAACTCCAGATAGCTGTAATTAACCTCCAGATAAACTGTAATTAAATTCCAGTTAAACTGTAATTAAACTCCAGATAACTGTCATTAAACTCCAGATAAACGAGAATTAACTCCAAATAAACTGTAATTAAACTCCAGATAACTGTAATTAAACTTCAGATAAACGAGAACTAAACTCCAGATAAAGTATAATTAAATTCCAGATAACTGTAATTAAACTCCAGATAACTGTAATTAACCTCCAGATAAACTTTAATTAAACTCCAGATAACTGTAATTAAACTCCAGATAAACGAGAATTAAACTCCAGATAAACTATAATTAAACTCCAGATAAACTATAATTAAACTCCAGATAACTGCAATTAAACTCCAGATAAATGAGGATTAAACTCCAGATAAACTATGATTAAACTCCAGATTGACTGTAAATAAACTCCAGATAGCTGTAATTAAACTCCAGATAAACTATAATTAAACTCCAGATAAACTATAATTAAACTCCAGATAACTGTAATTAAACTCCAGATAAACGAGAATTAAACTCCACATAAACTGTAATTAAACTCCAGATAACTGTAATTAAACTTCAGATAAACGAGAACTAAACTCCAGATAAAGTATAATTAAATTCCAGATAACTGTAATTAAACTCCAGATAACTGTAATTAACCTCCAGATAAACTTTAATTAAACTCCAGATAACTGTAATTAAACTCCAGATAAACGAGAATTAAACTCCAGATAAACTATAATTAAACTCCAGATAAACTATAATTAAACTCCAGATAACTGCAATTAAACTCCAGATAAATGAGGATTAAACTCCAGATAAATGAGGATTAAACTCCAGATAAACTGTCATTAAACTCCAGATAAATGAGAATTAAACTCCAAATAAACTATAATTAAACTCCAGATAAACTATAATTAAACTCCAGATAAACTGTAAACTCCAGATAAATGTAATTAAACTCCAGATAAATAAGGATTAAACTCCAGATAAACTATAATTAAACTCCAGATTAACTGTAATTAAACTCCAGTTAAACTGTAATTAACCTCCAGATAAACTGTGATTAAACTCCAGATTAACTGTAATTAAACTCCAGATAACTGTAATTAAACTCCAGATTAACTGTAATTAATCTCCAGATTAACTGTAATTAAACTCCAGATAAACTGTAATTAAACTCCAGATAACTGTAATTAAACTTCAGATAACTGTCATTAAACTCCAGATAAACAAGAATTAAACTCCAGATAAACTGTAGTTAAACTCCAGTTAAACTGTTATTAAACTCCAGATAACTGTAATTAAACTCCAGATAAACTATAATTAAACTCCAGATAAACGAGAATTAAACTCCAGATAAACTATAATTAAACTCCAGATAACTGTAATTAAACTTCAGATAAACGAGAACTAAACTCCAGATAAAGTATAATTAAATTCCAGATAACTGTAATTAAACTCCAGATAACTGTAATTAACCTCCAGATAAACTTTAATTAAACTCCAGATAACTGTAATTAAACTCCAGATAAACGAGAATTAAACTCCAGATAAACTATAATTAAACTCCAGATAAACTATAATTAAACTCCAGATAACTGCAATTAAACTCCAGATAAATGAGGATTAAACTCCAGATAAACTATGATTAAACTCCAGATTGACTGTAAATAAACTCCAGATAGCTGTAATTAACCTCCAGATAAACTGTAATTAAATTCCAGTTAAACTTTAATTAAACTCCAGATAACCGTAATTAAACTCCAGATAACTGTCATTAAACTCCAGATAAACTATAATTAAACTCCAGATTAACTGTAATTAAACTCCAGTTAAACTATAATTAACCTCCAGATAAACTGTAATTAAACTCCAGATTAACTGTAATTAAACTCCAGTTAAACTGTAATTAAACTCCAGATAAACTGTAATTAAACTCCAGATAACTGTAATTAAACTCCAGATTAACTGTAATTAATCTCCAGATTAACTGTAATTAAACTCCAGATAAACTGTAATTAAACTCCAGATAACTGTAATTAAACTTCCGATAAACGAGAATTAAACTCCACATAAACTGTAATTAAACTCCAGATAACTGTAATTAAACTTCAGATAAACGAGAACTAAACTCCAGATAAAGTATAATTAAATTCCAGATAACTGTAATTAAACTCCAGATAACTGTAATTAACCTCCAGATAAACTTTAATTAAACTCCAGATAACTGTAATTAAACTCCAGATAAACGAGAATTAAACTCCAGATAAACTATAATTAAACTCCAGATAAACGAGAATTAAACTCCAGATAAACTATAATTAAACTCCAGATAACTGTAATTAAACTCCAGATAAACGAGAATTAAACTCCACATAAACTGTAATTAAACTCCAGATAACTGTAATTAAACTTCAGATAAACGAGAACTAAACTCCAGATAAAGTATAATTAAATTCCAGATAACTGTAATTAAACTCCAGATGAACTATGATTAATCTCCAGATTGACTGTAAATAAACTCCAGATAGCTGTAATTAACCTCCAGATAAACTGTAATTAAATTCCAGTTAAACTGTAATTAAACTCCAGATAACTGTCATTAAACTCCAGATAAACGAGAATTAACTCCAAATAAACTATAATTAAACTCCAGATAAACTATAATTAAACTCCAGATAAACTGTAAACTCCAGATAAATGTAATTAAACTCCAGATAAATAAGGATGAAACTCCAGATAAACTATAATTAAACTCCAGATTAACTGTAATTAAACTCCAGTTAAACTGTAATTAACCTCCAGATAAACTGTAATTAAACTCCAGATTAACTGTAATTAAACTCCAGTTAAACTGTAATTAAACTCCAGATTAACTGTAATTAAACTCCAGATAAACTGTAATTAAACTCTAGTTAAACTGTAATTAAACTCCAGATAACTGTAATTAAACTCCAGATAACTGTAATTAAACTCCAGATTAACTGTAATTAAACTCCAGTTAAACTGTAATTAAACTCCAGATAACTGTAATTAAACTCCAGATAACTGTAATTAACCTCCAGATAAACTTTAATTAAACTCCAGATAACTGTAATTAAACTCCAGATAAACGAGAATTAAACTCCAGATAAACTATAATTAAACTCCAGATAAACTATAATTAATCTCCAGATAACTGCAATTAAACTCCAGATAAACTGTAAACTCCAGATAACTGTAATTAAACTCCAGATAAATGAGGATTAAACTCCAGATAAACTATGATTAATCTCCAGATTGACTGTAAATAAACTCCAGATAGCTGTAATTAACCTCCAGATAAACTGTAATTAAATTCCAGTTAAACTGTAATTAAACTCCAGATAACCGTAATTAAACTCCAGATAACTGTCATTAAACTCCAGATAAACGAGAATTAAACTCCAAATAAACTATAATTAAACTCCAGATAAACTATAATTAAACTCCAGATAAACTGGAAACTCCAGATAAATGTAATTAAACTCCAGATAAATAAGGATTAAACTCCAGATAAACTATAATTAAACTCCAGATTAACTGTAATTAAACTCCAGTTAAACTGTAATTAACCTCCAGATAAACTGTAATTAAACTCCAGATTAACTGTAATTAAACTCCAGTTAAACTGTAATTAAACTCCAGATAACTGTAATTAAACTCCAGATTAACTGTAATTAATCTCCAGATTAACTGTAATTAAACTCCAGATAAACTGTAATTAAACTCCAGATAACTGTAATTAAACTCCAGATAACTGTAATTAACCTCCAGATAAACTTTAATTAAACTCCAGATAACTGTAATTAAACTCCAGATAAACGAGAATTAAACTCCAGATAAACTATAATTAAACTCCAGATAAACTATAATTAAACTCCAGATAACTGCAATTAAACTCCAGATAAACTGTAAACTCCAGATAAATGAGAATTAAACTCCAGATAAATGAGGATTAAACTCCAGATAAACTATGATTAAACTCCAGATTGACTGTAAATAAACTCCATATAGCTGTAATTAACCTCCAGATAAACTGTAATTAAATTCCAGTTAAACTTTAATTTAACTCCAGATAACCGTAATTAAACTCCAGATAACTGTCATTAAACTCCAGATAAACGAGAATTAAACTCCAAATAAACTATAATTAAACTCCAGATAAACTATAATTAAACTCCAGATAAACTGTAAACTCCAGATAAATGTAATTAAACTCCAGATAAATAAGGATTAAACTCCAGATAAACTATAATTAAACTCCAGATTAACTGTAATTAAACTCCAGTTAAACTGTAATTAAACTCCAGATAAACTGTAATTAAACTCCAGATAACTGTAATTAAACTCCAGATTAACTGTAATTAATCTCCAGATTAACTGTAATTAAACTCCAGATAAACTGTAATTAAACTCCAGATAACTGTAATTAAACTTCAGATAACTGTCATTAAACTCCAGATAAACGAGAATTAAACTCCAAATAAACTATAATTAAACTCCAGATAAACTATAATTAAACTCCAGATAAACTGTAAACTCCAGATAAATGTAATTAAACTCCAGATAAATAAGGATTAAACTCCAGATAAACTATAATTAAACTCCAAATTAACTGTAATTAAACTCCAGTTAAACTGTAATTAACCTCCAGATAAACTGTAATTAAACTCCAGATTAACTGTAATTAAACTCCAGTTAAACTGTAATTAAACTCCAGATAAACTGTAATTAAACTCCAGATAAACTGTAATTAAACTCTAGTTAAACTGTAATTAAACTCCAGATAACTGTAATTAAACTCCAGATAAACAAGAATTAAACTCCAGATAAACTATAATTAAACTCCAGATAACTGTAATTAAACTCCAGATTAACTGTAAATAACCTCCAGATAAACTTTAATTAAACTCCAGATAACTGTAATTAAACTCCAGATAAAGGAGAATTAAACTCCAGATAAACTATAATTAAACTCCAGATAAACTATAATTAAACTCCAGATAACTGCAATTAAACTCCAGATAAACTGTAATTAAACTCTAGTTAAACTGTAATTAAACTCCAGATAACTGTAATTAAACTCCAGATAAACGAGAATTGAACTCCAGATAAACTGTAATTAAACTCCAGATAACTGTAATTAAACTCCAGATAAACTGTAATTAAACTCCAGATAACTGTAATTAAACTCCAGATAACTGTAATTAAACTCAAGATTAACTGTAATTAAACTCCAGTTAAACTGTAATTAAACTCCAGATAACTGTAAATAACCTCCAGATAAACTTTAATTAAACTCCAGATAACTGTAATTAAACTCCAGATAAACGAGAATTAAACTCCAGATAAACTATAATTAAACTCCAGATAAACTATAATTAAACTCCAGATAACTGCAATTAAACTCCAGATAAACTGTAAACTCCAGATAACTGTAATTAAACTCCAGATAAATGAGGATTAACCTCCAGATAAACTGTAATTAAATTCCAGTTAAACTGTAATTAAACTCCAGATAACCGTAATTAAACTCCAGATAACTGTCATTAAACTCCAGATAAACGAGAATTAAACTCCAAATAAACTATAATTAAACTCCAGATAAACTATGATTAAACTCCAGATTGACTGTAAATAAACTCCAGATAGCTGTAATTAACCTCCAGATAAACTGTAATTAAATTCCAGTTAAACTGTAATTAAACTCCAGATAACTGTAATTAAACTCCAGATAACTGTCATTAAACTCCAGATAAACGAGAATTAAACTCCAAATAAACTATAATTAAACTCCAGATAAACTATAATTAAACTCCAGATAAACTGTAAACTCCAGATAAATGTAATTAAACTCCAGATAAATAAGGATTCAACTCCAGATAAACTATAATTAAACTCCAGATTAACTGTAATTAAACTCCAGTTAAACTGTAATTAACCTCCAGATAAACTGTAATTAAACTCCAGATTAACTGTAATTAAACTCCAGTTAAACTGTAATTAAACTCCAGATAAACTGTAATTAAACTCCAGATAACTGTAATTAAACTCCAGATAAACTATAATTAAACTCCAGATAAACTATAATTAAACTCCAGATAACTGCAATTAAACTCCAGATAAACTGTAAAATCCAGATAACTGTAATTAAACTCCAGATAAATGAGGATTAAACTCCAGATAAACTATGATTAAACTCCAGATTGACTGTAAATAAACTCCAGATAGCTGTAATTAACCTCCAGATAAACTGTAATTAAATTCCAATTAAACTGTAATTAAACTCCAGATAACCGTAATTAAACTCCAGATAACTGTCATTAAACTCCAGATTAACTATAATTAAACTCCAGATAACTGTAATTAAACTCCAGATAAACGAGAATTAAACTCCACATAAACTGTAATTAAACTCCAGATAACTGTAATTAAACTTCAGATAAACGAGAACTAAACTCCAGATAACTGTAATTAACCTCCAGATAAACTTTAATTAAACTCCAGATAACTGTAATTAACCTCCAGATAAACTTTAATTAAACTCCAGATAACTGTAATTAAACTCCAGATAAACGAGAATTAAACTCCAGATAAACTATAATTAAACTCCAGATAAACTATAATTAAACTCCAGATAACTGCAATTAAACTCCAGATAAACTGTAAAATCCAGATAACTGTAATTAAACTTCAGATAAATGAGGATTAAACTCCAGATAAACTATGATTAAACTCCAGATTGACTGTAAATAAACTACAGATAGCTGTAATTAAACTCCAGATAACTGTAATTAACCTCCAGATAAACTTTAATTAAACTCCAGATAACTGTAATTAAACTCCAGATAAACGAGAATTAAACTCCAGATAAACTATAATTAAACTCCAGATAAACTGTAAACTCCAGATAAATGTAATTAAACTCCAGATAAATAAGGATTAAACTCCAGATAAACTATAATTAAACTCCAGATTAACTGTAATTAAACTCCAGTTAAACTGTAATTAACCTCCAGATAAACTGTAATTAAACTCCAGATTAACTGTAATTAAACTCCAGTTAAACTGTAATTAAACTCCAGATAAACTGTAATTAAACTCCAGATAACTGTAATTAACCTCCAGATAAACTATAATTAAACTCCAGATAAACTATAATTAAACTCCAGATAACTGCAATTAAACTCCAGATAACCGTAATTAAACTCCAGATAACTGTCATTAAACTTCAGATAAACGAGAATTAAACTCCAAATAAACTATAATTAAACTCCAGATAAACTATGATTAAACTCCAGATTGACTGTAAATAAACTCCAGATAGCTGTAATTAACCTCCAGATAAACTGTAATTAAATTCCAGTTAAACTGTAATTAAACTCCAGATAACCGTAATTAAACTCCAGATAACTGTCATTAAACTCCAGATAAACGAGAATTAAACTCCAAATAAACTATAATTAAACTCCAGATAAACTATAATTAAACTCTAGATAAACTGTAAACTCCAGATAAATGTAATTAAACTCCAGATAAATAAGGATTAAACTCCAGATAAACTATAATTAAACTCCACATAAACTGTAATTAAACTCCAGTTAAACTGTAATTAACCTCCAGATAAACTGTAATTAAACTCCAGATAACTGTAATTAAACTCCAGATAAACGAGAATTAAACTCCAGATAAACTATAATTAAACTCCAGATAAACTATAATTAAACTCCAGATAACTGCAATTAAACTCCAGATAAACTGTAAAATCCAGATAACTGTAATTAAACTCCAGATAAATGAGGATTAAACTCCAGATAAACTATGATTAAACTCCAGATTGACTGTAAATAAACTACAGATAGCTGTAATTAACCTCCAGATAAACTGTAATTAAATTCCAGTTAAACTTTAATTAAACTCCAGATAACCATAATTAAACTCCAGATAACTGTCATTAAACTCCAGATAAACGAGAATTAAACTCCAAATAAACTATAATTAAACTCCAGATAAACTATAATTAAACTCCAGATAAACTGTAAACTCCAGATAAATGTAATTAAACTCCAGATAAATAAGGATTAAACTCCAGATTAACTGTAATTAAACTCCAGTTAAACTGTAATTAAACTCCAGATAAACTGTAATTAACCTCCAGATAAACTGTAATTAAACTCCAGATTAACTGTAATTAAACTCCAGTTAAACTGTAATTAAACTCCAGATAAACTGTAATTAAACTCCAGATAACTGTAAATAACCTCCAGATAAACTTTAATTAAACTCCAGATAACTGTAATTAAACTCCAGATAAACGAGAATTAAACTCCAGATAAACTATAATTAAACTCCAGATAAACTATAATTAAACTCCAGATAACTGCAATTAAACTCCAGATAAACTGTAAACTCCAGATAACTGTAATTAAACTCCAGATAAATGAGGACTAAACTCCAGATAAACTATGATTAAACTCCAGATTGACTGTAAATAAACTCCAGATAGCTGTAATTAACCTCCAGATAAACTGTAATTAAGTTCCAGTTAAACTGTAATTAAACTCCAGATAACCGTAATTAAACTCCAGATAAGTGTCATTAAACTCCAGATAAACGAGAATTAAACTCCAAATAAACTATAATTAAACTCCAGATAAACTATGATTAAACTCCAGATTGACTGTAAATAAACTCCAGATAACTGTAATTAAACTCCAGATAACTGTAATTAACCTCGAGATAAACTGTAATTAACCTCCAGTTAAACTGTAATTAAACTCCAGATAACTGTAATTAAACTCCAGATAACTGTAAATAACCTCCAGATAAACTTTAATTAAACTCCAGATAACTGTAATTAAACTCCAGATAAACGAGAATTAAACTCCAGATAAACTATAATTAAACTCCAGATAAACTATAATTAAACTCCAGATAACTGCAATTAAACTCCAGATAAACTATAAACTCCAGATAAATGAGGATTAAACTCCAGATAAACTATGATTAAACTCCAGATTGACTGTAAATAAACTCCAGATAGCTGTAATTAACCTCCAGAAAAACTGTAATTAAATTCCAGTTAAACTGTAATTAAACTCCAGATAACCGTAATTAAACTCCAGATAACTGTCATTAAACTCCAGATAAACGAGAATTAAACTCCAAATAAACTATAATTAAACTCCAGATAAACTATAATTAAACTCCAGATAAACTGTAAACTCCAGATAAATGTAATTAAACTCCAGATAAATAAGGATTAAACTCCAGATAAACTATAATTAAACTCCAGATTAACTGTAATTAAACTCCAGTTAAACTGTAATTAACCTCCAGATAAACTGTAATTAAACTCCAGATTAACTGTAATTAAACTTCAGATAAACGAGAACTAAACTCCAGATAACTGTAATTAACCTCCAGATAAACTTTAATTAAACTCCAGATAACTGTAATTAAACTCCAGATAAACGAGAATTAAACTCCAGATAAACTATAATTAAACTCCAGATAAACTATAATTAAACTCCAGATAACTGCAATTAAACTCCAGATAAACTGTAAACTCCAGATAACTGTAATTAAACTCCAGATAAATGAGGATTAAACTCCAGATAAACTATGATTAAACTCCAGATTGACTGTAAATAAACTCCAGATAGCTGTAATTAACCTCCAGATAAACTGTAATTAAATTCCAGTTAAACTGTAATTAAACTCCAGATAACCGTAATTAAACTCCAGATAACTGTCATTAAACTCCAGATTAACTGTAATTAAACTCCAGATAAACTGTAATTAAACTCCAGATAACTGTAATTAAACTTCAGATAACTGTCATTAAACTCCAGATAAACAAGAATTAAACTCCAGATAAACTATAATTAAACTCCAGATAAACGAGAATTAAACTCCAGATAAACTATAATTAAACTCCAGATAACTGTAATTAAACTTGAGATAAACGAGAACTAAACTCCAGATAAAGTATAATTAAATTCCAGATAACTGTAATTAAACTCCAGATAACTGTAATTAACCTCCAGATAAACTTTAATTAAACTCCAGATAACTGTAATTAAACTCCAGATAAACGAGAATTAAACTCCAGATAAACTATAATTAAACTCCAGATAAACTATAATTAAACTCCAGATAACTGCAATTAAACTCCAGATAAACTGTAAACTCCAGATAACTGTAATTAAACTCCAGATAAATGAGGATTAAACTCCAGATAAACTATGATTAAACTCCAGATTGACTGTAAATAAACTCCAGATAGCTGTAATTAACCTCCAGATAAACTGTAATTAAATTCCAGTTAAACTGTAATTAAACTCCAGATAGCCGTAATTAAACTCCAGATAACTGTCATTAAACTCCAGATAAATGAGAATTAAACTCCAAATAAACTATAATTAAACTCCAGATAAACTATAATTAAACTCCAGATAAACTGTAAACTCCAGATAAATGTAATTAAACTCCAGATAAATAAGGATTAAACTCCAGATAAACTATAATTAAACTCCAGATTAACTGTAATTAAACTCCAGATAACTGTAATTAAACTCCAGATTAACTGTAATTAATCTCCAGATTAACTGTAATTAAACTCCAGATAAACTGTAATTAAACTCCAGATAACTGTAATTAAACTTCAGATAACTGTCATTAAACTCCAGATAAACAAGAATTAAACTCCAGATAAACTGTAGTTAAACTCCAGTTAAACTGTAATTAAACTCCAGATAACTGTAATTAAACTCCAGATAAACTATAATTAAACTCCAGATAAACGAGAATTAAACTCCAGATAAACTATAATTAAACTCCAGATAACTGTAATTAAACTCCAGATAAACGAGAATTAACTCCACATAAACTGTAATTAAACTCCAGATAACTGTAATTAAACTTCAGATAACTGTCATTAAACTCCAGATAAACAAGAATTAAACTCCAGATAAACTATAATTAAACTCCAGATAAACGAGAATTAAACTCCAGATAAACTATAATTAAACTCCAGATAACTGTAATTAAACTTGAGATAAACGAGAACTAAACTCCAGATAAAGTATAATTAAATTCCAGATAACTGTAATTAAACTCAGATAACTGTAATTAACCTCCAGATAAACTTTAATTAAACTCCAGATAACTGTAATTAAACTCCAGATAAACGAGAATTAAACTCCAGATATACTATAATTAAACTCCAGATAAACTATAATTAAACTCCAGATAACTGCAATTAAACTCCAGATAAACTGTAAACTCCAGATAACTGTAATTAAACTCCAGATAAATGAGGATTAAACTCCAGATAAACTATGATTAAACTCCAGATTGACTGTAAATAAACTCCAGATAGCTGTAATTAACCTCCAGATAAACTGTAATTAAATTCAGTTAAACTGTAATTAAACTCCAGATAGCCGTAATTAAACTCCAGATAACTGTCATTAAACTCCAGATAAATGAGAATTAAACTCCAAATAAACTATAATTAAACTCCAGATAAACTATAATTAAACTCCAGATAAACTGTAAACTCCAGATAAATGTAATTAAACTCAGATAAATAAGGATTAAACTCCAGATAAACTATAATTAAACTCCAGATTAACTGTAATTAAACTCCAGTTAAACTGTAATTAACCTCCAGATAAACTGTGATTAAACTCCAGATTAACTGTAATTAAACTCCAGATAACTGTAATTAAACTCCAGATTAACTGTAATTAATCTCCAGATTAACTGTAATTAAACTCCAGATAAACTAACTGTAATTAATCTCCAGATTAACTGTAATTAAACTCCAGATAAACTGTAATTAAACTCCAGATAACTGTAATTAAACTTCAGATAACTGTCATTAAACTCCAGATAAACAAGAATTAAACTCCAGATAAACTGTAGTTAAACTCCAGTTAAACTGTAATTAAACTCCAGATAACTGTAATTAAACTCCAGATAAACTATAATTAAACTCCAGATAAACGAGAATTAAACTCCAGATAAACTATAATTAAACTCCAGATAACTGTAATTAAACTCCAGATAAACGAGAATTAAACTCCACATAAATTGTAATTAAACTCCAGATAACTGTAATTAAACTTCAGATAAACGAGAACTAAACTCCAGATAAAGTATAATTAAATTCCAGATAACTGTAATTAAACTCCAGATAACTGTAATTAACCTCCAGATAAACTTTAATTAAACTCCAGATAACTGTAATTAAACTCCAGATAAACGAGAATTAAACTCCAGATAAACTATAATTAAACTCCAGATAAACTATAATTAAACTCCAGATAACTGCAATTAAACTCCAGATAAATGAGGATTAAACTCCAGATAAACTATGATTAAACTCCAGATTGACTGTAAATAAACTCCAGATAGCTGTAATTAACCTCCAGATAAACTGTAATTAAATTCCAGTTAAACTTTAATTAAACTCCAGATAACCGTAATTAAACTCCAGATAACTGTCATTAAACTCCAGATAAACTATAATTAAACTCCAGATGAACTGTAATTAAACTCCAGTTAAACTATAATTAACCTCCAGATAAACTGTAATTAAACTCCAGATTAACTGTAATTAAACTCCAGTTAAACTGTAATTAAACTCCAGATAAACTGTAATTAAACTCCAGATAACTGTAATTAAACTCCAGATTAACTGTAATTAATCTCCAGATTAACTGTAATTAAACTCCAGATAAACTGTAATTAAACTCCAGATAACTGTAATTAAACTTCCGATAACTGTCATTAAACTCCAGATAAACAAGAATTAAACTCCAGATAAACTGTAATTAAACTCCAGTTAAACTGTAATTAAACTCCAGATAAACTGTAATTAAACTCCAGATAAACGAGAATTAAACTCCACATAAACTGTAATTAAACTCCAGATAACTGTAATTAAACTTCAGATAAACGAGAACTAAACTCCAGATAAAGTATAATTAAATTCCAGATAACTGTAATTAAACTCCAGATAACTGTAATTAACCTCCAGATAAACTTTAATTAAACTCCAGATAACTGTAATTAAACTCCAGATAAACGAGAATTAAACTCCAGATAAACTATAATTAAACTCCAGATAAACGAGAATTAAACTCCAAATAAACTATAATTAAACTCCAGATAAACTATAATTAAACTCCAGATAAACTGTAAACTCCAGATAAATGTAATTAAACTCCAGATAAATAAGGATTAAACTCCAGATAAACTATAATTAAACTCCAGATTAACTGTAATTAAACTCCAGTTAAACTGTAATTAAACTCCAGTTAAACTGTAATTAACCTCCAGATAAACTGTAATTAAACTCCAGATTAACTGTAATTAAACTCCAGTTAAACTGTGATTAAACTCCAGATAACTGTAATTAATCTCCAGATTAACTGTAATTAATCTCCAGATTAACTGTAATTAAACTCCAGATAAACTGTAATTAAACTCTAGTTAAACTGTAATTAAAATCCAGATAACTGTAATTAAACTCCAGATTAACTGTAATTAAACTCCAGATTAACTGTAATTAAACTCCAGTTAAACTGTAATTAAACTCCAGATAACTGTAATTAAACTCCAGATAACTGTAATTAACCTCCAGATAAACTTTAATTAAACTCCAGATAACTGTAATTAAACTCCAGATAAACGAGAATTAAACTCCAGATAAACTATAATTAAACTCCAGATAAACTATAATTAAACTCCAGATAACTGCAATTAAACTCCAGATAAACTGTAAACTCCAGATAAATGAGAATTAAACTCCAGATAAATGAGGATTAAACTCCAGATAAACTATGATTAAACTCCAGATTGACTGTAAATAAACTCCATATAGCTGTAATTAACCTCCAGATAAACTGTAAACTCCAGATAAATGTAATTAAACTCCAGATAAATAAGGATTAAACTCCAGATAAACTATAATTAAACTCCAGATTAACTGTAATTAAACTCCAGTTAAACTGTAATTAAACTCCAGATAAACTGTAATTAAACTCCAGATAACCGTAATTAAACTCCAGATAACTGTCATTAAACTCCAGATTACTGTAATTAAACTTCAGATAACTGTCATTAAACTCCAGATAAGCAAGAATTAAACTCCAGATAAACTGTAATTAAACTCCAGATAAACTGTAATTAAACTCCAGATAAACGAGAATTAAACTCCAGATAAACTATAATTAAACTCCAGATAACTGTAATTAAACTCCAGATAAACGAGAATTAAACTCCACATAAACTGTAATTAAACTCCAGATAACTGTAATTAAACTCCAGATAAACGAGAATTCAACTCCAGATAAACTATAATTATACTCCAAATAAACGAGAATTAAACTCCAGATAAACTGTAATTAAACTCCAGATAAACTATAATTAAACTCCAGATAACTGCAATTAAACTCCAGATAACTGTAATTAAACTCCAGATAAATGAGGATTAAACTCCAGATAAACTATGATTTATCTCCAGATTGACTGTAAATAAACTCCAGATAGCTGTAATTAACCTCCAGATAAACTGTAATTAAATTCCAGTTAAACTGTAATTAAACTCCAGATAACCGTAATTAAACTCCAGATAACTGTCATTAAACTCCAGATAAACGAGAATTAAACTCCAAATAAACTATAATTAAACTCCAGATAAACTATAATTAAACTCCAGATAAACTGTAAACTCCAGATAAATGTAATTAAACTCCAGATAAATAAGGATTAAACTCCAGATAAACTATAATTAAACTCCAGATTAACTGTAATTAAACTCCAGTTAAACTGTAATTAACCTCCAGATAAACTGTAA
Source organism: Telmatherina bonti (assembly GCF_933228915.1). Classification (NCBI taxonomy): domain Eukaryota; kingdom Metazoa; phylum Chordata; class Actinopteri; order Atheriniformes; family Telmatherinidae; genus Telmatherina; species Telmatherina bonti. The sequence continues at coordinate 39,389,502 of NC_136610.1, read as the reverse complement.
TTAAACTCCAGATTAACTGTAATTAAACTCCAGTTAAACTGTAATTAAACTCCAGATAAACTGTAATTAAACTCCAGATAACTGTAATTAAACTCCAGATTAACTGTAATTAATCTGCAGATTAACTGTAATTAAACTCCAGATAAACTGTAATTAAACTCTAGTTAAACTGTAATTAAACTCCAGATAACTGTAATTAAACTCCAGATAACTGTAATTAAACTCCAGATTAACTGTAATTAAACTCCAGATAACTGTAATTAAACTCCAGATAAACGAGAATTAAACTCCAGATAAACTATAATTAAACTCCAGATAAACTATAATTAAACTCCAGATAACTGCAATTAAACTCCAGATAAACTGTAAACTCCAGATAAATGAGAATTAAACTCCAGATAAATGAGGATTAAACTCCAGATAAACTATGATTAAACTTCAGATTGACTGTAAATAAACTCCATATAGCTGTAATTAACCTCCAGATAAACTGTAATTAAATTCCAGTTAAACTTTAATTTAACTCCAGATAACCGTAATTAAACTCCAGATAACTGTCATTAAACTCCAGATAAACGAGAATTAAACTCCAAATAAACTATAATTAAACTCCAGATAAACTATAATTAAACTCCAGATAAACTGTAAACTCCAGATAAATGTAATTAAACTCCAGATAAATAAGGATTAAACTCCAGATAAACTATAATTAAACTCCAGATTAACTGTAATTAAACTCCAGTTAAACTGTAATTAAACTCCAGATAAACTGTAATTAAACTCCAGATAACTGTAATTAAACTCCAGATTAACTGTAATTAATCTCCAGATTAACTGTAATTAAACTCCAGATAAACTGTAATTAAACTCCAGATAACTGTAATTAAACTTCAGATAACTGTCATTAAACTCCAGATAAACAAGAATTAAACTCCAGATAAACTGTAATTAAACTCCAGATAAACTGTAATTAAACTCCAGATAACTGTAATTAAACTCCAGATAAACGAGAATTAAACTCCAGATAAACTATAATTAAACTCCAGATAACTGTAATTAAACTCCAGATAAACGAGAATTAAACTCCACATAAACTGTAATTAAACTCCAGATAACTGTAATTAAACTCCAGATAAACGAGAATTCAACTCCAGATAACTGTAATTAAACTTCAGATAACTGTCATTAAACTCCAGATAAACAAGAATTAAACTCCAGATAAACTGTAATTAAACTCCAGTTAAACTTTAATTTAACTCCAGATAACCGTAATTAAACTCCAGATAACTGTCATTAAACTCCAGATAAACGAGAATTAAACTCCAAGTAAACTATAATTAAACTCCAGATAAACTATAATTAAACTCCAGATAAACTGTAAACTCCAGATAAATGTAATTAAACTCCAGATAAATAAGGATTAAACTCCAGATAAACTATAATTAAACTCCAGATTAACTGTAATTAAACTCCAGTTAAACTGTAATTAAACTCCAGATAAACTGTAATTAAACTCCAGATAACTGTAATTAAACTCCAGATTAACTGTAATTAATCTCCAGATTAACTGTAATTAAACTCCAGATAAACTGTAATTAAACTCCAGATAACTGTAATTAAACTTCAGATAACTGTCATTAAACTCCAGATAAGCAAGAATTAAACTCCAGATAAACTGTAATTAAACTCCAGATAAACTGTAATTAAACTCCAGATAACTGTAATTAAACTCCAGATAAACGAGAATTAAACTCCAGATAAACTATAATTAAACTCCAGATAACTGTAATTAAACTCCAGATAAACGAGAATTAAACTCCACATAAACTGTAATTAAACTCCAGATAACTGTAATTAAACTCCAGATAAACGAGAATTCAACTCCAGATAAACTATAATTAAACTCCAAATAAACTATAATTAAACTCCCAATAAACGAGAATTAAACTCCAGATAAACTGTAATTAAACTCCAGATAAACTATAATTAAACTCCAGATAAACTATAATTAAACTCCAGATAACTGCAATTAAACTCCAGATAACTGTAATTAAACTCCAGATAAATGAGGATTAAACTCCAGATAAACTATGATTTATCTCCAGATTGACTGTAAATAAACTCCAGATAGCTGTAATTAACCTCCAGATGAACTGTAATTAAATTCCAGTTAAACTGTAATTAAACTCCAGATAACCGTAATTAAACTCCAGATAACTGTCATTAAACTCCAGATAAACGAGAATTAAACTCCAAATAAACTATAATTAAACTCCAGATAAACTATAATTAAACTCCAGATAAACTGTAAACTCCAGATAAATGTAATTAAACTCCAGATAAATAAGGATTAAACTCCAGATAAACTATAATTAAACTCCAGATTAACTGTAATTAAACTCCAGTTAAACTGTAATTAACCTCCAGATAAACTGTAATTAAACTCCAGATTAACTGTAATTAAACTCCAGTTAAACTGTAATTAAACTCCAGATAAACTGTAATTAAACTCCAGATAACTGTAATTAAACTCCAGATTAACTGTAATTAATCTCCAGATTAACTGTAATTAAACTCCAGATAAACTGTAATTAAACTCTAGTTAAACTGTAATTAAACTCCAGATAACTGTAATTAAACTCCAGATAACTGTAATTAAACTCCAGATTAACTCTAATTAAACTCCAGATAACTGTAATTAAACTCCAGATAAACGAGAATTAAACTCCAGATAAACTATAATTAAACTCCAGATTAACTATAATTAAACTCCAGATAACTGCAATTAAACTCCAGATAAACTGTAAACTCCAGATAAATGAGAATTAAACTCCAGATAAATGAGGATTAAACTCCAGATAAACTATGATTAAACTCCAGATTGACTGTAAATAAACTCCATATAGCTGTAATTAACCTCCAGATAAACTGTAATTAAATTCCAGTTAAACTTTAATTTAACTCCAGATAACCGTAATTAAACTCCAGATAACTGTCATTAAACTCCAGATAAACGAGAATTAAACTCCAAATAAACTATAATTAAACTCCAGATAAACTATAATTAAACTCCAGATAAACTGTAAACTCCAGATAAATGTAATTAAACTCCAGATAAATAAGGATTAAACTCCAGATAAACTATAATTAAACTCCAGATTAACTGTAATTAAACTCCAGTTAAACTGTAATTAAACTCCAGATAAACTGTAATTAAACTCCAGATAACTGTAATTAAACTCCAGATTAACTGTAATTAATCTCCAGATTAACTGTAATTAAACTCCAGATAAACTGTAATTAAACTCCAGATAACTGTAATTAAACTTCAGATAACTGTCATTAAACTCCAGATAAACTGTAATTAAACTCCAGATAAACGAGAATTAAACTCCACATAAACTGTAATTAAACTCCAGATAACTGTAATTAAACTCCAGATAAACGAGAATTCAACTCCAGATAAACTATAATTAAACTCCAAATAAACTATAATTAAACTCCAAATAAACGAGAATTAAACTCCAGATAAACTGTAATTAAACTCCAGATAAACTATAATTAAACTCCAGATAAACTATAATTAAACTCCAGATAACTGCAATTAAACTCCAGATAACTGTAATTAAACTCCAGATAAATGAGGATTAAACTCCAGATAAACTATGATTTATCTCCAGATTGACTGTAAATAAACTCCAGATAGCTGTAATTAACCTCCAGATAAACTGTAATTAAATTCCAGTTAAACTGTAATTAAACTCCAGATAACCGTAATTAAACTCCAGATAACTGCAATTAAACTCCAGATAAACTGTAAACTCCAGATAAATGAGAATTAAACTCCAGATAAATGAGGATTAAACTCCAGATAAACTATGATTAAACTCCAGATTGACTGTAAATAAACTCCATATAGCTGTAATTAACCTCCAGATAAACTGTAATTAAATTCCAGTTAAACTTTAATTTAACTCCAGATAACCGTAATTAAACTCCAGATAACTGTCATTAAACTCCAGATAAACGAGAATTAAACTCCAAATAAACTATAATTAAACTCCAGATAAACTATAATTAAACTCCAGATAAACTGTAAACTCCAGATAAATGTAATTAAACTCCAGATAAATAAGGATTAAACTCCAGATAAACTATAATTAAACTCCAGATTAACTGTAATTAAACTCCAGTTAAACTGTAATTAAACTCCAGATAAACTTTAATTAAACTCCAGATAACTGTAATTAAACTTCAGATAACTGTCATTAAACTCCAGATAAACAAGAATTAAACTCCAGATAAACTGTAATTAAACTCCAGATAAACTGTAATTAAACTCCAGATAACTGTAATTAAACTCCAGATAAACGAGAATTAAACTCCAGATAAACTATAATTAAACTCCAGATAACTGTAATTAAACTCCAGATAAACGAGAATTAAACTCCACATAAACTGTAATTAAACTCCAGATAACTGTAATTAAACTCCAGATAAACGAGAATTCAACTCCAGATAACTGTAATTAAACTTCAGATAACTCTCATTAAACTCCAGATAAACAAGAATTAAACTCCAGATAAACTGTAATTAAACTCCAGATAAACTGTAATTAAACTCCAGATAACTGTAATTAAACTCCAGATAAACGAGAATTAAACTCCAGATAAACTATAATTAAACTCCAGATAACTGTAATTAAACTCCAGATAAACGAGAATTCAACTCCAGATAAACTATAATTAAACTCCAAATAAACTATAATTAAACTCCAAATAAACGAGAATTAAACTCCAGATAAACTGTAATTAAACTCCAGATAAATGAGAATTAAACTCCAGATAAACTGTAATTAAACTCCAGATAAATGAGAATTAAACTCCAGATAAACTATAGTGAAACTCCAGTTAAACTGTAATTAAACTCCAGATAAACTATAATTAAACTCCAGATAAATGAGAATTAAACTCCAGATAAACTATAGTTAAACTCCAGTTAAACTGTATGCGTTATGAGTCTGGGTCTGTGTGCAGCAGAACGAAGCTTTGTCGCCCGACAGGCGACTTATGTCGCCCCCCCGAGATGCCTGTCATGTCTTCCCAACCAGCACTGGGACCAGAAACCCTCCTGCCTCCCACCGCCAACATTTGTCTTCTTCTTCTTCTGCACAACTGTTTCTACTGTAGTGTTAAAAATGACCAAGTTGTTTCTATTTAGGATGATTTTATTCCCCACATAAACACGTCATCAGATCCATCTTTTATTAACTTTATAAAGTTTCTGAAAAAGTTTTAAAATTCCTCTTAAGTAATAATAAAATTCTGTTTTTATTTCAAACGAGATGGTTTCTGATCCAGTTTCCCTAAATGGGCTGATAACGTTTTATTAGCTCGATCAGAGCTAAAGTCCCTGAACGCAGCTCGGCGTTGGTGTTTACGTAGGATGAACCGATGTACCTGAACGCAGGAGTAACCTGGTGTTTATGTGGGGTGAACCGATGTCCCTGAACGCAGCGTGGCGTTGGTGTTTACGTAGGATGAAACGATGTCCCTGAACGCAGCGTGGCGTTGGTGTTTACGTAGGATGAAACGATGTCCCTGAACGCAGCGTGGCGTTGGTGTTTACGTAGGATGAAACGATGTCCCTGAACGCAGCGTGGCGTTGGTGTTTACGTAGGATGAACCGATGTCCCTGAACGCAGGAGTAACCTGGTGTTTACGTAGGATGAACCGATGTCCCTGAATGCAGCGTGGCGTTGGTGTTTACGTAGGATGAACCGATGTCCCTGAACGCAGCGTGGCGTTGGTGTTTACGTAGGATGAACCGATGTCCCTGAACGCAGCGTGGCGTTGGTGTTTACGTGGGGTGAACCGATGTCCCTGAACGCAGCGTGGCGTTGGTGTTTACGTAGGATGAACCGATGTCCCTGAACGCAGCGTGGCGTTGGTGTTTACGTGGGGTGAACCGATGTCCCTGAACGCAGCGTGGCGTTGGTGTTTACGTAGGATGAACCGATGTCCCTGAACGCAGGAGTAACCTGGTGTTTACGTAGGATGAACCGATGTCCCTGAATGCAGCGTGGCGTTGGTGTTTACGTAGGATGAAACGATGTCCCTGAACGCAGCGTGGCGTTGGTGTTTACGTAGGATGAAACGATGTCCCTGAACGCAGCGTGGCGTTGGTGTTTACGTAGGATGAAACGATGTCCCTGAACGCAGCGTGGCGTTGGTGTTTACGTAGGATGAACCGATGTCCCTGAACGCAGGAGTAACCTGGTGTTTACGTAGGATGAACCGATGTCCCTGAATGCAGCGTGGCGTTGGTGTTTACGTAGGATGAACCGATGTCCCTGAACGCAGCGTGGCGTTGGTGTTTACGTAGGATGAACCGATGTCCCTGAACGCAGCGTGGCGTTGGTGTTTACGTGGGGTGAACCGATGTCCCTGAACGCAGCGTGGCGTTGGTGTTTACGTAGGATGAACCGATGTCCCTGAACGCAGCGTGGCGTTGGTGTTTACGTGGGGTGAACCGATGTCCCTGAACGCAGCGTGGCGTTGGTGTTTACGTAGGATGAACCGATGTCCCTGAACGCAGGAGTAACCTGGTGTTTACGTAGGATGAACCGATGTCCCTGAATGCAGCGTGGCGTTGGTGTTTACGTAGGATGAACCGATGTCCCTGAACGCAGCGTGGCGTTGGTGTTTACGTAGGATGAACCGATGTCCCTGAACGCAGCGTGGCGTTGGTGTTTACGTAGGATGAACCGATGTCCCTGAACGCAGCGTGGCGTTGGTGTTTACGTGGGGTGAACCGATGTCCCTGAACGCAGCGTGGCGTTGGTGTTTACGTAGGATGAACCGATGTCCCTGAACGCAGCGTGGCGTTGGTGTTTACGTAGGATGAACCGATGTCCCTGAACGCAGGAGTAACCTGGTGTTTACGTAGGATGAACCAATGTCCCTGAACGCAGCGTGGCGTTGGTGTTTACGTAGGATGAACCGATGTCCCTGAACGCAGCGTGGCGTTGGTGTTTACGTAGGATGAACCGATGTCCCTGAACGCAGCGTGGCGTTGGTGTTTACGTGGGGTGAACCGATGTCCCTGAACGCAGCGTGGCGTTGGTGTTTATGTGGGGTGAACGGATTTCCACGACACATCTTTGTACAACCTGCACTAATCCAGACATTTTCTGTCTACGTTGCTGTTTTTACCTCATTTGTTCATAAAAAGTTGAAGCGAGTTTGTAGCCAGTCTGAAGACACCACTGTCCCCGTCTCCCTGCTGTCCAGACTTGGTCAACGCGCGTTCTATGTGTCCTTGCTCCAACACATCTGGTTTACATCCGACAGCCTATGAAGTTCTGCACAATGATGAATCAGAGTCAGACCTGTTGGAGCAGGAAAATGTGGACATGTAAAATTTATTGAAATGGTTCATTGTAAATGTTTAGAGAGCAGATTAAAGGTGCAGGTGACAATATAAATTAATTAAAATCTGATAAAAACCGTTAGCTATGAGGCTGCAGAGCTCTGAAGAGTTATTTGGCTTCACCTGGACTTAACATGTCCTCGCCATGTCCACGCTGATCCCTGACTGGATCCTTCATCAGGAGAGCTGACACAATGAATCCTTCCCTTCTCTCTGTGTTCCAGTCTTTCTCCTTTAGCTGCACCCCCTGAAGCCATCCTCAGAGGTGGGCTGTCATGTGAGACAGATGAAGTTATGGGTCTGGGATGGCCAGGGCTCATCGGATGTGATGGAAATAAAACACAAATAAAACTCACCTTGCAACTTTTTCTGCATTTTTATCATCAGTGTTTCAGGACCACCACTAATAATCCAACACAGTAGCTGCTGATAAACTTAGCAACCTGGTTGCTACAGAAGTGGACGTTTAGGTCTTTCAGTAGCTTTCAGAGTAAACGCCACCATGAATGCAGCTCAGAAAGCCTTCCGACCGGCTTCCAGCCCGGCTTTACCGCCGCTGAACGTTTAAACCTGACGGAAGTTCAGGATGACGTGGTTTCATCAGTGCTGCTGAAGCTTTTTGATCCACGGCGGCTACCGTTGTTGCAACAGGTGAGGAGCTAGAATGTCGTACGAGGTTTAAATGGGAGGAATTCTCACACAGTGTCTCTTTAAATTGTTTCATTCATGAAAAAACAGAGAATGACTGAAATCATAAAGTCAAACCTGTAAACAGCTGAAACAAGACGAGCTGTAAATTCACATTTCTGAATATTACATTATGGTTTTAACATGTTCCATCAACGAGTCAGCGAGAAGCTTCGTGTTCAGAAGAAACGACCTGAGAAACGTTATAAAAAATAAATAACGTAAAAGTATTTACATGTGTGTCTGCTGTCATGTTTTCTCCGGTGCTGTCTAATCATCATATTTCAGAGTTCCGGACCCAAACTTCTGGAGAGGAAAAAATAGAAAGAAAACTCCAATCAAACTAGATAAATTTCTATGAACTCTGGAACTGGTTCAGATGGATCAATAATCACATCCGAATTAATGTCTATCCATCCATCCATCTTCAGCCGCTTATCCGGGGTCGGGTCGCGGGGGCAGCAGCCTAAGCAGGGAAGCCCAGACTTCCCTCTCCCCAGCCACATTTACCAACTCTGCAAGGGGGTCCCGAGGCATTCCCAGGCCAGCCGAGAGATGTAATCCCTCCAGCGTGTCCTGGGTCTTCCCCGGGGTCTCCTCCCAGAGGGACGTGCCTGGAACACCTCACCAGGGAGGTCCAGGAGGCATCCTGACCAGATGCCCGAACCACCTCAACTGGTTCCTCTTGATGCGGAGGAGCAGCAGCTCTACTCTGATCTCCTCCCGGATGACTGAGCTCCTCACCCTATCTCTAAGGGAGAGCCCGGCCACCCTGCGGAGGAAACTCATTTCAGCCGCCTGTATACAAGATCTCCTTCTTTTGGTCACGACCCACAGCTCATGACCATAGGTGAGGGTAGGAACGTAGATCGACTGGTAAATCGAGAGCTTCGCCTTCTGGCTCAACTCCTTCTTCACCACGACAGACCGGCGCAGAGTCCGCATTACTGCAGACGCCGCACCGATCCGTCTGTCGATCTCACGCTCCATCCTTCCCTCACCCGTGAACAAGACCCCGAGATATTTAAACTCCTCCACTTGAGGCAGGACCTGACTCCCGACCCGAATTAATGTGTAAACAGGAAAATCATAAATACACAGAAACAAAAAGAACATCAATACTTTATCGGTAATTAAACCTTCTACCTTTTCCTCATCTGTGTTTGTCAGAACAAACAAAACATTAAATAAATCAAATCTGATTGATATGATCAGTTTGGATCAATGATGTCGGCTCATTGATCGGTGCATCGGTAAATCCACAGCGAGTGATCAGATCACATTAGGTCCTCCGTCGCCGCGAGGTGAAAAGTTTAAAGACGGAATCTCTGTGAACCGGTGAATGTGAGGTAGCCGCAGCGATGGTCCACCACCATTATCATCATCATCACCACCACCACCATCATCATCATCATCATCATCACCACCATCATCATCATCATCATCATCCACAGGAAGCCTGATTAATCTGCTTCACTGTGTTCAGACACAGAGATCATGTGTGTATTTAATGATGATGTGTTAACATGTGGGTCGGGTCAATAGTTCTGCACAAACAGGTCAGTATGGTCATCCTAACGAGTTCTGGTTGGTAAAACTAGACCTGTTCCTGGTCAGACTATTCCTGATCAGACTGTTCCTAGTCAAACTGTTCCTGACCAAACTTTTCCTGATCAGACTGTTCCTGGTCAGACTGTTCCTGACCAAACTGTTCCTGATCAGACTGTTCCTGGTCAGACTGTTCCTGACCAAACTGTTCCTGATCAGACTGTTCCTGGTCAGACTGTTCCTGATCAGACTGTTCCTGGTCAGACTGTTCCTAGTCAAACTGTTCCTGACCAAACTTTTCCTGATCAGACTGTTCCTGGTCAGACTGTTCCTGACCAAACTGTTCCTGATCAGACTGTTCCTGGTCAGACTGTTCCTGACCAAACTGTTCCTGATCAGACTGTTCCTGGTCAGACTGTTCCTGATCAGACTGTTCCTGGTCAGACTGTTCCTGGTCAGACTGTTCCTGATCAGACTGTTCCTGGTCAGACTGTTCCTAGTCAAACTGTTCCTGATCAGACTGTTCCTGGTCAGACTGTTCCTGATCAGACTGTTCCTGGTCAGACTGTTCCTGGTCAGACTGTTCCTGACCAAACTGTTCCTGATCAGACTGTTCCTGGTCAGACTGTTCCTGACCAAACTGTTCCTGATCAGACTGTTCCTGGTCAGACTGTTCCTGATCAGACTGTTCCTGGTCAGACTGTTCCTAGTCAAACTGTTCCTGATCAGACTGTTCCTGGTCAGACTGTTCCTGATCAGACTGTTCCTGGTCAGACTGTTCCTAGTCAAACTGTTCCTGATCAGACTGTTCCTGATCAGACTGTTCCTGGTCAGACTGTTCCTAGTCAAACTGTTCCTGATCAGACTGTTCCTGACCAAACTGTTCCTGATCAGACTGTTCCTGGTCAGACTGTTCCTGACCAAACTGTTCCTGATCAGACTGTTCCTGATCAGACTGTTCCTGGTCAGACTGTTCCTGACCAAACTGTTCCTGATCAGACTGTTCCTGGTCAGACTGTTCCTGACCAAACTGTTCCTGATCAGACTGTTCCTGGTCAGACTGTTCCGGACCAAACTGTACCGGACCAAACTGTTCCTGACCAAACTGTTCCTGACCAAACTGTTCCTGATCAGACTGTTCCTGATCAGACGGTTCCAGGTCACGCTGTTTCTGACCAAACTGTTCCTGACCAAACTGTTCCAGGTAAGACTGTTCCTAACCAAACTGCTCCTGGTCAGACTGTTCCTGATCAGACGGTTCCAGGTCACGCTGTTTCTGACCAAACTGTTCCTGACCAAACTGTTCCAGGTAAGACTGTTCCTAACCAAACTGCTCCTGGTCAGACTGTTCCTGATCAGACGGTTCCAGGTCACGCTGTTTCTGACCAAACTGTTCCAGGTAATACTGTTCCTGACCAAACTGCTCCTGGTCAGACTGTTCCTGGTCAGACTGTTCCAGGTCATGCTGTTCCTGACCAAACTTTTCCAGACCAAACTGTTCCTGGTCAGACTGTTCCTGGTCAGACTGTTCCAGGTCACGCTGTTCCTGACCAAACTGTTCCTAACCAAACTGATCCTGGTCAGACTGTTCCTGGTCAGACTGTTCCTGACCAAACTGTTTCTGACCAAACTGTTCCTTACCGAACTGTTCCTGGTCAGACGGTTCCAGGTCAGACTGTTCCAGGTCATGCTGTTCCTGACCAAACTGTTCCTAACCAAACTGATCCTGGTCAGACTGTTCCTGGTCAGACTGTTCCTAACCAAACTGTTTCTGACCAAACTGTTCCTTACCAAACTGCTCCTGACCAAACTGTTCCTGATCAGACGGTTCCAGGTCACGCTGTTTCTGACCAAACTGTTCCTGACCAAACTGTTCCAGGTAAGACTGTTCCTAACCAAACTGCTCCTGGTCAGACTGTTCCTGATCAGACGGTTCCAGGTCACGCTGTTTCTGACCAAACTGTTCCAGGTAATACTGTTCCTGACCAAACTGCTCCTGGTCAGACTGTTCCTGGTCAGACTGTTCCAGGTCATGCTGTTCCTGACCAAACTTTTCCAGACCAAACTGTTCCTGGTCAGACTGTTCCTGGTCAGACTGTTCCAGGTCACGCTGTTCCTGACCAAACTGTTCCTAACCAAACTGATCCTGGTCAGACTGTTCCTGGTCAGACTGTTCCTAACCAAACTGTTTCTGACCAAACTGTTCCTTACCGAACTGTTCCTGGTCAGACGGTTCCAGGTCAGACTGTTCCAGGTCATGCTGTTCCTGACCAAACTGTTTCTAACCAAACTGTTCCTGACCAGACTGTTCCAGGTCACGCTGTTCCTGACCAAACTGTTTCTAACCAAACTGTTCCTTACCAAACTGTTCCTGATCAGACTGTTCCTGATCAGACTGTCCCAGGTCAGACTGCTCCTGACCAAACTGTTCCTGACCAAACTGTTTCTAACCAAACTGTTTCTAACCAAACTGTTCCTGACCAAACTGTTTCTAACCAAACTGTTCCTGACCAAACTGTTTCTAACCAAACTGTTCCTAACCAAACTGTTTCTAACCAAACTGTTTCTAACCAAACTGTTCCTGACCAAACTGTTTCTAACCAAACTGTTCCTAACCAAACTGTTCCTGACCAAACTGTTTCTAACCAAACTGTTTCTAACCAAACTGTTCCTGACCAAACTGTTTCTAACCAAACTGTTTCTAACCAAACTGTTCCTGACCAAACTGTTTCTAACCAAACTGTTCCTAACCAAACTGTTCCTGACCAAACTGTTTCTAACCAAACTGTTCCTGACCAAACTGTTTCTAACCAAACTGTTTCTAACCAAGCTGTTTCTGACCAAACTGTTCCAGGTAATACTGTTCCTGACCAAACTGCTCCTGGTCAGACTGTTCCTGGTCAGACTGTTCCAGGTCATGCTGTTCCTGACCAAACTTTTCCAGACCAAACTGTTCCTGGTCAGACTGTTCCTGGTCAGACTGTTCCAGGTCACGCTGTTCCTGACCAAACTGTTCCTAACCAAACTGATCCTGGTCAGACTGTTCCTGGTCAGACTGTTCCTGACCAAACTGTTTCTGACCAAACTGTTCCTTACCGAACTGTTCCTGGTCAGACGGTTCCAGGTCAGACTGTTCCAGGTCATGCTGTTCCTGACCAAACTGTTCCTAACCAAACTGATCCTGGTCAGACTGTTCCTGGTCAGACTGTTCCTAACCAAACTGTTTCTGACCAAACTGTTCCTTACCAAACTGCTCCTGACCAAACTGTTCCTGATCAGACGGTTCCAGGTCACGCTGTTTCTGACCAAACTGTTCCTGACCAAACTGTTCCAGGTAAGACTGTTCCTAACCAAACTGCTCCTGGTCAGACTGTTCCTGATCAGACGGTTCCAGGTCACGCTGTTTCTGACCAAACTGTTCCAGGTAATACTGTTCCTGACCAAACTGCTCCTGGTCAGACTGTTCCTGGTCAGACTGTTCCAGGTCATGCTGTTCCTGACCAAACTTTTCCAGACCAAACTGTTCCTGGTCAGACTGTTCCTGGTCAGACTGTTCCAGGTCACGCTGTTCCTGACCAAACTGTTCCTAACCAAACTGATCCTGGTCAGACTGTTCCTGGTCAGACTGTTCCTAACCAAACTGTTTCTGACCAAACTGTTCCTTACCGAACTGTTCCTGGTCAGACGGTTCCAGGTCAGACTGTTCCAGGTCATGCTGTTCCTGACCAAACTGTTTCTAACCAAACTGTTCCTGACCAGACTGTTCCAGGTCACGCTGTTCCTGACCAAACTGTTTCTAACCAAACTGTTCCTTACCAAACTGTTCCTGATCAGACTGTTCCTGATCAGACTGTCCCAGGTCAGACTGCTCCTGACCAAACTGTTCCTGACCAAACTGTTTCTAACCAAACTGTTTCTAACCAAACTGTTCCTGACCAAACTGTTTCTAACCAAACTGTTCCTGACCAAACTGTTTCTAACCAAACTGTTCCTAACCAAACTGTTTCTAACCAAACTGTTTCTAACCAAACTGTTCCTGACCAAACTGTTTCTAACCAAACTGTTCCTAACCAAACTGTTCCTGACCAAACTGTTTCTAACCAAACTGTTTCTAACCAAACTGTTCCTGACCAAACTGTTTCTAACCAAACTGTTTCTAACCAAACTGTTCCTGACCAAACTGTTTCTAACCAAACTGTTCCTAACCAAACTGTTCCTGACCAAACTGTTTCTAACCAAACTGTTCCTGACCAAACTGTTTCTAACCAAACTGTTTCTAACCAAACTGTTCCTGACCAAACTGTTTCTAACCAAACTGTTCCTAACCAAACTGTTCCTGACCAAACTGTTTCTAACCAAACTGTTCCTGACCAGACTGTTTCTAACCAAACTGTTTCTAACCAAACTGTTTCTAACCAAACTGTTCCTGACCAGACTGTTCCAGGTCACGCTGTTCCTGACCAAACTGTTTCTAACCAAACTGTTCCTAACCAAACTGTTCCTGACCAAACTGTTTCTAACCAAACTGTTCCTGACCAGACTGTTCCAGGTCACGCTGTTCCTGAACAAACAGTTTCTAACCAAACTGTTTCTAACCAAACTGTTTCTAACCAAACTGTTCCTGACCAGACTGTTCCTGGTCAGACTGTTCCTGGTCACGCTGTTCCTGACCAAACTGTTTCTAACCAAACTGTTCCTAACCAAACTGTTCCTGACCAAACTGTTCCTGACCAAACTGTTTCTAACCAAACTGTTCCTGACCAGACTGTTCCAGGTCACGCTGTTCCTGACCAAACTGTTTCTAACCAAACTGTTCCTAACCAAACTGTTCCTAACCAAACTGTTCCTAACCAAACTGTTCCTGACCAAACTGTTTCTAACCAAACTGTTCCTGACCAGACTGTTCCAGGTCACGCTGTTCCTGACCAAACTGTTTCTAACCAAACTGTTCCTGACCAAACTGTTTCTAACCAAACTGTTCCTAACCGAACTGTTCCTGACCAAACTGTTCCTAACCAAACTGTTCCAGGTCACGCTGTTCCTGACCAAACTGTTCCTAACCAAACTGTTCCTGACCAAACTGTTTCTAACCAAACTGTTCCTGACCAGACTGTTCCAGGTCACGCTGTTCCTGACCAAACTGTTTCTAACCAAACTGTTCCTAACCAAACTGTTTCTAACCAAACTGTTCCTAACCAAACTGTTCCTGACCAAACTGTTTCTAACCAAACTGTTCCTAACCAAACTGTTCCTAACCGAACTGTTCCTGACCAAACTGTTCCTAACCAAACTGTTCCTAACCAAACTGTTCCTGACCAAACTGTTCCTGACCAAACTGTTTCTAACCAAACTGTTCCTGACCAAACTGTTCCTGACCAAACTGTTTCTAACCAAACTGTTTCTAACCAAACTGTTCCTGACCAAACTGTTTCTAACCAAACTGTTTCTAACCAAACTGTTCCTGACCAAACTGTTTCTAACCAAACTGTTTCTAACCAAACTGTTCCTGACCAAACTGTTTCTAACCAAACTGTTCCTGACCAAACTGTTTCTAACCAAACTGTTCCTGACCAAACTGTTCCTGACCAAACTGTTTCTAACCAAACTGTTTCTAACCAAACTGTTCCTGACCAAACTGTTCCTAACCAAACTGTTCCTGACCAAACTGTTTCTAACCAAACTGTTCCTGACCAAACTGTTTCTAACCAAACTGTTCCTGACCAAACTGTTCCTGACCAAACTGTTTCTAACCAAACTGTTTCTAACCAAACTGTTCCTGACCAAACTGTTTCTAACCAAACTGTTTCTAACCAAACTGTTCCTGACCAAACTGTTCCTGACCAAACTGTTTCTAACCAAACTGTTCCTGACCAAACTGTTCCTGACCAAACTGTTTCTAACCAAACTGTTTCTAACCAAACTGTTCCTGACCAAACTGTTTCTAACCAAACTGTTTCTAACCAAACTGTTCCTGACCAAACTGTTTCTAACCAAACTGTTTCTAACCAAACTGTTCCTGACCAAACTGTTTCTAACCAAACTGTTTCTAACCAAACTGTTCCTGACCAAACTGTTTCTAACCAAACTGTTTCTAACCAAACTGTTCCTGACCAAACTGTTTCTAACCAAACTGTTCCTGACCAAACTGTTCCTGACCAAACTGTTCCTGACCAAACTGTTTCTAACCAAACTGTTTCTAACCAAACTGTTCCTGACCAAACTGTTTCTAACCAAACTGTTTCTAACCAAACTGTTCCTAACCAAACTGTTTCTAACCAAACTGTTCCTGACCAAACTGTTTCTAACCAAACTGTTTCTAACCAAACTGTTCCTGACCAAACTGTTTCTAACCAAACTGTTTCTAACCAAACTGTTCCTGACCAAACTGTTTCTAACCAAACTGTTCCTGACCAAACTGTTCCTGACCAAACTGTTCCTGACCAAACTGTTTCTAACCAAACTGTTTCTAACCAAACTGTTTCTAACCAAACTGTTCCTGACCAAACTGTTTCTAACCAAACTGTTTCTAACCAAACTGTTCCTGACCAAACTGTTTCTAACCAAACTGTTCCTGACCAAACTGTTCCTGACCAAACTGTTCCTAACCAAACTGTTCCTGACCAAACTGTTTCTAACCAAACTGTTCCTGACCAAACTGTTCCTGACCAAACTGTTTCTAACCAAACTGTTTCTAACCAAACTGTTCCTGACCAAACTGTTTCTAACCAAACTGTTTCTAACCAAACTGTTCCTGACCAAACTGTTTCTAACCAAACTGTTTCTAACCAAACTGTTCCTGACCAAACTGTTTCTAACCAAACTGTTTCTAACCAAACTGTTCCTGACCAAACTGTTTCTAACCAAACTGTTCCTGACCAAACTGTTCCTGACCAAACTGTTCCTGACCAAACTGTTTCTAACCAAACTGTTTCTAACCAAACTGTTCCTGACCAAACTGTTTCTAACCAAACTGTTTCTAACCAAACTGTTCCTAACCAAACTGTTTCTAACCAAACTGTTCCTGACCAAACTGTTTCTAACCAAACTGTTTCTAACCAAACTGTTCCTGACCAAACTGTTTCTAACCAAACTGTTTCTAACCAAACTGTTCCTAACCAAACTGTTTCTAACCAAACTGTTCCTGACCAAACTGTTCCTGACCAAACTGTTCCTGACCAAACTGTTTCTAACCAAACTGTTTCTAACCAAACTGTTCCTAACCAAACTGTTTCTAACCAAACTGTTCCTGACCAAACTGTTTCTAACCAAACTGTTTCTAACCAAACTGTTCCTGACCAAACTGTTTCTAACCAAACTGTTCCTAACCAAACTGTTCCTGACCAAACTGTTTCTAACCAAACTGTTCCTGACCAGACTGTTTCTAACCAAACTGTTTCTAACCAAACTGTTTCTAACCAAACTGTTCCTGACCAGACTGTTCCAGGTCACGCTGTTCCTGACCAAACTGTTTCTAACCAAACTGTTCCTAACCAAACTGTTCCTGACCAAACTGTTTCTAACCAAACTGTTCCTGACCAGACTGTTCCAGGTCACGCTGTTCCTGAACAAACAGTTTCTAACCAAACTGTTCCTGACCAAACTGTTTCTAACCAAACTTTTCCTGACCAGACTGTTCCAGGTCACGCTGTTCCTGACCAAACTGTTCCTGACCAAACTGTTCCTGACCAGACTGTTCCAGGTCACGCTGTTCCTGAACAAACAGTTTCTAACCAAACTGTTCCTGACCAAACTGTTTCTAACCAAACTTTTCCTGACCAGACTGTTCCAGGTCACGCTGTTCCTGACCAAACTGTTCCTAACCAAACTGTTCCTGACCAAACTGTTCCTAACCAAACTGTTCCTGACCAAACTGTTTCTAACCAAACTGTTCCTGACCAAACTGTTTCTAACCAAACTGTTCCTGACCAAACTGTTCCTGACCAAACTGTTTCTAACCAAACTGTTCCTGACCAAACTGTTTCTAACCAAACTGTTCCTGACCAAACTGTTTCTAACCAAACTGTTCCTGACCAAACTGTTTCTAACCAAACTGTTCCTAACCAAACTGTTCCTGACCAAACTGTTCCTGACCAAACTGTTTCTAACCAAACTGTTCCTAACCAAACTGTTCCTAACCAAACTGTTCCTGACCAAACTGTTTCTAACCAAACTGTTCCTGACCAGACTGTTCCTGGTCAGACTGTTCCTGGTCAAACTTTCTGACTGGCCTGTGAGCTGAAGCTTCTTTTCGTGACGTTGCATTTTCAACGCCATGCAGAAAGTGGAAGTGTCCCGGCGCCCCTGCAGCTCGTCTGGCAGGTTGAAGAAAACGCCACCAGAGACTAAGGAGGCATTTAACCAACAATGTGACCCTGTCTGGTGGCCATAAGGTCCATAAAGCAGGTAGAGTTGTCCCTGTCAGGGGACGGGGCCCCGCTGCGCTAACGTCTGTCTTTGTGAGATTCACATGCAGGAAAAGGCGGTAATGGGACAGAAATACGGATGCTGCTCACCCTCCAACTGTTCCGTCATGTCTGCAGGGTTAAAGACCGCAGCCTCCCACGCGCTGCAGCAGATGGGACCTGATTCCCGGCGTGTACTTGTTCACCCTGCAGGCACCTTTGCCTACATTTACATGTAATTATTATGGTTCATGATCAATGCAGACCTGATGAAACCTTCATTTTAATCTTTTACATGGATTTTATGAAAAGTTCTTCATGAATTTGGTTTAACTTTTAGACTTTAAATTTACTGTGTGTGTTTACAAATGTTTGTAATTTTTAAAAAAATCTGCTTTTTGTTTCATAGAAGTCTGTCATTTATAGGATGAAACTTGTTTTTATGATTTATTTAATGTTCTTTGTGTGTATTTATATAGTTCACGGCTTTAATGCAGCTTTTAAACATAGTCGACACTAAGGCGCTAATGTTGAGACTTTAATGAAAGACCTACAGATTGTCAGAAACATCATACCTAAAAAGGATGAAGTGCTTTTGGTGGATTCATGCCCACAATCAGCTTCTGGTTTGGGGGAAGGGGGTCAGTGGGGGAAACAATTAGTAATAAATATGTTTCGCTGTAAACTTATTGATGTTGCATTTCATCATCATGTTGCATCCTTCATCAGAAGAAGCTGATGGATATTATAAAAAGAGGTGATTGGCCTCCGATCAGCAGTGCAGACACAAACAGGAAGCAAATGGATGACTGATCATCTCACCGTCAGAAGCCGGTAAAAACCTGCCAACGATCAACTTTCCGGTTTTCTCTCTGTAGTCAGATGAGTTTGCTAAAGGAGGGCAGGAGGTGGGTCGAGCAGGGAGTCAGGAGTCACTTTCAAAGTTGTCTGGAAACCTGAAGCACCTCCTGCCGTCATTCCCGCATCGGGGGCGTGGCCGAATTATCCGAGAGATGAGATGCTAATACGAGTTGATGATTGCTGGATGAGTCGTCATGCAGTTAATATGCAGATTATCGTCCTTGCCCAACTTTGTAAATTTCTTTTTCTACAAGTAACTTATAGTTTCTGTCAGATAAACTCTTACATGTAAAAACACGTGTTAACATGCAGTTCACATGTGAAGTGACAAACATATAAAGCTCATGTAAAACACAAATGATTCACATTAAAGCACAAATAAAAAACGTGAACTATGTGACAACCACGTTGGTGAAATATGTGATTCACATGTGAAACACATATGAACTTTATGTGAACTACATGTAACTCACGTCTAAATCATATTTTTAAAGCACGCTTGACATGTGTACAGTCAAAAAACACATTAAACAGATGTGATTCACATAAAAAAAACAGGAAATGAACCAATGTGAAAAACATACACGTGAGTCACGTGATCTAAATACACGGTGGGGACTACATTCACATGATATGTGAATGATACATATATATGTGATGTTTCTCCATGGAAACATCTA
This sequence comes from Telmatherina bonti, assembly GCF_933228915.1. Classification (NCBI taxonomy): domain Eukaryota; kingdom Metazoa; phylum Chordata; class Actinopteri; order Atheriniformes; family Telmatherinidae; genus Telmatherina; species Telmatherina bonti. Next base: position 39,369,893 of record NC_136610.1, on the reverse strand, counting down.
GTCTCCATGGGAACTTCACGTCTGCATGGAAACATCACGTCTGCATGGAAACATCTAGTCTGCATGGAAACATCACGTCTGCATGGAAACATCACGTCTCCATGGAAACATTACGTCTCCATGGAAACATCACGTCTCCATGGAAACATCATGTCTTTATGGAAACATCACGTTTGCATGGAAACATGACGTCTGCATGGAAACATCTAGTCTCCATTGAAACATATAGTCTCCATGGAAACATCGAGTCTCCACGGAAACATCACGTCTGCATGAAAACATCACGTCTGCATGGAAACATCACGTCTGCATGGAAACATCACGTCTGCATGGAAAAATCTAGTCTGCATGGAAACATCACGTCTGCATGGAAACATCACGTCTGCATGGAAACATCACGTCTGCATGGAAACATCATGTCTGCATGGAAACATCTAGTCTCCACGGAAACATCAAGTCTCCACGGAAACATCACTTCTGCATGGAAACATCACGTCTGCATGGAAACATCACGTCTGCATGGAAACATCATGTCTGCATGGAAACATCTAGTCTCCACGGAAACATCAAGTCTGCATGGAAACATCACGTCTGCATGGAAACATCACGTCTGCATGGAAACATCACGTCTCCATGGAAACATCACGTCTGCATGGAAACATCACGTCTGCATGGAAACATCACGTCTGCATGGAAACATCACGTCTGCATGGAAACATCACGTCTCCATGGAAACATCACGTCTGCATGGAAACATCACGTTTGCATGGAAACATCACGTCTGCATGGAAACATCACGTCTGCATGGAAACATCACGTCTGCATGGAAACATCACGTCTCCATGGAAACATCACGTCTGCATGGAAACATCACGTTTGCATGGAAACATCACGTCTGCATGGAAACATCTAGTCTCCATGGAAACATCTAGTCTCCATGGAAACATCAAGTCTCCATGGAAACTTCACATCTGCATGGAAACATCACGTCTGCATGGAAACATCTAGTCTGCATGGAAACATCACGTCTCCATGGAAACATCACGTCTGTATGCTGACTGTGATTAAGGGGATTCGGTTTCTATGAGTAGGATTATATGGAAATAAAACAGGCGAAGCAAAAATAAGAACAAACAGAGGGTAACTGATCACCTTACCTTATCATTGTTATTAAAAAAAAACAAAAATGTTGCAGCAGTGAGCTGTTAGCATGATAATTTCACCAACCCAGCTGCAGTGCTGCTGTTTTTTCTGTGCAGCCATTATTTGTAATCAAACTGTTTCAGGCTGCGACTGAGTCCAGTGTTGCTAATGAAGCATGGGCACCCAGTGAGTGATGGATCCGGCTAGTTAGCTCCATCACTGTGAGCATCATTAGACCAGGTGTGTAACATCACAGAGGAGAGGCCTGATCAGCCTGCAGGATGGAGAGGCCAAATGATGATTGTTGCTCCAAATCACAGCAAAATAATGTCTTTCTTCCCAAAAGCTAGTCTGTCCTTCATTTTCACCATTATTTCCTCAGTTTCTGACTCCCTACCTCTGGACTCTCATCCAATTCCTTCTCATCTTACATCTTTGTGCTGCCATCGTAGCGGTGTACCGTCCCACTTTCCAGTGAAACACCCACTGAAGCCTTTTACTTGCAATAGGGACATTTCTTGCAGATTTATTTCCTTTCTGTTTTGCTTTTCCTGCTCAGTAGCCCATTCAGTCCTTTCATTTCTTGCTGAATATTTTCTCAAACAGCTTGCTGACTGTCAACATTAGATACCTGGGAGTAATCAGATTACTGTAATAATCTAATCTACATGTACATGAGAAAAAAGATATTCAAAACCCAGGTGTTGTAACTTCACTTCCTATTAGTTTTGTGTTCCATTAGCTGCTAATGTGAGAACCTGTTGTCTTACACAAGGTAGGTTTATCAGTGCAACACAGACAATGTGCTTTACAGAAAACATTAACAGCATTACAGATGCTGTAAAGAAGCATAAAAACAAAAACAAATTCCGAAAATCACAATAAAATTATCAATGAAAATGATTAAAAACAAGATCAGTTAGAGGTTCCTGTGCAGATTTCATGTTTTAATGCGGATGTAGACTTCCTGGGCCGCCGCCTTATCATGGTGGAGGGTTTGTGTGTCCTGAAGCGATGTTGTCGGTGACTTTATGGCCCCTAGTACGGTCACCCATGGCAAACAGGTGTCTAGGGGAGGGACCAGATTAAGTGCGGTTGATACAGATAACTGGACTCACCACAACGCATGGCGTGCGCTCTGGAACCAGTACCTTGGAAAACTGATGGACCTACTTCTACTCTGGAGTTGCTCCCGGTGAGAGGCAGAGAGCTGGTGTGGGCCCCTGGTTTGGTGCCTGCACGTTGGGGTTAACCCGTGGACCAAAGAGTAGCTCCCCTCCGCCTTCGGGTTGGATGTGATAGCCAGTGTTCTTAGCATCAGCTGCTAATGTACTTCACCCTGTTTACACTCTGACTTCCTGCTGCTCGACGCTGTACAGTTTTTCTTTGTTCTGCTCACGCTGTGACGACATCGCTTTGTCCTTTAACAGAAGATGTGTCCCGAAACTTCCGGTAACAGAACTGAACGCTATGAAGACAAATGCTCACTTTATTGGAAACAGAAACGCTCACAAAACTGTTTTTCAATTTTTTAGTTGAAAAGAAAAAAATGTACACAAAAAGAATGATTAATTTCAACACTAAATTCTCACAATTCTTTTGCTTTAAATTTACAATTTCTAAAAAATTTCAGCAACTTTTTCTTTCAGTGTAGGAATAAATGTCATGGAGTCTGTCATGGTGCAGACTATGCCCTGCAGTGGTGCAGACTTTCTGATGTTTTCCTGCCCTACACATTAAACATTAAATATCACAACGGAACTGTGCTGTACATCTTGTTTTCTGCTGAATTGTGAAGTGTGTGCACATATAACTTAGATTATTCATTTATTTTTAAATACGCAACATAAAATGTGATTCAGAAATGATTCATGTCTAAATAATAAGTTTGATCTAATGCAGTTTGATAGAGGCATTACTTTTCCTCCGGAAATAATGATTCATCTTTTATATGTGCAGCAAATAATATTATTTTACATTTCCAGAGATATGACAGTATTATTGTTTATTTATAGCAGAAGGAAGGAAAATTCAGCAGTTCTTATTTTACTCCGTTTTTTTCTTTGTGATTCCTTTTTAGTCAGAGATATAATCATTGTAATGTTTATCCTGCATTCCTGTTGGAACATTAGCATCTTGCTAATCTGCTGCGTTTTGCACAGGACATTAAATCCAAGTGGGGGAATGTCTTCAGACAAAGTGTCAGAAAGATGCAAAGCTCATTTTCGTAGGATATATTTCTGTATCGAGATGAAAGTAAAAATGTCCAGTTGAAAGGTCTGCAGGGCTCATGAGGCTCGCTGCACTTGTTAGAGGGTATTGATATGCAGGAGAGAAGGGTGACATTTACTCAGCGTCCTCGCTATCACACCTCCTGTTCAGCCTTTTACACTGACCGTTACATAAAGACAAATCTGACTCCTGCCAGAAACATGCTTGGTCATGCTCAGCCTGATAACCCGACGGTGAGCTCACACAAGCCCGACTCGGCTCATTTGTATTCATTACTGCTGACTTTTCATTTGCCGCCAACCTTTCCAGGGTTGGAACATGGTTACTCCTTGCTGCAACACGGCTAAAATCATTGCAATCCTCTGAAAGAATTTCTGATTGGACGGGCGTGCAGCACGTTTAACCAAAACTCTGCAGTCTGGGTTGAAAAGAAAAGCTGCTTGTACCGCTTCAGGTCTGACACCAAGCAGCACCGAAAGCCGCCTCAGCAGGTTCATCAGTGTCAGCTGCTTGCTCTGCATGAACCCAGTCATAAAATGATCCAAACTAAGAGTGGTGTAGTGGTCCCTCGAGAAGTGGGGCTACTCTAAAGTTTCCACCCGTTTTAAAAAACAAAACAAAAAAGAATAAAAAAAACATTGTTTCATGAAAAGTGACATTTAAGACTACTCTATTTCATTCATTCATTCATTCATTTATTCATTCATTCATTCTCCTAACCGCTTAATCCAACGAAGGGTGGCGGGGAAGCTGGAGCCTATCCCAGCAGTCTGTGGGCGAAAGGCGGGGAACACCCTGGACATCTCGCCGGTCCATCGCAGGGCTAATCTATCTAGTTCACCCCGTCAGTATATCTGCTCATTGTCACATCATTCCTGCCTTTCGGTTTCAGGGAGGAAGAGTTATGAAATGACTAAACTGAGACTGGCACATAGAGCTGGTGAGAGACAGGCTCATAGACATATATGCATCTATGTTTATTATGTCTATGTTCAGGCTAAAGTTGACGCAGCTGACGGCTAACTGCACCAGCGTAGCATCGCTAACCTGAGCCTAGCTGCTGGGCGACGTGGCTATATGTGTAGAGATGTTTGTTAAAGCAGCATCTCAGGGGGTTAGAGGTTTAGAAGTATACTCTATGCTGACTGAAAAAGCAGTGGCTATACCCTGGACTACACCACTGCAAACTGATGTTCAGAGGTGGGTCATGAAGCAAGTCATCCTCCGAGCAGCTGGAAATCTCCATGTTTGTCACTGAGCAACAGAGAAGCATCTGTCATCCAGCTGACTGCAGTGTGATGAAAATATTTCCTCCAGGGTGGGTTTGGGAGCGATGCCGAGGCCTGAATCATAAATGAATTTGCTGTCTGGTGCAGGCCAGAGGAGAAAATCACCTATTAAGTGCCAGTCTAAGGAGTTGTCACAGAAAAGATGAACCTCTTACCGTGTTTAGATCGAATTGTCCTGGAGTCTGTTTCTGCTGCGCTACACAGACAGCAGCAGAAGTTCGGTCCAGGTTCTGTTGGATCTCAGTGACCATCCTGCAACCTCTGGTGGTTAAAAGTGGAGCCAAAAACTGCAGTTCCCCCTTCATCCACTAGGGGCTCCACAACAGAGCAAATCCCCATAGACTCCCATGTTAAAAAGACCAAATTCACGGCAGAAATAAACATGTTTACAGTAGAAATAAACATGTTTACAGTAGAATTAAACATGTTTACAGCAGAAATAAACATGTTTACAGTAGAATTAAACATGTTGACAGCAGAAATAAACATGTTTACAGTAGAATTAAACATGTTTACAGCAGAAATAAACATGTTTACAGTAGAATTAAACATGTTGACAGCAGAAATAAACATGTTTACAGTAGAATTAAACATGTTTACAGCAGAAATAAACATGTTTAAAGCTCGGTACAAAATTTATTTAGTTTTAATAGATCAGGTTTACTTTCGTTAAAACTGTCTAGAAGTAATTTCATCCCGCTTCAAAAAGTCAGTGTGTAGCATTACCATGGTTTTTTAGCCGGTTAATGGGCTCGATACACAAAAAGCGACAAATGATGGTGTTGGGGTTCTGGTGTCAAAGAAACCATCAAAACAGGAAATATGTCAGCGGTCAATGGCAGGATGAAGCAGGACACATAAACGACAACACAGGTCTCCACAGTGGACTTTCAGAGAGAGTGAACTTTTCAGAGTTTTAGTACAAACTGCTCACCAAAGGCAGGGTGGGTACAACAGGCATCACAGCAGTTGACCTTCACAGCATCTGAAACCCCACATGCCTCTCTCTCTACCCACTCCCTCCACCAGTCACACTCTTTATATCAGTTACCGGTTCAACCATTTTACAACAACTAGGGTTCCTGGACATTACTACTTACAAATTAACCATTATTTACAGCCCAATTCCCCCCAAATGATTTACATACTTGCATACATAGTGACTTACTAAACTAAATACATAACAAAACACATAATCATCCAAAAATAACCAGCTAACCAAAAAACAACCCAATCACTCCCACCCCTCTACTCCGGCTTCTTGGATCAGCCCAAACGAGCACTCATAAACCAATTCTCCTCAGCTTGGGTCCCAACCAGACTTCAGAGAAAGAGATGTTATTGATGGTCACCCCAAACAAAAATCACAAAACAAAACTTAGCAAAAGAAACAAGAAAGAAATGTCACAATGTCATGAACATGTTCACCTTAGTGAGGGGCCCGTTGCGCTACCCCTCACAGATGGCAACAGGCAGAATTAATCTACTGTCTGGTGCAGGCTAAATGTAACACACAGAATGTGACAAACAGCAGTAGCAGTGTCGCACGTCACACTCTCTAATTGCTCAGCTTCAGGATATTGCTTCAGGTATTTGAGGGAATTTTGGCGTTTTCACAGCAGTACGTGACAGATAAAATTTGAAATGACGAGTGAGGAGATTTTGTTCAAAATGAAAAATCTTACTCTTATCGCTACTCTGCAGAACAAAAAAAAAAAAAAAGAAGACAATTTTACAAACAAGAAACCATTCTGGTGAATCTTATTTAGTGTTGGATCTCAAGGTCAAACCAGAAAAAATTAATATTTTACTTCAAAAGTCACGACAAGCGTGATGCTGCCAAGAAGGCGATGGAGGGAACGTCCAATTAGCTTCAGTCAAGCTCCTCAGAAACCAATGGGTGACGTCACAGAGGCTCTGCCCATCTTCTATATGCAGTCAATGTTACAGACACAGTCAACATCCTGGAACTGGAAACCTGAAAGGGAATATCTAGTCCAGTTCTGAACTGGTTTAAATCCTGATTAAATATGAAACTACTTTATTTCAGTTAGTAAATACTGATCTACATGTGGAGTTCCACAAAGCTCCATGTTGGGCCCCTGTTGTTCAACATCTACATGTGGAGTTCCACAAAGCTCCATGTTGGGCCCCTGTTGTTCAGCATCTACATATGGAGTTCCACAAAGCTCCATGTTGGGCCCCTGTTGTTCAGCATCTACATATGGAGTTCCACAAAGCTCCATGTTGGGCCCCTGTTGTTCAGCATCTACATGTGGAGTTCCACAAAGCTCCATGTTGGGCCCCTGTTGTTCAGCATCTACATATGGAGTTCCACAAAGCTCCATGTTGGGCCCCTGTTGTTCAGCATCTACATGTGGAGTTCCACAAAGCTCCATGTTGGGCCGCTGTTGTTCAACATCTATATGTGGAGTTCCACAAAGCTCCATGTTGGGCCCCTGTTGTTCAGCATCTACATATGGAGTTCCACAAAGCTCCATGTTGGGCCCCTGTTGTTCAGCATCTACATATGGAGTTCCACAAAGCTCCATGTTGGGCCCCTGTTGTTCAGCATCTACATATGGAGTTCCACAAAGCTCCATGTTGGGCCCCTGTTGTTCAACATCTATATGTGGAGTCCCATCAGGCTCCACGTTGGGCCCCTGTTGTTCAGCATCTACATGTGGAATTTCACCAGGCTCCACGTTGGGCCCCTGTTGTTCAGCATCTACATATGGAGTTCCACCAGGCTCCATGTTGGGCCCCTGTTGTTCAGTATCTACATGTGGAATTTCACCAGACTCCATGTTGGGCCCCTGTTGTTCAGTATCTACATGTGGCGTTCCACCAGGCTCCATGTTGGGCCCCTGTTGTTCAGTATCTACATGTGGAATTCCACCAGGCTCCATGTTGGGCCCCTGATGTTCAGTATTAACATGTTCGTACCAGCATAAATCATGGAAACAAGCCAAACATTAATGATGATTATGGTGACGACACTCTGTACTACTGAGTTACTGCGGGACACTGCTACATGGTTAAGGGTTTAAAAAGAAAGTTTTTTTTGGGCACAAATTTTTTTGTTTTACAACTTAAATTTTTTTTTAACCTTTACTTGGAAATGTAGATAATATAGTTTTCTGGTTTTTAATCAAAATGGTACATTAAACCGTGAACAGTCTTAAACATTTATTACAAGGACATTATTCATACCTGACTAAACCAGGACAAATCAGCTTATTGTCACACTTCCAGTCTGGCTGCAGAGCAGAGGTGAACATCTCCTGACCTAACGGTCTCTGGGAGCGACTGCAGCACCACGACTGCCATTATATTGGAATAAGAACCATAGCACGACAAGCACGGCGCTTTTCACGACTTGGACAGGAGCTGGGTGCTTACAGTGGGTGTCCTGTTGGTGCTTTGGGGCGTGGAGGAGCCACTGCTGCTCAGTACCATTTCATGTCAGCCTCCATAACTCTTCTAAAACACCCAAAAGATGCTGGATTTGCGCTGAAGACTTGAGATGTAGTGATGGCGTCGCTTCTTCTTCTTTGGTATCTGCCCAGATTCACTTCCTGAAGCAGCAGTAGAAGAAGCCATTTGCAACGTGGTAAAATACCGGAGCAGAATCTGCAGAAACGATTGAGGTAATCATTGTTTTTGCTGCGATCACTGCTTCTACAATCATTTGGAGCGAAAATGAAAGAGCCCGAGACATGAGCCACTTTTTGGGGCCGTGACCCAAAATGCATTGCAACATAAGCTACAATGCTGCAGGAATATTTTCCATATGTGAAAACTTCTGACAAATGTTTTATAAATGAGGCTAAACTTCATCAAACACCAGCTGCTGTTTGAAATAAGAGTTTCAGGACTTAAACAGATTTCTGATCTTATTTCTCTGATATGATCTGATTGTAGTTCATTTAAAAAGAAAAGCTCCTTTCCAGGTTGTGTTTTACCGCAGCTGGCGTGGGAATACTGCCGTATGGAAACATACGGACGTTTAGGTGGGAAATGAAAACTTCTGAAGAATAATTTAGTCTTTTAGCTGCATTTGGTAACTATTTAGCAGAGATATGTATTTTTCTGCTGATCCGACCGGAAGAAACATGTCTGCTGGTGCTTCCCAGCCGGCGCCGCCTCACTCTGTCAGACATGACTGATGTGGTGGGAACGTATTGATCTGCTGATGCTGAATTGATGTGACACGTTAGCATTATTGAATTTTACTAGCAGCTGTCTTGTGGGCCTGAGGTTATTCACTGGGAGTGCAGAAACGTTAAAAGTCGTGCCCCTGCACCTCTAATCTCTGATCGATAGAGTTGAAAATCACTACAGTGTGAAATCTTTAATGCGTTTTGATTAACGCGTCATGATTCCCTTTAGATGATGGATTATGATGAAATATCGGCGGCTGGAGCTGATTTCAGGACTCTGCTTTAATAAGTGATTGTGTTTGGTTGACAGTCGAACGTTATGGCGTCGATGATTACACACATTATGGTCTTTATAAAACTCCTCATCAGCAGAAAGGTGAAGACATCAACACTAAATAAAACAGGGAGTCCCTGAATGCAACATGCATAATGCAGAAGTTAGTAGTGACAAACTCTTTTCTCCAAATGATCATCAGGTGTGAAAGATTCTCGTCCTCGCCAAACCTCCTGGGTCCACAAGACAAGCAAGTGAAAGCAACAGCCTCGGAAAAATATGCCGATTTCACCATTTGGTGAAATCATCCTGATGGCTGATTGGCTGATGGAGGTTTTCCTTCCTGGTTCTGGTCCCATTGGAGGCCTTCCTTCCTGGTTCTGGTCCTGATGGAGGTTTTCCTTCCTGGTTCTGGTCCTGATGGAGGCCTTCCTTCCTGGTTCTGGTCCTGATGGAGGCCTTCCTTCCTGGTTCTGGTCCTAATGGAGGCTTTCCTTCCTGGTTCTGGTCCCATTGGAGGTTTTCCTTCCTGGTTCTGGTCCTTACAGAGGTTTATTGTCACCTTGCGCAGCACAAATTGGGGATTTGACGCCATCGGTTGGTTTTCTTAACAAGACTTTTACTGGTTTCATCGGTTTGTTTGGACCCTGATTGCATCAGAATAAATCGGTTTAATAGATCTGGTCTGGAGTTCATTTGGACCTATGAGCTTGTATGAACTCTTACCTGTCATTTCCTTTCGGAAGGTAAAAGATTGAACTATTTTAAAGCTTTCTTTCAGCGTTAAGCTTGAAGGTCAGCATCTTTAAAGCCACCACAGCGAAACAAGCAGAAACTGCTGCTTTCTGCGCCTTCTGCTCTGTGAAATATAGATTTTTCGATGGCTGCAGTTAAATTGATGTGGCAGATTAACAATATTCCACTCTGAAGCTGAGACTGTTTGACAGGAAGAGTTGTGGTCTTTGTGAACGAGAATCCAGTGTGAACTCTTATTTCCACTCAGCTGAAAGTCTCCCTGATATGTTTTATGGTTTCATCCTTTCATTAACCCGGATGGGCCATCCTCCTCCACCTCTACAGGTTCTGGATGAAACACTACCTACAGAAGGACTTCATTACCAAACTAGATAATTAGGAGATCACAAATTAAATTTAAAATGGAAAATTCATTTGGTTTTTGGGCAGAATCACAACAACCTTGTAAAATATTTCTAAGGGAAGATTGTCCTTGCTTCTTTTAAGATCATTAACTGGTAGTAGTCATGGAGGTTTGGTTAGAAATACTTTAGTGTTATGGCCCCAGGCCTTGCCTAATTTCCAAAATTACTTTAGAAGTAACAGACTACAATACATCTCTAAATGGCTTAAACCTAGCTATCTAGATGAACCATGGCTTAATATAGAAGAAGCTATATGTGAGGATATGGCAATTTCAGACCTTCCATTTTATCATCACAGCTGTCAAACGCCGAAAATGCTTTAAAAGCATTAATATCAGCTCCGCTGATGGCCTGGTGGGAATTTCTTAAACTAACCAAGTCCTTGCTTATTCCATTCAAACTTACACCTCCATCCATCTTCTGCAGCTTATCCGGGGTCGGGTCGCGGGGGCAGCAGCCTAAGCAGGGAAGCCCAGACTTCCCTCTCCCCTGCCACATTTACCAACTCTGCGGGGGGATCCCGAGGCGTTCCCAGGCCAGCCGAGAGATATAATCCCTCCAGCGTGTCCTGGGTCTTCCCCGGGGTCTCCTCCCAGTGGGACGTGCCTGGGACACCTCACCAGGGAGGTCCAGGAGGCATCCTGACCAGATGCCCGAGCCACCTCAACTGGTTCCTCTTGATGCGGAGGAGCAGCGGCTCTACTCTGATCTCCTCCCGGATGACCGAGCTCCTCACCCTATCTCTAAGGGAGAGCCCGGCCACCCTGCGGAGGAAACTCATTTCAGCCGCCTGTATACGAGATCTCCTTCTTTCGGTCACGACCCACAGCTCATGACCATAGGTGAGGGTAGGAACGTAGATCGACTGGTAAATGGAGAGCTTCGCCTTCTGGCTCAGCTCCTTCGTCACCACGACAGACCGGCGCAGAGTCCGCATTACTGCAGACGCCGCACCGATCCGTCTGTCCATCTCACGCTCCATCCTTCCCTCACTCGTGAACAAGACCCCGAGATATTTAAACTCCACTTGAGGCAGGACCTGACCCCCGACCCGGAGAGGGCAATCCACCCTATTCCGGCTGAGGACCATGGTCTCAGATTTGGAGGTGCTGATTCTCATCCCAGCCGCTTCACACTCGGCCGCGAATCGCTCAAGTGAGAGCTGGAGATCACGGCCAGATGAAGCCAACAGGACCACGTCATCTGCAAAAAGCAGGGACCCAATCCTGAGGCCACCAAGCCGGATCCCCTCAACACCTCGCCTGCGCCTAGAAATTCTGTCCATATAAGGTATGAACAGAATCGGTGATAAAGGGCAGCCTTGGTGGAGTCCAACCCTCACCGAAAACTAATCCGACTTACTACCGGCAATGTGGACCAAATGTACGGGTCTGTGGGTGGGTGGAGATGCGGTGGATGAGGGGGTGGGATGGAGATGGAGGATGTGGTGGGGCGTGGGAGGGGTGGGGGCTTGGGGTGTTGTGTGCATGTGGAGGGTGGGGGTGGATGCATGATGGGGCATGATGGGGCATGTGTGTGGATTGGGGTTGGGAGGAGAGTGCATGTAGGGGGAGGGATGGGGTGCTTGTATATGTGTGTGTGTGTGGGAAGCGCAGCTTGTGCACTGGGATGCGGCCTGGCTGCCACTTGGCGGTGGTCTGGGGATGCTGACCCTCCTCAGCCCTCTGCCTGTGGGGGCGGGGGGCTGCTTTCGGGCTCTTGGGCCCATACTCTGTCTGCCCTGGGTGGCCGGTGCCCGGCGGGGTTGGTTCTTGCCATCCTGGGCCTGCTGGGGCCTGTTCCCCCTAAATGTGGGGGACTCTGGTTGGGGACCTCCTTCGCCACCTCCTGGGCGGGTGCATGGCTGGCTTCGGAGTGGGGTGGTTGGGGTCTGTGCCTGGGGGTGGCTGTCGGTTACCCGGGTCTCTGGGTTCTCAAGTTTATTCATCAGCAGCAGGTAGCTCTGGTTCTGTCTTTTTGACTCAACTTGCTAGTTTCTGGTCCTCCTGACAGTCAATGGTTTTGTTCTCCACAGGGACCATGAATCTAGAGTTGGCTTGTGTGGGTGTGTATATATTTATGTGTGTGTGTGTGTGTGTGTTTGTGTGTATGTGTGTGTATGTACATGAAGGGGGGTATGTATGTGTATATACATGTATGCATTGATCTCTTTCTCTCGTTTTCTCTGTTTTCTTTTCTGTTCTCTTTCTGTCTCTTTTCTATCCTCTCCGGTCCAGCAGCATAAACTCTTAATCCGAACAATTATCCAAGACAAATAGAAAAATAAAACAAGAATCCAGAAATACAACGGGATCGTTATGTCTATAAAAGCTCCCAATGGCAAAGTAAATTTGCTCAGCAGAACACAGCATCCAGAACATCAGTCTGCTGCTTAAATGCTGGACAAGACAATAGAAAGAAAAAAAAAATTTAATCTCGAAGATCGGCATATTTAGGGGCGTGTCCTTTTGATTGACAGGTACCCGATCTCCTGCTTCAAGTCAGAAGAACGTAGAACAACCGCAGTTTTTAGCTGGTTAACAACGTGACTTAGCTTTAGCCCGCTTACCTCCGTTAGTTGGTTAGCTCCCGTTATCTCGGGGTTAGCTTCGTTACCTTTTAGCTACAGAAAGCTCGGCGTTTGCTAGATGTCAATCATCCACCATGACGCTCACAGCCCCCCTCTCAGCTCCACCTCTTTGCCCATATTTGTATTTTCCGGGCGAGATGACACGAATGACGCTGCCAACATGGTGATGGTAGGAACCGCCCACCGAGCTTCAATTCAGCTCTTCAGAAACCTACAGGTGACATCACGGAGGCTCCGCCCATCTTTTATATGGGAGGAGTTTGCCACTTGTTGGCTTTTTGTTGTAGATGCTAGTGAGAGTCCTTGTAGTGAACCTTTAAAAAGGTCTTGTGGTTTTTGTGTGGTGTAACCTTGGTCTTGATGGTTTTGTGTTTTTTGGGTTGCGTTGTAAACATGAAGTTTATACCATTTTCTTTTTGTCTTTAATGTTGCTGCCCCTTCCAGGGGAGTTGGGGTTGTAACATTTGGAGAAATCTGAAGGTAAATCAGTTTCTTTATCAGTCCAAGTTATAATTTAAATGGTCATGATCGAGAATTCTGCAACATAGTCTGAAGATTGCAGGAAGCAGCATTGCTAACACGTAGCATAACAGTGATGCTATCATGTAGCATAGCAGCGATGCCATCATGTAGCATAGCAGTGATGCCATCATGTAGCATAGCAGTGATGCTATCATGTAGCATAGCAGCAATGCTAACATGCAGCATAGGATCACTTTACTCCTTCCCTGCATGTTTTTCTGATTTGCTGTCATGGCTGCTCCTCCTCTGCAGGTGTGTAGACTGCCTACAGATCACCAGTCCAGAGACTACATTTCCCAGGATTCCTCAGTTCATGCTATGATGGACTCCCGCTGTGTTCCTGTCATTACCTCCATGCGTTGCACCCGAGTGCTGATATTTCTTTAAATCCTTTCCTTTGACCTGCGGCTGTGTCTGACTGCCACTGGTTCAGTATGATGTAGCATTTAACTTGGTTCCCTGTTCAGGTTACAGTCGTGTCTCAGAGATGATCTTTAATGGATGTAATGATTTTGAGGAAACTTTACAATGAATTAATAAGGTGATTGTATAATGAAGTAATCTGAATGGTAAGTTCTAGTTCGTCAAACCCGGCTCTTCCAAAATGTTTACCTTTATATCCGTTCGTCTATGTTTTAGCCAACGTTTTAATTCATTCCCACTCAGACAGGGTCATAGGAGGAACAGACTGGAACTCTGTTGATTTTTTTTTTCTTCATGTTTGTTTTTTTTTTTTTTTTTTTTTTTATCAGTTAATTTTAATTACAATGAATTTCAGACCTGTCCTTATTCAACTGTAATTGCCAGATCCCTACGCCGTCTTTATCTGGTCAAACTGAACCTCTGGCTCGCTCAACAGCACTGCCCAATCAATATGGCCGAGGCCATTAAGGTGCTGGCAGTGGCGATGTACTTATAAAGGGCTTTCATGGACCAGTGAAGGATGAAATCACCTTCAGAGTACTGAGATCTTAAAAACCTGAGGTACACCAGGCAAAGACCAGCACTGAGAACAGTATAGAGAGGTTAGCACCGTGATGCCTCTGCATTTCTTCTAGGAGGTAAAAAATTCAGAGGAAAAGTGCCAGATCTGTCCAACCAGCCTGAAATGAAGGCATGAGTGGATTCTGACAGGGGAAGCGTGTTGCAGAGACCGCTGGATGGACAGTAACTCCTCTATTTAACACAGATTTCCATCTTGTTAGCAGTCGCAGTGATTTTCTGCTTGAAAGTCGAGCGCCAAACGTTTTAATTATTCACCCCTATAAAATAACCATTAGTGTGAATATAAGGCTTCTCTGACATCTACTGTAAAACAATGATAAAAGTGTCATGAACAAGAGCTTCTGGTGTTCGTTTGTAGATCAACATCTATAACATCTCGAGTTAGGATGATAAATGAGAGATGCCGTCTGATTTCTGGTTCAACGCCATGAAACCAGCCAAGCAAACATGAACTGAAAACACATACTATAAATTAATCTTTTCAACATTTATGTAACACTGAACAAAGTCAACATGACAAGTTTACTAAACAGCTGTTCAATGAAACGAGATGATCAGATGATTAGTTAAGTTAGTAACCAGTACCAGATAAACTGCGGATCTTCAAGCTTAGATGGATTTTATGTTCGCATTTTGTTCCTTGTTTTAAACTGGTTCTGTCAGGAACGGGCAGTGGAGATGATGAAGGAGTGGACCCAAACGCAGAGACGAGGGAACAGAGATGCAGGTTCAAGACCAATTTATTTTCCTCAGAGGAACCCAGGGAACTAAGAACAAACTAAGTAACAAAATAATCCAGCAACCAAGGAGTGAAACTGAGTGGTATAAATACACAGGAAAACCAAACAAGAAACAGGCGAACGGAATGAACTGAAACAAGACCAGGTGAACTCAATGAACAGGAAATCAATGAAGCTAAACGAGAACCAAGAGAACTAAACAGGAAAAGCTACAAAATAAAACATGAAACCAGAAACTAAGGCACTGAACAAAACTTTTGTTTCGCTCTTCCATAATTTTACACCTGGCATTGAAACGTTTTCCTGACATGTTGTATTTGTACATTCAGATGCCGTTCTCTCTCTACTGGGTTGTATTCTACATGAACAGAAAGGCTATTAGTCGCCTTTATAACCAGAACTTTTCAGGATCACGTCTGCCTGAGAAAAGCTACACAGCTAAACATAACAATCCCCTGTACTGGTTGTTGGTGTTCATACTGGGATTCAGGTCTGTTTCAGTCACACTAGAACCTGAATGACAGACTTATCAGAATGATAATCTGGAGTCAGTGCTGATCCACATGTGCAGAATCTGGAAGGCGGTCCAGCATCCTGCAGTTAAATGTAACCAGACTGGAGACCAGTATGAGGAGGAAGACCTTGCTGGTGTGACTGGAAATGGGTCCAAAAACACACTGAGATTCCTGACAGTGACAAACAAAAAGTGTCAAAATGGTGGAAGACTACAGTCATCTCATTCTCACACACACACAAAAAAAAAACATATCAGGTGACTTTTTCTGCAAAAAACAGAGCAATGCCACCAGAAACCACCGGGGGCAGTGTTGATATGTATATCACTCAAATAAAGAAACAAACCAGTGAAGAAGAAGAGGGCAGGGAAGAGGATGATACAGAAACCCTCAAATAAAAAGCACCTGAAGAAGTTAAGAACAGAAATATGACTGTTGTAAACAGTTGTAAACAGCTTGATGGCGGTGCGTTACCGTTAGCAACCGCTGTTGGAACTCTGAACTCAGCACTGCCCCCTGGTGGATGAGCTGACAGCGTAAAAGACACACGAAGGTATGAGAACAGCAATGTTTTAAATGGACATCAGCATTTAGCGGTGCGGAAGAATGAGATGTTCACGAAAGAACTTTTAGTTTTCCCACAAATGCAAATTGTTTTCACAACAGTAAAAATCTTTTTCTGCATGTTTACAAATTTAATTTTTTTCTGAGCAGATTCTTTCTGCACCATGACAAAATGTACAAATATAAACTCTGAAATTATTTGCAAACATTCATTTACAGCTGCAAAATATTGAGTTTATATTAAGCCAAAGGCTTCTCGCCCAAAGGACTGCTGGGATACGCTCCAGCTTCGCTGCAACCCTTAGTTGGACTGAGCGGTTCGGATAATGAATGACGTCACATGCAGGTTTCTGAAAAGCTGAATTGAAGCTCATTGGGCCACTGCCACCATCTTGGCAGCGTCTGTTGTGCCATTGCTCCTGGAAATATAAAAATGGATAAAAAGGTGGAGCTGAGGGAGGAGGTGGATGCCTGACATCTATTAAACTCTGACCTGACTGTAGCTAAGAGCTAACGGAGCTAACTCAGAGCTAACTGGAGTTAACAGGAGCTAACAAGAGCTAACCAGCTAACCGAGGGTAATGTTAAGTCACACAGTTATTGGGTACCCGCCAATCAAAAGGAAACACCTCCTATTATGCCACATTTTAGGATTAGAGTGATTCTAAGTGGATGAGTTCTAAATAAAAATCCCTCCCCCCAGTTGTCATGAAGTTAAACCTGACCGATTACACCTAAAGATGTTTATTTCTGCCCTTAGCAGCAAGGTGGGCTGGTCTGGCAGACAAACTGATGCTTCATTTGGCTTCTTGGACAGGTTAAAACACTTTTCACTTGAATGCAAAAACAATCCGCGATTGATGAGAAAATGCAATCCAGATAAACTCTTCTGCCCAACTTTGGGAGTATCAAACATGCGCATATGACGTATGTGTAAATTAGTAAAAGGATCTGCTATGTAGCTGATCGATACCATGGTTCGGTTGGTTGTGGAGACACAGCAGAGATCAGCGTTTGCCAACCCAAACCTTCCTCCGCCGTCCTGTTATTGGAAACAGAAAACATTTGGAAATACTTTGACAGTGAGACGTGTCCAGAACATCTCACCAAAGAGATCATGTCTGATCCACCTCACCCGGCTCCTCTGCTTGTGGAGGAGCAGATCTCCTCCTGGAAGACGGAGTTTCTGGTAGCAAATCCCCGCCATGCGGGTCCTTGTTTATCCAGCAGTGTGCAGTGAAGTGCCGGTCACAACTAAAAACGTTGCAACGCTGTGGCTGCTGCCAAATACAAACCATTGCTGTCTCGTCGGTGTTCTCTTTGAAAATGTAAACAAACGTAGCTTTCCCTCACAGCTGAAGTATTTCTTGTGTGGCTTGTTATCGCCAAAGTTTTAGTCTTTTCCATCTGACACTGAGCAGTGAAGGTGGGCGTGGCTTTCTTCTTGTGAACATGCTTCACCTGGAGAGGTGACCAATCACGGAGCTCCACCCCAGACTTTACTAAAACATTGAAGTTGAAAAAACTTTCAAAGCACAGTGAAAACACTATAAGACTGAATATATAAGACAACTATTAGACTGAAAAGCTCAGAAAAGTCGAAGCAACACAAAGGTCCCTCTAAACTTTCAGGTATTAGTGTTCAGCTAATAAAAGAAACTAGAAATCTAAGCCAAATCAAAGTGAATGAATAAATAAGATGACAGATTGTAAGTTTACAGCTGTTATCCTTTCTCTCATATCCTTCTCTACACCGTTAGTCATAAAAACTTCCCATAAATTATATTAGTTTCTAACTTTTTATGAGACACTCACTTTTTTATGATCAATTACAGAATGTAGGAAGAAGCGGTTCTCAATAAAAACAACTTGTGGTTTTATGAGTCATTTCCACAAACATCTTTGGAATAAGCTAAATGTTCATCGATGAGCCCCCGGCTGGCTCGCCAGCTGAGCTTTTTCTGATGAAAATCCCCCACATCTTAATAATGGGCTAACAAAGTTTAGCAAACAGATCTATATTCTACAGAACAGGAAGGTTTCTGTGCTGCGTGTTCTTATTACTCCGAGTTTGCTTTCTCCTCTGCCATCCAACCTGTGACCCGGAAACCAGTCTGAGCCAAACGAAGCAGGTTTACGAACTGAGCTGGAAGACAGAAGATGCTAGCTGGAGGAGCAGAAAAGTCGACTGATAGGCGTAAACTTAGGTTAACTGTGTGGTCAGCTGGGGTCTAAAAACTGTGGCACTTCAGAAAAATAAAGTTTACCTTCATTCCAAACAATGCTGGCTCACCCATACGCTTGATTTATGCCAAGAAATCAGCAAGCAACAAAAAATGTAGGACTGACAGAAATGTCCAGTAGCGAGCTGAAGATAATTTCAGAACGTTTGTGGGAAGAACAACAGTACAAGCACACTAAAGAAGTGGACATAAACTATTGACAATACATAAAATACTTAGTCATTGCAATACTGGAGCAGCTATTTTTGGACTTGACTGAAATACAGACATGTCCCTCTAAGCAAAGACCTTGCTAGGACAGGATAAAAAAACGGCTTATTTGGTGCGGCTGATAGAATAAAGGGGAGTTTTATTAGTAATACTTGCATGTAAACATATGCTGATATGGTAAGAAACTAAATCTGTCACATAGATGAAGCTTTTGTAAGCATTTGTTTCTGCAAGCACAGAACAGGAACAACGTGATCACATCATGATGTCTTCTACATTCATTACACTTCCAGATGGAGCCTGTTGTCCATCTTCTAAATCATTTTAATGTGCTTTTTGCTCCATTTTCAGAGTTTGTGGGTCCAGACGAAACATACGACAGAGCAGTACCATCAGAAACCACGAGGGGGCAGCGCTGAGCAGCGTAGCTCACCGTGATGCGTTTAATGTCCTCTCATACGAACATCATCTACTGAGCTTTTATGTCTTTCTGGGAATGAACATTATTATCTTCCTGCAGACGAGATGTTACCTGAATTGTTTCTCCATTCAGTGGAAACACCTGAAAATCACAACTGTGCTTTTATTTAGCAAAAACTGATGGAAACGCAGCTCTGACATCCATAATAAGCTCACAGGGCCTGTCTGGGTAACATACTTTTATTATTTCTGACAACACCTGTTCCATAAAAAGGATTTTTACAAGTTTGATAAGCAAGAAGGTGGAGTTGCGTAACGTACTATTTGTAATTGACCTGGCATGGGATTGGTTGGAAGTCGGTTATCTGCTGCCGGTTGTGTTCAGGACTGATGCTGAATGTCTGGATGCTGCAGCAGAAAGGAGGACAGGAGTGGAGCTGAATGATGACACTGTCTGCAGCTTAATGGGAGGGAAAGTTGATATCAGGGAAGAGGTTTTGGGTCGCGCGCCCCCCCCCTTTTAACGGGGGTAAACACCCTGCAGCGGTCTGCATAGATGGAACAGATCGTGTCTATGAAGTGGGAACGGAAAAGGAAATTTTGATTCTGTGGTCTCTTGAGAGAACAGGATGATGAATCTGCAGATGTTGGGAAGTTTGTAATCCTGATGTGTCAGAAATGGATTTAGTTTGAATATAGCTCTATTTGTACAGCAGCAACTCCATCTGGACCAGAACCGGGAAGGAAAACCTCCATCGGTGCCAGAACCGGGAAGGAAAACCTCCATCGGGACCAGAACCGGGAAGGAAAACCTTCATCGGGACCAGAACCGGGAAGGAAAACCTCCATCAGGACCAGAACCGGGAAGGAAAACCTTCATCTGGACCAGAACCGGGAAGGAAAACCTCCATCGGGACCAGAACCGGGAAGGAAAACCTCCATCGGGACCAGAACCGGGAAGGAAAACCTCCATCGGGACCAGAACCGGGAAGGAAAACCACCATCGGGAGCAGAACCGGGAAGGAAAACCTCCATCGGGACCGGAACCGGGAAGGAAAACCACCATCGGGACCAGAACCGGGAAGGAAAACCTCCATCGGGACCGGAACCGGGAAGGAAAACCTTCATCGGGACCAGAACCGGGAAGGAAAACCTCCATCGGGACCAGAACCGGGAAGGAAAACCTCCATCGGGACCAGAACCGGGAAGGAAAACCTCCATCGGGACCAGAACCGGGAAGGAAAACCACCATCGGGAGCAGAACCGGGAAGGAAAACCTCCATCGGGACCGGAACCGGGAAGGAAAACCTCCATCGGGACCGGGACCGGGAAGGAAAACCTCCATCGGGACCGGAACCGGGAAGGAAAACCTCCATCGGGACCAGAACCGGGAAGGAAAACCTCCATCGGGACCAGAACCGGGAAGGAAAACCTCCATCGGGACCAGAACCGGGAAGGAAAACCTCCATCGGGACCAGAACCGGGAAGGAAAACCACCATCGGGAGCAGAACCGGGAAGGAAAACCTCCATCGGGACCGGAACCGGGAAGGAAAACCTCCATCGGGACCGGAACCGGGAAGGAAAACCTCCATCAGGACCGGAACCGGGAAGGAAAACCTCCAGGTCTCCTAAAGCGTATCTGATTCTACAGAAACAACCTCAGTCTGTCTGAATGTTGGAGGAGAAGTGTCTTCTGGGAAGTCAGGGGGGGATTAGGGGAGGAATCAGGGTGAAAGACTTGAGGTAGGTGGGTGTGCGAGAGGATGGGAAGGAGGGGTGGACATATGCGGCTAGGTGGGGTATGTGGGGGGTATGTTAGAGTGGGGGGCACGATGTGATGTGTGTGTGTATGATGGAGTGTGCTTGTGGATAAGGAGGAGTGTGAGGCCGGATGGAAAGGGGCTAGGGGGTGTGTAGAGTGGAGTGTTTGATGGTGTGTTTGTGTGGGTGTATAGAGGTGGAGGGATGGAGTGGCAGGTATGGGCCCGTACAGGGGGCAGTGTATGAGGGGAGGTAGAAGGGTGGGTTGGGGAGTGTGTTTAAAGGGGGGAGGGGTGTGTGAAAAGGGGGTGTGTGATGAGGAGTGTGAGGATGTGTAGAGGGGGGGCGTGTGAGGGGGCCATGCTATGGGGTTTGTATGTGTGTATGGGGGAGTATGTGGTGTGTGTGTGTGTGTGTGTGTGTGTGTGTGTGTGTGTGGGCGGGGAGGGGATGGGGGGTCTTGGTGGGCTGGGGTTAGGCCGGGCTGCTGCTCGGTGGCGGTCTGGGTGTCCTGGCTTTCCATTGGTGTGGGCTGTACCCTCTGCCTCCCTCTGCCTACGGGGTGGGGGGTTGCCTTTGGTCTCTTGGGGCCCTGGGGCCCGCACTGTCTGCCCTGGGTGGCCGGTGTCTGGCGGGGCCGGTCCTTGCTGGTCCAGGCCTGCTGGGGCCCCCCCTCTGCCACCTCCCTGGTGGATGCATGGCTGGCTCCGGAGCGGGGGGGGTTGGGATCTGTGCTTGGGGACGGCTGCCAGCTGCCCAGGTCTCGGGGTTCTCCAGGCCTTCCTCTTGTCTTTGTGTGGGCGGGGCCACAATGTGTGGGCGGGGCCACATTGGCACGCTCTCTCTTCTCTGAACACGTTCCACTCTGTATGTTCTGCATGTGACACAGTCACTGAGTCGTCCTGCAGGTTCATTTACTAACAACGGCTGGTTTTCTTCCTGTGTGTCTGATCTAACTTGTGAGCTCTGGGTTTTCCTGATAGTTGACGGCTTCATCCTCCCGCAGGGGGAACATGACTCCAGTGTGTATAGGTGTATGGATGTGTGTATATATAGGTGGGTGTGTATGTGTGCTGATGTATATGTACATGTATGTAGGTTGTTGTATCTCTCTCTTTTTCTCCCTACGAGGTGTTTTTCTGTTTACTCTTCTTCTCCATTCTCTTTACAAACTTTGTAATAAAAAGAATTATACAAAATAAGTAGAAAAATAACATGAGAATTCAGAACATAAAGGGGATTATTATCGATAAAGCTCCTCTTGGCAGAGTAAATGTGCTCAGCAAAGCATCCAGATCATCATTCTGCTGCTTCAATGCTGGACAAGACAAAAAAACAAACAAACAAAAACAGTAATTAAACTTGTAAAGTGAGTAAATGTGTTCTTGCTGATGTTTGGCCTCATACGGACAGCAGGGAGAGCCGAAGTAATAAGTTTGTTGTTGCAATGTCTGACTCTTTATGCTCATATCTGAGCTTGCTTTGACAGACAGGATTATTTATTGTATAAAATGAATCAGCTCGAAGCTCTGCAGACATATTTCCTCTCCTCTTCCTCCTCACAAACATCATTTAGCAAATACAAAGTGAGAGATCCAAAAAGTTTAAGAGAAAATCCAGCCTTATGAAGGCAAAAAGCTGCTTCCAGGTGCTTTAAACGTCTCATTCATGTCACTCATGCTCAGCTTTTATATCAAGTCGGACTAGTTTGCATCCAAAAGGAGAGAAAAGTGCTCTAAGACGATGATAGGTCCAATCCATCATGACTAAACCTGTTAGAAACAAGTCAAAGTGGGCTTGTTTGAGGGGAGAAACACATTTATTTACCAAACTTTAAAGATTAAAACTGAAGCTTGTGGAGATGCAGAAGTTTTAAACTGGAAGTCAGCGTTTCTGATACACTGGTAAACTCGTTATATCACTCAAACAAAATAAAAACCCGATAAAATCAATTTTCCGAGGAGACGAGGTGAAAGAGCTAGAACAATGGGACTTTAATGAAAGCTACCATCTCCTGTTTATCCTGGCTTAGCTTGTCCTCGATTCAGTGTCACATCTGTTGCACTCTTGAACACAAATGACTCCCAAGTGTACATGAGTGAAGAAACATTACATCCACTTTATTTCTGTAACACAAACAACACGCATTTCAACCGGTGGCTGTACGTAATGAACTACGTAGCTTACAGAGCACTTCCTTGTTTCAGTCTCAAAGACCCCCTAAGCCACCTGAGATGCCTGTGTAAATTGCTCATATTAAAGTGACCTCCCAGAACATCTGTAATAATTATAAGTGTATCTGCTGTATATCTGAAACTCCTGAACACATCAAGTTAAACACACATTACAAAGAAAATCACAATTAAGCATGTTTTCTGCAAAAAAAGGTGTGGGGGGGGGTGAAGAGGTTAAATGTTCTTAGCCCAGCTGTCTGTCAAGTATCCCTGTAGGTCTCCACATATCAGTTACCATGGAGACTTATTCTTTTTAGCTACCTTGCTCCAAACCAAGCTAGCTGAGATGACACAGATGCCAACTGCCAGGCTAACTGCAAGGCTAACAGTAGTGCTAACAATCAGGCTAACTGGAAAAGGCTAACAGTAGTGCTAACAATCAGGCTAACTGCAAGGCTAACAGTAGTGCTAACAATCAGGCTAACTGGAAAAGGCTAACAGTAGTGCTAACAATCAGGCTAACTGCAAGGCTAACAGTAGTGCTAACAATCAGGCTAACTGCAAGGCTAACAGTAGTGCTAACAATCAGGCTGACTGCAAGGCTAACAGTAGTGCTAACAATCAGGCTAACTGGAAAAGGCTAACAGTAGTGCTAACAATCAGGCTAACTGGAAAAGGCTAACAGTAGTGCTAACAATCAGGCTAACTGCAAGGCTAACAGTAGTGCTAACAATCAGGCTAACTGCAAGGCTAACAGTAGTGCTAACAATCAGGCTAACTGGAAAAGGCTAACAGTAGTGCTAACAATCAGGCTAACTGGAAAAGGCTAACAGTAGTGCTAACAATCAGGCTAACTGGAAAAGGCTAACAGTAGTGCTAACAATCAGGCTAACTGCAAGGCTAACAGTAGTGCTAACAATCAGGCTAACTGCAAGGCTAACAGTAGTGCTAACAATCAGGCTAACTGCAAGGCTAACAGTAGTGCTAACAATCAGGCTAACTGCAAGGCTATCTGTATCTGGACCACTTCTGACCCATTAAAATACCAGCTGTAATCCACATCCAGGCCAACAGCTGACATCTGGACCACATGTGGCCCACACAACGTTGCCAGTGCTAACTGAGCCATAAATGCCAAACTTAGCCTGGATTAAGACCAAACATGTTTGCTATCTGTGATCAAAATTGAACACATTCAGAGACACACTGGGACTACCTGTAACTGGGACATACAACGCTGGTTTGAACCAGTAGGAGCCATTTTGAGCCTTTTTTAACCACAAAATTATGATTATGAAAAACAAGTTAGGAAATATGAACTTGAAAAGCATAGTTTCAGCAAACTGATTGAATGTTTCTGGATAAAAAACCCAAATATTTCAGGATGTATCAGCGAGAGCTGCGAGCGGCTGAAAGAGCTGCTGACTCGGCTCTTTCAGCTTTCTAGGTTCATATATATCTTTTTATTCAACTTGTGATACATCTAAATGCAGATGTAATCTAAGTTAATGATCACATTTTAGCATTTTATTCTGCTATTTCTTCCTCAGAACTGGACATGTTGGTACAATGTTGAAGCTGGTGAAGATGATCCCTAACGCCATCAAGGTCACCGACACGCCGTGGATTCAATTTGTTCTGGGATTCATCGACCTTTTTGGTTTTCACGGCTCTTTCTGTAATGAATGCAATAACTTGCTGACTTTCACACACCTGCACAACACAAACACGCTTTCTGACTCCGTGTTGTGACGGCTGGTTTTCCTGCAGGGATGATCTTTGCTCGACTGCGTCTCTTTGTTTCTTCTGCTGAGTTGGAATCCACCGGGAGCGGAGCAGGGAGCCAGATGCTAACGTAGCGGGCGCCCTGACAGGTGACAGCTTCAGCTGCTTTGCACGCCGTATGGCCGACAGGGCAGGGTCACATTGTTGGTTAAGTGCTCAGCGCTCTCCAGGGACAGTCGCTTTAACCTGCATGATGAACCAGATGGCGAATTGACCCCGGCACGATGTTCAGAGTTGGTCAGAATGGGACTTTTTCCCTTTTTTCCTTTTAACACACAAAAAGAAACTTTCATCTAACAGAGACATGAAGGTCGAGAAAAGGTTGAAGTGAAATCCCAGAAGTTTCTAATGTTTCTCAGACTGGATCCTTTCGAGCGATGATGAAAATATTCAAGTAACGTCCAGCCAGAGGGCGGCTTGTTTTCTCGCATGTGCAGCGAGTTCCCTGAATGCATCACCCCATTTCACCACAGAGTCAAACTCGCCTGGTTCTTCTGTCACGGCTCTGCTCCAGATCGCCACTCTGCCCACACCTGAGGGGCCCCACCAGTGTGGTGACCCCAAGGGGTCCTAGTCCCACCTTTCCTTGATTCACATCACCGCCCAACCCAGATCAGGACTGAAGGTACTCTGGTGCGGTAAAGTTAATGTGAATGCACCAAGGTTTCTTATCAAGCTAACAGTTTGTTACCAGAGGCTAAATGCTACGGTGACTCTGGAGGGGAGGCGTCCTTAGCGCTTGGTGGCTTTCGCTAGGCTGCAGGTTTCAATGCTGCACAAGGAGACCCCTGTCTCTACAGGACACCAGTGTCCTACATGGACTGGTAGACCTGGAGTCCTGCCTGGTCTGGTAGACCTGGAGACCAACATGGTCCCGTAGACCTGGAGTCCTACCTGGTCTGGTAGACCTGGAGTCCTGCCTGGTCTGGTAGACCTGGAGTCCTGCCTGGTCTGGTAGACCTGGAGACCAACATGGTCCCGTAGACCTGGAGTCCTACCTGGTCTGGTAGACCTGGAGTCCAGCCTGGTCTGGTAGACCTGGAGTCCAGCCTGGTCTGGTAGACCTGGAGTCCTGGCTGGTCTGGTAGACCTGGAGACCAACATGGTCTGGTAGACCTGGAGTCCTGCCTGGTCTGGTAGACCTGGAGTCCTGCATGGTCTGGTAGACCTGGAGACCAACATGGTCCCGTAGACCTGGAGTCCTGCCTGGTCTGGTAGACCTGGAGTCCTACCTGGTCTGGTAGACCTGGAGTCCTGCCTGGTCTGGTAGACCTGGAGTCCTGCATGGTCTGGTAGACCTGGAGACCAACATGGTCCCGTAGACCTGGAGTCCTGCCTGGTCTGGTAGACCTGGAGTCCAGCCTGGTCTGGTAGACCTGGAGTCCTACCTGGTCCGGTAGACCTGGAGTCCTGCCTGGTCCGGTACACCTGGAGTCCTACCTGGTCCGGTAGACCTGGAGTCCTGCCTGGTCCGGTACACCTGGAGTCCTATCTGGTCTGGTACTGAAGACTTGCTTCCCATTCAAACAGCTGATTTACTTCAACATGGAGTTTAGCTTTGGATCATAATTGAACCTTTTCTTCTTTGTATTGATGAAGTTTTATTTTATATTCGGTGTTCAGATCTTTTGATCCATCTGCAGGAAAACGGTCGCGATGATGCTGAAAGCTGAGAATACAGACGCTTCCAGTTTCACCAATAAGACGAGGACATGCAGTCACATGACTGCATTAGCCAATCAGACCACTCAATGCATTGATTTTGTTGAGATGCTTGGTTCTCTCCATGTTATTTTCAGACATGAGATATGAATGATTATTTCTTACAAGTTAAAGCAGTTCCATCTGAAAAATGATAACCTGTATATCCATGACCATATTGAGCAGACTTTTAAAAATGTAAGGATCCACGTGGATGCATCAGTAAATATAGACATGAATCTGGCAGATGTTGCAGAGAGTTGCAGGCATTTCTCTGCAGCTTGATTTAAGAGTCTGAGTTAGCTAACAGGCTTCCCTCCAGCATGTCAATTAGCAGCTTCACTGACGGCTACAAGACATGAATTATCTAAAGTACTTATTCTGAAGTCAGAACGAAGGAAAACATCAGTAATCATAAAAGCGGGTCCGCTCCAGGGTGCCTGCAAACATGAAGCCACACAAAGTCAGTTCATTTGTTCGCTGTCAGTGTTTTAATTGTAGAGAAATACGAAGAGCTTCAGACGCAGTATCAGCTAGAGACAGGATGGGGGACAAGGCGTGAAGGTGGAGGGCATGAAAACAAGCAGAAAAACTAGAAAATAAGTTTATTCTTGGAGTTTCCAGTTAGAAGATCCAGTTGCTGAAACACAGCTTTAGTTTCAGTGTCTGTTTTGTTTAATAAACTTACTCATTCACTTACGTCAACTGCTCGTATCGTATGGTCAGAAGGGAAATCTGCAACGTAATGTCTCATGGAACAGGAGACTTTGGCTGAAATGTTTTACATAGAAGCAGGTGTCCTGGGACGGACTGGGGACCTGTCCAGGTGTCCTGGGACGAGTAAACTAATCCCATAAATAAGTAAAGTAATCCCATAAATGAGTAACGTAATTTTTTAAAAAGTAAAGTAATCCTATAAATAAGTGAAGTAATCCTATAAATGAGTAAAGTGATCCGATAAATGACAAAAGACATCCCATAAATAAGTAATCGTCTAAACGAGTAAAGTAATCCTATGAATAAGTAAAGTAATCCTATAAACGAGTAAAGTAATTCTATAAATAAGTAAAGTAATCCTAAATATGAAAAGTAATCCTATAAACGACTACAGTAATCCCAAAAATAAGTAATCGTCTAAACGAGTAAAGTAATCCTATGAATAAGTGAAGTAATCCTATAAATGAGTAAAGTAATCCTCTTAAAAGTAAATTAATCCTATAAACGAGAAAAGTATTCCCATGAATGAGTAAAGTATTCCTTTAAAAAGTAAAGTAATCCTATAAACAAGTTAAATAATCATAAATGAGAAAAGTAATCCTATAAGTGACTAAAGTAATCCCATAAATGAGTAAAGTAATCCTTTAAAAAGTAAAGTAATCCTATAAACGAGTAAAGTAATCCTATGAATTAGTAAAGTAATCCTATGAATAAGTAAAGTAATCCTATAAACAGGTTAAATAATCATAAATGAGAAAAGTAATCCTATAAGTGACTAAAGTAATCCCATAAATGAGTAAAGTAATCCTATAAATAAGTAAAGTAATCCCATAAACGATTAAAGTAATCCTATAAACGAGTAAAGTAATCCTATGAATAAGTAAAGTAATCCTATGAATAAGTAAAGTAATCCTATAAGCAAGTTAAATAATCATAAATGAGAAAAGTAATCCTATAAGTGACTAAAGTAATCCCATAAATGAGTAAAGTAATCCTTTAAAAAGTAAAGTAATCCCATAAACAAGTAAAGTAATCCTAAACGACTAAAGTAATGCTATAAATAAGTAAAGTAATCCTATAAACGAGTAAAGTAATCCTATGAATAAGAAAAGTAATCCTAAACGAGGAAAGTAATCATATAAACGAGCAAAGAATCCTATAAATGAGTAAAGTAATTCTATAAATAAGTAAAGTAATCCTATAAACAAGTAAAGTAATCCTATAAATGAGTAAAGTAATCCTATAAACGAGTAAAGTAATCCTATAAATAATTAAAGTAATCCCATAAACAAGTAAAGTAATCCTATAAATGAGTAAAGTAATCCTATAAATTAGTAAAATAATCCTATAAATGAGTCAAGTAATCCTAAATGAGTAAAGTAATCCTAAATAAGTAAAGTAATCATGTCAATGAGTAAAGTAATTCTATAAATAAGTAAAGTAATCCTAAGTATGAAAAGTAATCTTACAAACGACTAAAGTAATCTCATAAATAAGTAATCGTCTAAACGAGTAAAGTAATCCTATGAATAAGTGAACTAATCCTTTAAATGAGTAAATTAATCCTATAAATGAGTAAAGTAGTCCTATAAATGAGTAAAGTAGTCCTATAAATGAGTAAAGTAATTCTATAAATAAGTAAAGTAATCCTAAATATGAAAAGTAATCCTATAAACGACTACAGTCATCCCATAAATAAGTAATCGTCTAAACGAGTAAAGTAATCCTATGAATAAGTGCAGTAATCCTATGTAGCGATCTTGGCCTCCCAGGATTAAAAACATTCGACTGGATTAAACAATAGTTGTATTTCTTTCTCTGCAGTAAGACTGATCCACACAGGACGAAGAGAGAGTGACCATTTGACCCAAGAGGAGGGTGACACCCCGAGATTTACACCTTTACTCCCTACAGAATGCAGCTGTGTCAACACGAAGGATTAAAGCACATCTAACAATTTATGGTCGCAGGTCGGGGGAAATGCCGAGAGTCGCATCTGACCAAACCCTGGTTCTTGTCAGAAATGACACTTCTAAGCCAAAAGACGAGACTCCAGGGCACCAGAACAACCCCTCCCCTGACGGAGAAGGAGACAGAATCTTGATATGTAATGTAATTCTTTGAACTGATCACACACACACATTAATCATGAACACTGCAGTAAATAATTGTTGAGTATGTTTTCCAAGCTTCAGACTTCTCTTAAGCTACTAATATGAATGAATAAAATGTGTTTTCTTTTTTTAGGATCACCCAATGAGGACGAGTCATGACAATTAATTAATCCACCTTTAATAAAAATTACATGTAGCCAATCTTTTCATGTGTGAAAGTAATACTATAAAATGCTTTCCTTCGCCAGCAAACGAGGAATCTGCATAACTCTGAAAGAATGTGATTTGATGTGTATTGCGGCAGACAAATCAAGGAGTTGAAAGTATCCTGTTCACATTAATGAGATGCAGAGGGAAGGAACTAGAGCTGACCTGATTGGATAAGGTTGGTCAGCCTCTGACAGAAGCAACTCATGATTGGCTGGAAGTTCGAAAGGCGGGTCTGTTTAAATTAGACTGGCAGACCAACTTCCGGAGCTTTTTCTCCTCCAGAGTTTTCTTTACTTTTTCGTCTCCTCTTAAAGTTTCTGCTTTTCTTTTGTCCTCTGTTTAGTTCTTTAGCCTTTCGTCTTTTTTTTTCTTTTTGTTATTTCATTATAAGTTTTTACCTCTCCGTTCTTCCGAACGGGAGAAAGTACAACAAGTGTTTATTTGTAACCAGTATTTTTCCCGAGATCAGTAATTAACCAGAACTGTAGCTCCAACTTTTTCCACTACGTCTTTACACGTAAAATCTGGAACTATCTATTTTTGGGACAATCTGGATCATCATCACACCGCTCTGGAACTCCGCTGAACGGATCCAGAAGGCCAGAGTAGCTGCGTAGACCTACATCTTCTGACGCTCCAGGGATCCAATTCCCCCGGAAACGCGCCGAATAGGGGACCAACCACCCGCTTCGACCCACACTCCGGATTCAGCGTTCAAAGTAGGATCTGATAGCGCTCTGACATTTGTGATGTCCCAAACCAGTACATCAAATTCTAATTAAATAATTAAATTCGAATTCTTATCCAAATTTAGAATTATTGAACACGTTCTTGTCAAAGATTTAAGTAAGATAATCATCCCGATTTATTTGCTTAATTCCAACCAGTTTCTTCCTGCTCCATCTCATTTAATTAATCTCAGCGTTCTTTATTAATGTTATAAATGAAATTCCATGTTGACAAATTCATCATACCATCTCACCAATAACATCTCTCCATCATTGTTCATTTTCACTGCTGTATGTTTACCATCATTGTAAATAAATATGTATAATCAATTCATCCGTTATTGTCATAATTTCTGAATGCACGAAATGAGTAAAGTAATCCTCTTAAAAGTAAATTAATCCTATAAACGAGAAAAGTATTCCCATGAATGAGTAAAGTATTCCTTTAAAAAGTAAAGTAATCCTATAAACACGTTAAATAATCCTAAATGAGAAAAGTAATCCTATAAGCGACTAAAGTAATCCCATAAATAAGTAAAGTAGTCCTATAAACAAGTAAAGTAATCCTAAATGTGAAAAGTAATCCTAAATGAGTAAAGTAGTCCTGAATGAGCAAAGTAATCCTATAAACAAGTAAAGTAATCCTAAATGTGAAAAGTAATCCTAAATGAGTAAAGTAGTCCTGAATGAGCAAAGTCATCCTATAAATGAGTCAAGTAATCCTAAATGAGAAAAGCAAATCCTAAATTAGTAAAATACTCCTGAATGTGCAAAGTAATCCTATAAATGAGTCAAGTAATCCTAAATGAGAAAAGCAAATCCTAAATTAGTAAAATACTCCTGAATGAGCAAAGTCATCCTAAATGAGTAAAGTAATCCTAAATAAGTAAAGTAATCATGTCAATGAGTAAAGTAATTCTATAACTAAGTAAAGTAATCCTAAGTATGAAAAGTAATCCTAGAAACGACTAAAGTAATCTCATAAATACGTAAAGTAATCGTCTAAACGAGTAAAGTAATCCTATGAATAAGTGAACTAATCCTTTAAATGAGTAAATTAATCCTATAAATGAGTGAAGTAATCCCATAAACGAGTAAAGTAATTCTATAAATAAGTAAAGTAATCCTAAATATGAAAAGTAATCCTATAAACGACTACAGTAATCCCATAAATAAGTAATCGTCTAAACGAGTAAAGTAGTCCTATAAACGAGTGAAGTAATCCTATAAACGAGTAAAGTAATTCTATAAATAAGTAAAGTAATCCTAAATATGAAAAGTAATCCTATAAACGACTAAAGTAATCCCATAAATAAGTAAAGTAATCCTATAAACGAGTAAAGTAATCCTATAAATAAGTAAAGAATTCCTATAAACAAGTGAAGTAATCCTATAAATGAGTAAAGTAATCCTTTTAAAAGTAAATTAATCCTATAAACGAGTAAAGTATTCCCATGAATGAGTAAATTATTCCTTTAAAAAGTAAAGTAATCCCATAAATAAGTAAAGTAATCCTATAAATAAGTAAAGTTATCCCATAATCCTATAAATAAGCAAAGTAATCCTATAAACAAGTAAAGTGATCCTAAATGAGAAAAGTAATCATATAAATGACTAAATCCCATAAATAAGTAAAGTAATCCTAAAACGAGTAAAGTAATCCTTTTAATGAGTAAAGTAATCCTATAAAAAAGTAAAGTAATCCTAAATGTGAAAAGTAGTCCTGAATGAGCAAAGTAATCCTATAAATGAGCAAAGTAATCCTATAAACAAGTAAAGTAATCCTAAATGTGAAAAGTAATCCTAAATGAGTAAAGTAGTCCTGAATGAGCAAAGTAATCCTATGAATGAGCAAAGTAATCCTATAAACAAGTAAAGTAATCCTAAATGTGAAAAGTAATCCTAAATGAGTAAAGTAGTCCTGAATGAGCAAAGTAATCCTATAAATGAGTCAAGTAATCCTAAAGGTGAAAAGTAATCCTAAATGAGTAAAGTACTCCTGAATGTGCAAAGTAATCCTAAATGAGTAAAGTAATCCTAAATAAGTAAAGTAATCATGTCAATGAGTAAAGTAATTCTATAAATAAGTAAAGTAATCCTAAGTATGAAAAGTAATCCTAGAAACGACTAAAGTAATCTCATAAATATGTAAAGTAATCGTCTAAACGAGTAAAGTAATCCTATGAATAAGTGAACTAATCCTTTAAATGAGTAAATTAATCCTATAAATGAGTGAAGTAATCCTATAAACGAGTAAAGTAATTCTATAAATAAGTAAAGTAATCCTAAATATGAAAAGTAATCCTATAAACGACTACAGTAATCCCATAAATAAGTAATCGTCTAAACGAGTAAAGTAATCCTATGAATAAGTGAAGTAATCCTATAAATGAGTAAAGTAATCCTCTTAAAAGTAAATTAATCCTATAAACGAGAAAAGTATTCCCACGAATGAGTAAAGTATTCCTTTAAAAAGTAAAGTAATCCTATAAACAAGTTAAATAATCCTAAATGAGAAAAGTAATCCTATAAGCGACTAAAGTACTCCCATAAATAAGTAAAGTAATCCTATAAACAAGTAAAGTGATCCTATAAATGAGTAAAGTAATCCTATAAACAAGTAAACTAATCCTAAATGAGAAAAGTAATTCTATAAACGACTAAAGTACTCCCATAAATAAGTAAAGTAATCCTATAAACAAGTAAAATAATCCTATAAATAAGTAAAGTAATCCTATAAACGACTAAAGTAATCCCATAAATAAGTAAAGTAATCCTATAAACGAGTAAAGTAATCCTATAAATAAGTAAAGTAATCCTATAAATAAGTAAAGTAATCCTATAAACAAGTGAAGTAATCCTATAAATGAGTAAAGTAATCCTTTTAAAAGTAAATTAATCCTATAAACGAGTAAAGTATTCCCATGAATGAGTAAAGTAATCCCATAAATAAGTGAAGTAATCCTATAAATAAGTAAAGTTATCCCATAATCCTATAAATAAGCAAAGTAATCCCATAAATAAGTAAAGTAATCCTAAAACGAGTAAAGTAATCCTTTTAATGAGTAAAGTAATCCTAAATGTGAAAAGTAGTCCTGAATGAGCAAAGTAATCCTATAAATGAGCAAAGTAATCCTATAAACAAGTTTAATAATCCTAAATGAGAAAAGTAATCCTATAAGCGACTAAAGTAATCCTATAAACAAGTAAAGTGATCCTAAATGAGAAAAGTAATCCTATAAACGACTAAATCCCATAAATAAGTAAAGTAATCCCAAAACGAGTAAAGTAATCCTTTTAATGAGTAAAGTAATCCTATAAACAAGTAAAGTAATCCTAAATGTGAAAAGTAGTCCTGAATGAGCAAAGTAATCCTATAAATGAGCAAAGTAATCCTATAAACAAGTAAAGTAATCCTAAATGTGAAAAGTAGTCCTAAATGAGTAAAGTAGTCCTGAATGTGCAAAGTAATCCTTTAAATGAGTAATGTAATCCTATAAACAAGTAAAGTAATCTTCGCTACGCTACACTGGCAGCGCGTTGCATAAATGTCACCTGGACCTGCTGAACAGGTAAAAATCTCCACGTGTGGCGATCCAGTCTGGCCTCCAGCTGTTTAAGCTGCTTCTGGTTAAATCTCAGGACGGAAAGCGAAAACAACTAGAAAAAGCCACAACACACTAAATTTACAGGCTTTGTGTCGAGTCGCCATAAATGGGACCTTAAGTTCAGGTGAGCACGTTTTGTTCCTGTTTTTACTAAATGCTGATTAAATGTAGGTTTCCTTTAAACTGCTGCAGAGCGGACCCTCCTCCTGTGGAAATGCAGACCGCTGACCGAAGCAGCATCCTTTCTGCACCATGCCAGGCCAGAAGGTTGCATGTTGTCCAGACTGGGAAGCTCCTTCAGGCACGTGCGTGACGTGTGATATCAGCCTGTATAAATGAAAGTGACGTGACCGGTCCAGCAGCACGTTTACTGGAAAACAGGCTGTCAGGAGAGTTTTAGCCCAGTCTAGAAAGACCAGGGGGTGATGGTGGATGAAAGCAGTGGGATGGATTACTGGGAGGAATGTACAGCCTGACTGGGTTTCAGTAAACACTTCATGCTGTGTGGCTTCAAAGGGTCAATACACTTCTAAATATTTCATTTAATCTTCATCTACGTGGAATAAAACCCCCAGAATCAGTTAGGCAAGGCACCTTTACTGTACGTCACACTGGATGGACGAAACACTGAAACGGGCTTCACATAAAAACATGAAAAGCACGACCGGTGTTGTAAAGAGAAGAAAAACACAAAAATCACAATAAAATTATAAATTACATTAAAAATGTAAAAAAAAGCCAAATCAGTTAAACGTCACTGTTCAGGTTTCATGTTTTAACCTGGATGTTAAAATGTCAACGAGGCGATTTTCATCTCCACCGAGCTAAACGCCGCTTCTTCATCTGGACTCTGGTCTGGACTGGTCTCTGGTCTGAACTCCGGTCTGGTCTACGGTCTGGTCTACGGTTCCAGACCTGGTTGCAGAGTCTCCAGGTTCCAGACCTGGTGGCCGAATCTCCAGGTTCCAGACCTGCTGGCCTAGGCTCCAGGTTTCACACCGGGTGGCTGGGTCTCCAGGTTCCAGACCTGGTCGCGGAGTCTCCAGGTTCCAGACCTGCTGGCCTAGGCTCCAGGTTTCACACCTGGTGGCTGGGTCTCCAGGTTCCAGACCTGGTCGCGGAGTCTCCAGGATCTAGACCTGGTGGCCGAGTCTCCAGGTTCCAGACCTGGTGGCCTAGTCTCCAGGTTCCAGACCTGGTGGCCGAGTCTCCAGGTTCCAGACCTGGTGGCCGAGTCTCCAGGTTCCAGACCTGGTGGCCGAGTCTCCAGGTTCCAGACCTGGTGGCCGAGTCTCCGGGTTCCAGACCTGGTGGCCGAGTCTACAGGTTCCAGACCTGGTGGCCGAGTCTACAGGTTCCAGACCTGGTGGCCGAGTCTCCAGGTTCCAGACCTGGTGGCCGAGTCTACAGGTTCCAGACCTGGTGGCCGAGTCTACAGGTTCCAGACCTGGTGGCCGAGTCTACAGGTTCCAGACCTGGTGGCCGAGTCTCCAGGTTCCAGACCTGGTGGTGAGCTGACCCTTTTCTCTTTGCTACCAAACACAATCATCTCAGTTTTGTCCTTGTAGAAAATTCTCTCCAGGTGTTTATTTGCTCTGAACACAGTAAGTCTGTTGCAGTTGTCTGGTAACTAAGATTCATAAAGTTGTACATCGTCTGCATAACTGTGATCATTCATGCTGAAGTTCTGAAGTGTTAGACCCACCTGGAGCAGATGGAAGCTAAACAGAAGAAGTCCAAGGACTGACCCCTGAGGGACTCGAGATATGGCCACTTGATCAGATTTATAGCTGCTGAATGTAACAAAATAACTTTGGCCTTCTAAATTGAACAGGAACCAGTTCAGGACTCTAGAACTTCCAGAAAAAGATTGTGTGGGCTCCAGCATCAATTGCAGCACTAAGGCCCAACAGAACCTGGACTGATACTGGACCAGAATCAATAATTAAACCAAAGTCATTTAAGACTTATTTAAGACCAGAACTGTTTAAAGTCTGTGGTGAGATCGAAAGCCTGACTGGAATTTATCAAGATTTTATGTAGGAATTCATGAAGCTGTTTCAACAAGAACTTTCTCAGTTATCTTGGATATAAAAATGGTTAGAGAAATGTCTGTAACTGGTTAGAGACAGGTCTGTAACTGGTTAGAGACAGGTCTGTAGCTGGTTAGAGACAGGTCTATAGCTGGTTAGACACAGGTCTATAGCTGGTTAGAGACAGGTCTGTAGCTGGTTAGAGACAGGTCTGTAACTGGTTAGAGACAGGTCTGTAGCTGGTTAGAGACAGGTCTGTAGCTGGTTAGACACAGGTCTATAGCTGGTTAGAGACAGGTCTGTAGCTGGTTAGAGACAGGTCTGTAGCTGGTTAGAGACAGGTCTATAGCTGGTTAGAGACAGGTCTGTAACTGGTTAGAGACAGGTCTGTAGCTGGTTAGAGACAGGTCTGTAGCTGGTTAGACACAGGTCTATAGCTGGTTAGAGACAGGTCTGTAGCTGGTTAGACACAGGTCTATAGCTGGTTAGAGACAGGTCTGTAGCTGGTTAGACACAGGTCTATAGCTGGTTAGAGACAGGTCTATAGCTGGTTAGAGACAGGTCTGTAGCTGGTTAGAGACAGGTCTATAGCTGGTTAGACACACGTCTATAGCTGGTTAGAGACAGGTCTGTAGCTGGTTAGAGACCGGTATATAGCTGGTTAGAGACAGGTCTGTAACTGGTTAGAGACAGGTCTATAGCTGGTTAGAGACCGGTATATAGCTGGTTAGAGACAGGTCTGTAGCTGGTTAGAGACCGGTATATAGCTGGTTAGAGACAGGTCTGTAACTGGTTAGAGACAGGTCTGTAGCTGGTTAGAGACAGGTCTGTAGCTGGTTAGAGACACATCTATAGCTGGTTAGAGACAGGTCTACAGCTGGTTAGACACACGTCTATAGCTGGTTAGAGACAGGTCTGTAGCTGGTTAGAGACCGGTATATAGCTGGTTAGAGACAGGTCTGTAACTGGTTAGAGACAGGTCTATAGCTGGTTAGAGACCGGTATATAGCTGGTTAGAGACAGGTCTGTAGCTGGTTAGAGACCGGTATATAGCTGGTTAGAGACAGGTCTGTAACTGGTTAGAGACAGGTCTGTAGCTGGTTAGAGACAGGTCTGTAACTGGTTAGACACACGTTTATAGCTGGTTAGAGACAGGTCTATAGCTGGTTAGAGACAGGTCTGTGGCTGGTTAGAGACAGGTCTGTGGCTGGTTAGAGACAGGTCTGTAGCTGGTTAGAGACAGGTCTGTAACTGGTTAGAGACAGGTCTATAGATGGTTAGAGACAGGTCTATAGCTGGTTAGAGACAGGTCTATTGCTGGTTAGAGACAGGTCTGTAGCTGGTTAGAGACAGGTCTGTAGCTGGTTAGAGACAGGTCTATTGCTGGTTAGAGACAGGTCTGTAGCTGGTTAGAGACAGGTCTGTAGCTGGTTAGAGACAGGTCTATAGCTGGTTAGAGACAGGTCTGTAGCTGGTTAGAGACAGATCTGTGGTTGGTTAGAGACAGGTCTATAGCTGGTTAGAGACAGGTCTGTAGCTGGTTAGAGACAGGTCTATAGCTGGTTAGAGACAGGTCTGTAGCTGGTTAGAGACAGGTCTGTAACTGGTTAGAGACAGGACTGTAGCTGGTTAGAGACAGGTCTATAGCTGGTTAGAGACAGGTCTGTAGCTGGTTAGAGACAGGTCTATAACTGGTTAGAGACAGGTCTATAGCTGGTTAGACACAGGTCTGTAGCTGGTTAGAGACAGGTCTGTAACTGGTTAGAGACAGGTCTGTAGCTGGTTAGACACAGGTCTGTAGCTGGTTAGAGACAGGTCTGTAGCTGGTTAGACACAGGTCTATAGCTGGTTAGAGACAGGTCTATAGCTGGTTAGAGACAGGTCTATAGCTGGTTAGAGACAGGTCTGTAGCTGGTTAGAGACAGGTCTGTAACTGGTTAGAGACAGGTCTATAGCTGGTTAGAGACAGGTCTATAGCTGGTTAGAGACAGGTCTGTAGCTGGTTAGACACAGGTCTATAGCTGGTTAGAGACAGGTCTGTAGCTGGTTAGACACAGGTCTATAGCTGGTTAGAGACAGGTCTATAGCTGGTTAGAGACAGGTCTATAGCTGGTTAGAGACAGGTCTATAGCTGGTTAGACACACGTCTATAGCTGGTTAGAGACAGGTCTGTAGCTGGTTAGAGACCGGTATATAGCTGGTTAGAGACAGGTCAGTAGCTGGTTAGAGACCGGTATATAGCTGGTTAGAGACAGGTCTGTAGCTGGTTAGACACAGGTCTATAGCTGGTTAGAGACAGGTCTGTAGCTGGTTAGACACAGGTCTATAGCTGGTTAGAGACAGGTCTGTAGCTGGTTAGACACAGGTCTATAGCTGGTTAGAGACAGGTCAGTAGCTGGTTAGAGACCGGTATATAGCTGGTTAGAGACAGGTCTGTAGCTGGTTAGAGACAGGTCTGTAGCTGGTTAGAGACAGGTCTGTAGCTGGTTAGAGACACATCTATAGCTGGTTAGAGACAGGTCTATAGCTGGTTAGACACACGTCTATAGCTGGTTAGAGACAGGTCTGTAGCTGGTTAGAGACCGGTATATAGCTGGTTAGAGACAGGTCTGTAACTGGTTAGACACACGTTTATAGCTGGTTAGAGACAGGTCTGTAGCTGGTTAGACACACGTTTATAGCTGGTTAGAGACAGGTCTATAGCTGGTTAGAGACAGGTCTGTAGCTGGTTAGAGACAGGTCTATAGCTGGTTAGAGACAGGTCTATTGCTCGTTAGAGACAGGTCTATAGCTGGTTAGAGACAGGTCTGTAGCTGGTTAGAGACAGGTCTGTAGCTGGTTAGAGACAGATCTGTGGTTGGTTAGAGACAGGTCTGTAGCTGGTTAGAGACAGGTCTATAGCTGATTAGAGACAGGTCTGTAGCTGGTTAGAGACAGATCTGTGGTTGGTTAGAGACAGGTCTGTAGCTGGTTAGAGACAGGTCTATAGCTGGTTAGAGACAGGTCTGTAGCTGGTTAGAGACAGATCTGTGGTTGGTTAGAGACAGGTCTGTAGCTGGTTAGAGACAGGTCTGTGGTCGGTTAGAGACAGGTCTATTGCTGGTTAGAGACAGGTCTTTAGCTGGTTAGAGACAGGTCTGTAACTGGTTAGAGACAGGTCTGTAACTGGTTAGAGACAGATCTGTGGTTGGTTAGAGACAGGTCTATAGCTGGTTAGAGACAGGTCTGTAGCTGGTTAGAGACAGATCTGTGGTTGGTTAGAGACAGGTCTGTAGCTGTTAGAGACAGGTCTGTGGTTGGTTAGAGACAGGTCTATAGCTGGTTAGAGACAGGTCTGTAGCTGGTTAGAGACTGGTCTATAGCTGGTTAGAGACAGGTCTGTAGCTGGTTAGAGACAGGTCTGTGGTTGGTTAGAGACAGGTCTGTAGCTGGTTAGAGACAGGTCTATAGCTGGTTAGAGACAGGTCTGTAGCTGGTTAGAGACAGGTCTATAGCTGGTTAGAGACAGGTCTGTAGCTGGTTAGAGACAGATCTGTGGTTGGTTAGAGACATATCTGTAGCTGGTTAGAGACAGGTCTATAGCTGGTTAGAGACAGGTCTATAGCTGGTTAGAGACAGGTCTGTAGCTGGTTAGAGACAGATCTGTAGCTGGTTAGAGACAGATCTGTGGTTGGTTAGAGACAGGTCTATAGCTGGTTAGAGACAGGTCTGTAGCTGGTTAGAGACAGATCTGTGGTCGGTTAGAGACAGGTCTGTGGTCGGTTAGAGACAGATCTGTGGTTGGTTAGAGACAGGTCTATAGCTGGTTAGAGACAGGTCTGTGGTTGGTTAGAGACAGGTCTGTGGTTGGTTAGAGACAGGTCTATAGCTGGTTAGAGACAGGTCTGTAGCTGGTTAGAGACAGGTCTGTGGTTGGTTAGAGACAGGTCTGTGGTTGGTTAGAGACAGGTCTATAGCTGGTTAGAGACAGGTCTGTGGTTGGTTAGCTTTGCTATACTACATGTTAGCATTGGTGCTTCCTGCAAACATATTCTGGACTTCAGGATCTCAGGATACCCCTTGCTGTCTACTCACGAAGAGGTTAAACTTTGCCGTCAGGGTAAAGATGGAATGAATTTAAGTCAGTTCCATAAATATAGTTACAACATTTTTTAATAATTTTTTAGTAATAACATTTTTATTTAGATGGTCTGTGAAATGACCTGATACTAAATGTAAGAATGAACTCATCATCCTCCTTTCATGAACACATAACTTTTCTTTTTCTTTCATTACTCTATCAGCTTGACTCTTTAGTACTTATCTAAAATCTATAATAAATATTAATATTTAATGTAGGTTGTGAACTCACATTTTAACAGAAACTTTAAACCCAGCCTTTCTCCAGCTAGAAGATTTCCTTGGTAACATGTTTGGATCATCACCTCTGTTATTGCAACAATGGATTTGGTCTCTTCTTCCGAACTGAGTGCAATGTGCCTGAAGACTCGTCATGCTACATGCAGAGTTCAGCTGCCTGAAAATCCTCATGCAAGCAGCGTGAAATGTACCCGGTGAGGAAGCTGAGCCTTGACTCTATGCTAATGCTACGTTCCTCATTTATGTCCCTCTTTGACAGTTTGAGAAAACCTGCTTTGATGTTTGTGCTTCAGTAATTCTTCACTCCAGCTTTTATATCATAGTACTGCAGAAAAAGCCAAAAAAGGGCTTTTTCCTCTCGGCGCTCTCCACGCTGCGCTGACTTGGCAACGGAAAGACGGCTGAGAAGCCCATAAGCTCGGCCTCTCGGCTCTTTAAGCCAGCAGTTCACCACTGAGCGATTCTGCACAGACCATTTCCAGTAAAAACTACAGATCAGGACCCATATTTACTCTTTAGTGGAAGCATTAGGAAGGATCTCACGCCTGTTTTCATGTCAGCTGTGGTTAAATGGTTTATTGGACTGAACAGAGCGCTATGTCTGGTTGGGTGGCTGCGTCTCATGCCCTGTTGGAAGTCCCGTCTTCGTGGTGCTGAACCCATCGGTGTAAATGCAAATCAGACGTCAAGTTGTACAAACATTTCTGGGGGGCAAAGTTATTCCAGAGGCAGAAATAATCTCATTAGGTGGAGTATTGTCCTGAAGCCTGTAGCAGAAAGGAATAGGACGTAACATGCATGATCACGCCTCAAAAATTACAGTACATGTCACTTCATCTCAGCTGATGTGGAGCTCCTTAAAGCCTTGTCTGCCTGAGTTTGGAGTACTGTGACCGACCTAGACTGAACTGGACTGACCCGGACCGTCCCGGACCAACCCGGACCGACCTGGACCGATCCAGTCCACAGTGAGTCTCATGCAGATGCCGTTTTCAGTCAGGCTTGCTTTAACTCTGCAGCAACACGTTTAAACAGGGGAAAATCTGGTTGGTGTGCAGAATAAGTGGTTCAGCTGGAGGTACATCTGGATCAGATCCTGGTCTGGGGCCTTTCCCCATGGGTTTCTATAGAACACAATGCTCAGTGAAAAACAAAGAGCTCACAGTGATGTGGTTTAGCACACTCACGAACCTCCATAACATCAGCACGCAAACTTGTGAACATGGCTGTTAATCAGAGTGCTGACAGATAAGACGGATTACAGGCTGCATGAGGCAACTAAACCGATATATCATCACGACGCACACAAACAGCAGAGAGGAGGATGAGCGCTGGGGATCCATCTGATCTGGCAACCTGAAGGAAGACTGGAGGGTGAAGCAGCAGGCCTACTTAACTTCCACATGTCTGGATAACGTCTGTTTATCCAGTCTGACGTTTACCGGTCTGACTTACGTACGTTCAGTATCAGAACATCCTCTTTAAACGGGAAACAGTCCAGAAAATAAAATGTTTTTCTGTAAAAAGCATCAATGTTAAAGACTTGAAATGTCGACATGCATCACAGCTTAGCAAGCCAACTTTTGTCCACAGAAACATTTGCAAATGATTGTTTTTTTGACCATTTAATGCCTGATTTGTGTATTCATTCATTCATTCATTTTCCGAACCGCTTATTCCATTCAGGGTCGCGGGGAAGCTGGAGCCTATCCCAGCTGGCTTTGGGTGACAGGCAGGGTACACCCTGGACAGCTCGCCAGTCCATCGCAGGGCCACACAGAGAGACGAACAACCACACTCACACTCACTCCTAGGGGCAATTTAGAGTGACCAATTAACTTAGCATGCATGTCTTTGGATGGTGGGAGGAAGCCGGAGTACCTGGAGAGAACCCACGCATACACAGGGAGAACATGCAAACTCCACACAGAAAGGCCACTGACCAAACCAGCCAAGGATTGAACCAGCGACCTTCTTGCTGTGAGGCCACAGTGCTAACCACTGCGCCACCGTGCAGCCCCTGATTTGTGTATTTTAATGAAAATGTCAGAAAACTATTAAATTATTTTATTTTTAAATTATTCCTCCTAATGAGAAATAAACCAGGAAAGTCTAAGGCTGAATGGTGGTAAATTTGACATTATTCTTTGGTAGCATCTGATGCTGATGTTGGGATGAAAAATTAACGGTAAATAACAGTAAAAGTTTGTGCAGAAAAAGAATAAAACGAAGCAAAGCAGCTGAACTGGTTTAAAGCAGAAAGAAGATGTTTGGTCCGTTCCAGCCTCCATCAGTGGAAATGCAGCAATGGCGTTTTCAGACCGAATCGAACTGGTTTCCCGACTCGTGTTGTTAATCTCAACTCCACGTTCAGTGGCGACTGAAAGGCGGCAAGATGAAGTCATAGTTCCCACATTATTCTGCTGAATTCAGTCCGGGGAAAGCTCTGAGCAAATGTCACAGGAGAAATTGATCTTTGCCCCGTCGTGTTGTTCCGTTTCCAGCTACGCTCGCAGAAAAATGTTTTTCATCACTTGGAAACATCAAAATAAACATCCTCGCCTTCTTTGACTTGCCATATCATGACTCTGGGGGTATCATGCCCTATTTTTCTGGCTTTATGGAGGTGTTGGTTCCATGCAGATGAACACGATCTATGTGAACAAATTCTGGAATGTCGTTATCTATCTGCTAATGTCTGGCACTCATTTCCAGTGTCCAAACTATCTACTCAGAAAGTCTCTATTATCTTGTTTCTCACCAAACTATCAATATTTTTCATATTTAGGAAATCCTACAATGTGTAAATATCTTCCTGAATCAGATGGTTATTTCACTGGATTATTTTCAGTTAAAGTTTTATTTTTCCTTGCTGCAGTGTAGAAAGAGACACTTAAGTCAAACATGACACATTATTTCTCAGATTGCTTTGGCTTCTCCGTTAAATCTGCATCTGATTATTCAGACTGTAATAAATCCATTTTCAGTCTATCGAGTGTGAAGACAAATGTAATTCATGCAGACAAGAATTAACCTGAAATGAACTGGAAACGTGAGTTAGCCTGTTAGCCTGCTGGCCTGGT
Organism: Telmatherina bonti; assembly: GCF_933228915.1. NCBI lineage: Eukaryota > Metazoa > Chordata > Actinopteri > Atheriniformes > Telmatherinidae > Telmatherina > Telmatherina bonti. Next base: position 39,326,549 of record NC_136610.1, on the reverse strand, counting down.
AGCCTGCTGGCCTGGTAGCCTGCTGGCCTGTTAGCCTGTTGGCCTGTTAGCCTGTTAGTTTTTTAGCCTGCTGGCCTGTTAGCCTGTTAACTTGTTAGCCTGCTGGCCTGATAGCCTGTTAGCTTGTTAACCTGCTGGCCTGCTAGCCTGTTAGCTTGTTAGCCTGATAGCTTGTTCACCTGCTGGCCTGTTAGCCTGTTAGCTTGTTAACCTTCTGGCCTGTTAGCCTGTTAGCTTTTTAGCCTGCTGGCCTGTTAGCCTGTTAACTTGTTAGCCTGCTGACCTGATAGCCTGTTAGCTTGTTAACCTGTTGGCCTGTTAGCCTGTTAGCTTGTTAGCCTGCTGGCCTGTTAGCCTGTTAACTTGTTAGCCTGCTGGCCTGATAGCCTGTTAGCTTGTTAACCTGCTGGCCTGTTAGCCTGTTAGCTTGTTAGCCTGCTGACCTGTTAGCCTATTAGCTGGCTCGCTTGTGAATGAATGAACTTTTCTGACTTTTTCTTGCCACTTTGCTGTAGTTTGATAAATTCATGCAGAGGGGAGAAATATTTAGTCTGACATCAGATTATGATGAAATATGGTTAAAACTGTGATTAAAGCCATGTTGTTTTTACTGTATTTCCATGTTTTTCTGTGAATTAATGAACAAACTGCTTCATAGTTTTAAGTTAATACAGAATACTGTACTGAGATTTGTGGTGAGTTTAGTAAAAGCTGTTTGTTGTAACTTATGTACACATTTGTTCTTGTTTTTGTTGGAAACAGCTTAGCGACATGTCCCAGTGAAATGACTCAGATGAAATAAATATCTGACTTGTTTTACAGAATAAAATCTTAATTAAATAAAAAATTGAGGTATATGTTGTTGTATTTTTTTTTTATCTGAAACATCTTTCAGAAACCTAAACACTGTACCATCACAGCTCCTGGACTACTGGTTTGGTCAAATCTTAAAGAAGGTTTTACAGAAATGAGTCCTGTTTTTTTCCACAGTGGGAATCTCGCGAGCAAAACTTACCGAAGATGGAAACCGAAAAAAAGGCCGAACACACAATCACTAGCCAGTGAACCAGCAGTTAGCCACCTGAGTGAACAAGCAGGTGTAGGAACCAAGCAGCAACTTCCTGTGGTAAAAAGTGAAGCCGATGTGAAAGTGCCAAAACCTGAAGTTCCCCCTTCAACCACTAGGGGCTGCAAAACAGAACAAATCCCCATAGACTCCCATGTAGAACAGGAAGACAGAAACTGCCAAAATAAAAAGCACCAGAGGAAGAATTTCCTGGATTCAGACACGAAGCTGGTTATTTTCTCTTTGTCGCAGATCAGCTGACTACCAGCTGTCACCATGGCAACCACAAGATGTCATAAATCCATTCAAACTGGTGTGAAAACATCTTCATGTCTTATATAGTTTTTTCTTCTTCTTTTGTTGCATATTTATTCAACAAATAAAGATATAAAATGAATGATTTGTAGTTTTTTCTTACTTGCTTTGACGTTCGTGTCACCTTGACCTCCTGCTGCAAAGCATTGTGGTCTATATGGACTCAGTGATGCTCCCTACTTCTCAGGATGCATTGTGGGTAATTTTGAGCGCACTACTCTAGTCTCTCTGAACATCACGACACCTCTAGAAGATGGCGTGTCCACTATAGGACACTTTGTAGAGAACTTGTGGTTTTCTTCTTCTTCTGGTGTTTTTGGCCGGTTGTACGTGGTCCATCATGGCTACCAAGCTGTGTGATTACTCTGAACTCAGCACTGCCTCCTAGAGGATGAACTGACTCAACCACCATGGCGACGTAAACGGCACGTGGAACTGTGAGGACGGAGACGTACGACAACATTAGAGACAGACGTCAACATTTCCGAAAGGGAGCAGAGAGGAAGTTTAAGACTGAAACTGGAAAAGATGGAGTACAGATGATCTTTAAAGCTCTTCTTTAACAGCAGAAAGTGACGTGATGCCTAACCTTTCTGTGGAAGCTTCTGGACTCTGCTGGTGCAGGGACACCAGGAGGAGAGCAGCGATGCAGTCACTGCTTGCTGTCCTGCTCCCGGTGGCGTCAGAGCACTGAAAAGCAGTGAAGCAGAAGATCTGTGGGACGGATGACCGAGACAACAGGACTCTGTGGACTCGGGTCATCGGCTCACCATCAGTCTTCCCAGCCTCCAAGAACTGCACACACACACACTTAATGTGTGAAAAACAGAAGATTAAGACCCGACAGCTTCACCTGAAACACCGTTTCTGCCACTGGGTCAAACATCACACTGGAAATGACCACGAGAAAGTCCTCCTGATGATGCTTCACACACAGCAGATCAGGGTGGGTTTGGTTTTTCTGTCCTACATTTACAGACTGCTGCATTTCCAGGAAATATTTCTGATACAATCAGTGTTTTACGTGATGTTAGAGAAAACATAGTTTTGATACCGGACAAAAAACATATCATTCAGAGGGATTTAAACATGTTGTTCTGACTGAAATCAGAGCGGTTTGATCTGGATTTAAAGGCTTTATAAAACATCTCTGATGCGAATAAACAACATGAACTCAGAAAGATTCAGAGATGAAAAATCAAAGCTTCCTTCTTGGAAAAGTCCAACAGAAAACTACGATGGATGATGGATGGATAGATGGATGGATGAATGGAAGGTGGATGGATGGAAGATGGATGGATGGATGAATAGACAGATGGATGGATGGATGAATGATGGATGGATCGATGGATTCAATTCAATTCAATTCAATTCAATTCAATTCAATTCAATTCAATTCAATTCAACTTTATTTATATAGATTCAAATCACGGCAATGCCATCTCAAGACGCTTTACAGACAGAGGGGAAAACATAATGAAGGCCAATTCATAACAGCATATACAAGGAAACCAACAGATTGAGTTGAGTCCAACTCAATCTCCCATCCTGAGCAAGCACACTGGCGACAGTGGGAAGGAAAAAACTCCCTTTTAACAGGAAGGAAACCTCCGGCAGAACCCGGCTCAGGACAGGCAGCCATCTGCCTCTGCTGTGTGGGGGGAAGAGGACAGAAAGACAACAGACAACAGGAACTGCTACTCCCGGCCAGGGAGACCTGCTGAGACAGGAGACATACATGTTAATGATGCAACACTGTTATGGGGGGGGGGGGGTAAAAGAGAGAGATAAAGAGAAAAAGAAAGAAGGAAATGTCAGGAAATGTCCCTCAGCAGTCTAAACCTATAGCAGCATAACTAAGGGATGCTAACCATCCCTAGCTATAGGACTTATCAAAAAGATAAGTCTTCAGCCTAGTCTTAAAGGTGGGGAGGGTGTCTGCTTCCCTAACACTAACTGGGAGCTTATTCCATAAGAGAGGGGCCTGATAACCAAAGGCTCTGCCTCCTGCTCGGCTCTTTGAGACTCTAGGAACCACAAGTAAGCCTGCAGTCTGCGAACGAAGTACTCTGCTTGGTATATAAGGAACTATGAGGTCTTTGATATATAGTGGTGCCTGGTTGTGGAGGGCTTTATATGTAAGGAGAAGGATTTTAAATTCTATTCTAGATTCAACAGGCAGCCAATGAAGAGAGGCTAAAACTGGAGAAATATGATCTCTCCTGCTGGTTCTGGTCAGGACTCTGGCTGCAGAATTCTGGATCCGCTGAAGGCTTTTCAGGGCATATTTAGGACAGCCCAGTAATAGAGAGTTACAGTAATCTAGTCTCGAAGTAACAAAAGCGTGAACCAGTTTTTCTGCATCACTCCGAGACAGAATGTCCCTAATTTTGGCTATATTACGTAAATGAAAGAAGGCTGTTTTAGTAACCTGCTTAATATGTGGACCAAAGGACAGGTCAGGGTCAAATATTACTCCAAGGTTTCTCACTGTAGCACTGGAAGCTAAAGTAATGCCATCCAGGTTCATTACAAAACCGGAAAATTTAGCTCTGAGTTTTTCAGACCAAACCAGCCAAGGATTGAACCAGTGACCTTCTTGCTGTGAGGCCACAGTGCTAACCACTGCTCCACCGTGCAGCCCCTGACTGAAACTCCTCGCATAAATTATTTCTGCTCAGGTGGGCATGTAGCTGAGCTGAAACTATTCTCTCCAGAATTTTGGACATAAACGGGAGGTTAGATATAGGTCTATAATTTGCTATCACCTCTGCATCCAGAGATTGCTTTTTAAGTAAAGGCTTGATTCCAGCAGTTTTAAATGATTGTGGTACATATCCTGTCACTAAAGACATATTGATAAGATTTAGTAGTGATGTATTAATTAAAGGGAAAATGTCCTTAAAGAGGCTCGTTGGGAGAAGGTCTAAGATACAGGTGGATGGTTTAGATGAAGCTATTATTTTAGTTAATTCAGAGGGTTGGACAGGACAGAAACTATTTAGACACAAGTCAGATCCTGGTTCTAAGGATGCTTCGGAGACCACAACAGGCTCAACATTATAGGTAGAAGGAAGAATATTGTGAATTTGATCTCTAATAGTATCAATTTTATTCCTGAAAAAATACATGAAATCATCACAGCTAATGGATGGATGGATGGATGGATGGATTTATCTTTTTACTTCATTTTAAGCGTTTTGCAATAAAAACAACATTAAAAACTTCTGCAACTTTTACAAAAACAGCCAGAAAATGAGACATTTTAGGTCGAAGTGTTGAGAAAAAACTGGATCTTGGAGGGATAAACTTAAGATCTGCTGCATGAAAACACTTTCTGTCTCCGTCATTGACGTACTCTACTCTAACACAGTTTTAGTCATTAAAGACACAAATACGATCCTGTCCACAAACACGGGGTGGTCGTATATCATCGGCGAGGTTTGAGGACGCGTCTGATTCTCAGAGAAACTCATCAGTCATGCAGCCTCCACCTGCTCTCTGCTGAGTGTGTCGAACACACAGCGAGCTGCGTTTATATCCAGCCGACCTCCGGTCTGTTTGCGTCAACACGCCATGTGATGGTGTGTTTACCTCCTGTCTGACGGGGACACCCTCCGATAACCTGCAGCAGCACCTGGAAGCAGCGGTGTGATAGGTCACGTGGAAATATCACATCACTGGATGAGATTCATTTTATCCAGGTGACAGGGGAATCACAGGGGTACTCTGGGAGTATGGGGTACCGGACCCCCTTGTACGACAGGTGTCAGAGCTTGGTCCACATTGCCGGTAGTAAGTCGGATACGTTTCCGGTGAGGGTTGGACTCCGCCAAGGCTGCCCTTTATCACCGATTCAGTTCATAACTTATATGGACAGAATTTCTAGGCGCAGCCGAGGTGTTGAGGGGATCCGACTTGGTGGCCTCAGGATTGGGTCCCTGCTTTATGCAGATGACATTGTCCTGTTGGCTTCATCTGGTCGTGATCTCCAGCTCTCACTTGAGCGATTCGCGGCCGAGTGTGAAGCGGCTGGGATGAGAATCAGCACCTCCAGATCTGAGACCATGGTCCTCAGCCGGAATAGGGTGGATTGTCCTCTCCGGGTCGGGAGTCAGGTCCTGCCTCAAGTGGAGGAGTTTAAATATCTCGGGGTCTTGTTCACGAGTGAGGGAAGGATGGAGCGTGAGATCGACAGACGGATCGGTGCGGCGTCTGCAGTAATGTGGACTCTGCGCCGGTCTGTCGTGGTGAAGAAGGAGCTGAGCCAGAAGGCGAAGCTCTCGATTTACCAGTCGATCTACGTTCCAGTGTGGACCATCTGGTGGGCCAGGTTTGGCCCTCCAGCCACATGTTGGACACCTCTGGTTTACATTATTTTTCTTTCTTAATATATTAAATCATCTTTTTACAGAAACATAAAGTCCTTTTAACATTAGAGCTCAGGAATAAAATGAGGTTTTCATATTTTTGGTTGTTTTTTGGGGTTTTAGATGAAAGTGATTTCATGTCATATTGATGACTGACTCCTAATTCTATCCTGGAAGAATTAGTTTTATCTAGAATCAATGTCTACTTACGTTGTGATGAGACCTTCCAAGCTGCAGCGTCCCAGGATAAATCTGTAAAGCCTCATGTTATCTAAAAGGTGATGAATTGTTTCTAACAGATCTGTGTAGAAAGTCATAGATGATTGGAATGAAGGAAGACTCCAGTTTCTGCATCATATATCAAGCAGAATGGCTTCAGACAGTCTTTGTTGTCACATTACACAGCTTGATTGCATTTTTTATTTCTTCTGCCTTCTGTCATAAGGTTGTGCTCCAGGACTGATATGAGTTTCTAAATACAAAGCCAACGAAGCAATTCTCCACAAAATGATGATAGTGGAGATGCTTCTTGTGAGCACTTTTAATTAGTGTCTGACTTTTCTGTTTGTGTTCCTGAACATCTTCTGAAGGAGTTTCTACGCTGCAGACAGAATATATTACCTCCACGGAGCACGAGCCAAACGGGGAGCTAGTGGAGTGGAAAATATGTTTAGATGATGGAATTCTTTGTTTTCAGTCTGAACTCCGTTATCACCGGAAAGCAAACGGCCATGTTGGCTGTGTGAAGGCGGGAAGTTCGTCAGATCCGCGTCCGAGGAGGCGAGACATGTTGATTTGTCGTATTTTATGAAAAAAAAACTGAAAACTTGTGTAAACATATCTGTCCGAGGGTTGACTGTTCCCTGTTAGAAAGCTTCTAATAATGGAATAATACAGCAGAGAGAGATGATGGGTCATCCGTACGTTTCTCAAATAGAGGTTCACGGACCTCTCAGGGGACGGAGAGAAACTCTGGGGGTCCGTAGAAACAGGAAAACTTCCTCTTTCTTCATACATGTAACTTAGTTTCTATGATGTGGTCAGTTCAGATGGTCATGTGTGGAAATGTCACATCTGCATGGAAACATCACGTTTCCCTGGAGACATCACGTCTGCATGGAAACATCACGTCTCCATTGAAACATCACGTCTGCATGGAAACATCATGTCTCCATGGAAACATCACGTCCGCATGGAAACATCATGTCTGCATGGAAACATCATGTCTGCATGGAAACATCACGTCTCCATGGAAACATCACATCTGCATGGAAACATCACGTCTCCATTGAAACATCACGTCTGCATGGAAACATCATGTCTCCATGGAAACATCACGTCTCCATTGAAACATCACGTCTGCATGGAAACATCATGTCTCCATGGAAACATCATGTCTCCATGGAAACATCACGTCCGCATGGAAACATCATGTCTGCATGGAAACATCATGTCTGCATGAAAATGTCACGTCCGCATGGAAAAGTCACGTCTGCGTGGAAACGTCACGTCTGCATGGAAACATCATGTCTGCATGAAAATGTCACGTCTGCATGGAAACGTCTCGTCTGCATGGAAACATCATTTCTCTGTGGAAACATCATGTCTGCATGGAAACATTATGTCTCGATGGAAACATCACGTCTGCATGGAAACATCACGTCTGCATGGAAACATCACGTCTCTGTGGAAACATCACGTCTGCATGGAAACATCACGTCTGCGTGGAAACGTCACGTCTGCATGGAAACGTCACGTCTCCATGGAAACATCTCCATGGAAACATCTCCATGGAAACGTCACGTCCGCATGGAAACATCACGTCTGCATGGAAACGTCACGTCTCCATGGAAACATCTCCATGGAAACGTCATGTCCGCATGGAAACGTCACGTCTGCATGGAAACATCATGTCTCCATGGAAACATCATGTCTCCATGGAAACGTCACGTCCGCATGGTAAAGTCACGTCTGCGTGGAAACGTCACGTCTGCATGGAAACATCATGTCTGCATGGAAACATCACGTCTGAGTGGAAACGTCATGTCTGCATGGAAACATCATGTCTGCATGGAAACATCACGTCTGAGTGGAAACGTCATGTCTGCATGGAAACATCATGTCTGCATGAAAATGTCACGTCTGCATGGAAACGTCTCGTCTGCATGGAAACATCATGTCTCCGTGGAAACATCACGTCTCTGTGGAAACATCATGTCTGCATGGAAACATTATGTCTCCATGGAAACATCCCGTCTGCATAGAAACATCACGTCTGCATGGAAACATCCCGTCTGCATGGAAACATCACGTCTGCATGGAAACATCACGTCTGCATGGAAACATCACTTCTGCATGGAAACATCACGTCTGCATGGAAACATCACGTCTGCATGCTGACTGGGATTAAAAGAATTTATGTTCTACATGAAGGTTTATGTAGAAGGAAACAAGTGAACAAAAAATGGCAAAGAGAACAAATTGTTTTGCATTTTAAGGGTTAATAGACAGACAATAAGAGTTTGGAAGCTAAGCAGACAGAAACATCAGTTAAAGACCGAAATTCAAACCGTCCAGTCAGTTAACTTCGGCCCAGCTGTCATTTTGGAAACATTGCAAACAGCATGAGTGGAAATGAGCTGAAACTCCCCATTTCTGGATTATTTTTATCTATTTACTGATTTGGCTACAAAGCAGGCTAAAATTGCTGCAGAGCCCTCATACAGCTTGTTTCTGCTACAGGATCCAGTTTCTGTCTGCCTAGGTCCAGTTTCCTGACACTGTTGTTGGTCTTTTAGTAACGGTGGTAAAATGGATTCTACCCAGTCTCTCAGCAGACCGCAGCTGTTTGCATCCATCAGGCTAAAAGCAAACAATGCCTTCACATGACTTTTCATGGAGTTTGTCATCAATACTTTTCTTCTATGGAACTTACATGAACAGCTTTTGGCTTCAATGTGAAGTTGAAAAGAAGAAGAAGAAGAAGAAGAAGAAGAAATGTTTAATATGGCGATCAACCTTGACTCTACATACTGCTGTTTATGAAAATTATTTTATTTAACCTCTTTATTCTGCTGCCTTGTCAGAAAAACTGCAGGTTAACAACAAAGACTAAAAAATACCTTTACCACCTGAATCGACTCTCCTAAGCTGACATGTTCTCCTCCATAATAACACTTGTTTAGGTGAAAAAATGTGGAATTATGCTTTTAAATGGGACTTTGTTCCCACAGTGTTCTGTAAAGATGTGGAGGAACCGGCGACGTGAATCCACAGCCAGCAGCTGGATCCAGTAGCTCCACTGCTGTGTCCCAGTAGCAGCAGATAGTAGACGACCTGCGACATCAGACTGCACACAAACAAGCTCCTCATCCTCCCTTATCATGAGTGGGGAGCTGAAGAAGGAGTTCAGTTAGTGTGTGTATATATACATATATATGTATACACATATATGTGTGTGTGTGTGTGTGTGTGTGTATGTATATGTGTGTGAGTGTGTGAGGTGGTCTGTGCTGACTCTAGCCAATCGGCAGAGCTGAGAGCAGACTGGGCCGTGAAACCGCCAGCAGCGTTATCGACAAAACGTTGACAGATTAGACTTTGGAGCGGCTCCTCCCTCCGCTGAGGCCTTTCTTCTGTCAGAAACAGATAACGTTTCTGCAGTGCATGGAGGGGGGGTCACGGAGGAGATCCTCAAACATACATATTCAGGCAGCCGGACGGATGCTTCCTCTATAATCTCTGCAATCTCAGCACATTCACAAACACACACATTCAGCCTGGAATCCAGCGTTTCACAAGCAAACTGCTGAATTCGTGCCGGGAAGATTAAGGTCCCTCTCTCCGTCTGACCGCTGGACAACAGAACCACTCTGCAGCTGAGGTGGATCAGGGACGTGGTTCCTGGCCAGCTCTATCTTCAGCAACAGGGATTCTTCACCCTGAGGCATTCGCTCTAGCAACACCTAGAGGGCCAGGAAAAAATGTCCAGTTCTCACAACTATAGCTCCTCACAGCAACCGCTGTATCCAGGATGTTGTTCCTGTTCTGGATGGTAGTATCCAGGATGTTGTTCCTGTTCTGGATGGTAGTATCCAGGATGTTGTTCCTGTTCTGGACAGCAGTATCCAGGATGTTGTTCCTGTTCTGGATGGTGGTATCCAGGATGTTGTTCCTGTTCTGGACGGCAGTATCCAGGATGTTGTTCCTGTTCTGGATGGCAGTATCCAGGATGTTGTTCCTGTTCTGGATGGCAGTATCCAGGATGTTGTTCCTGTTCTGGATGGCAGTATCCAGGATGTTGTTCCTGTTCTGGACAGCAGTATCCAGGATGTTGTTCCTGTTCTGGATGGTGGTATCCAGGATGTTGTTCCTGTTCTGGACGGCAGTATCCAGGATGTTGTTCCTGTTCTGGATGGCAGTATCCAGGATGTTGTTCCTGTTCTGGATGGCAGTATCCAGGATGTTGTTCCTGTTCTGGATGGTAGTATCCAGGATGTTGTTCCTGTTCTGGACGGCAGTATCCAGGATGTTGTTCCTGTTCTGGATGGCAGTATCCAGGATGTTGTTCCTGTTCTGGATGGCAGTATCCAGGATGTTGTTCCTGTTCTGGACGGCAGTATCCAGGATGTTGTTCCTGTTCTGGACGGCAGTATCCAGGATGTTGTTCCTGTTCTGGACGGCAGTATCCAGGATGTTGTTCCTGTTCTGGATGGCAGTATCCAGGATGTTGTTCCTGTTCTGGATGGTAGTATCCAGGATGTTGTTCCTGTTCTGGATGGCAGTATCCAGGATGTTGTTCCTGTTCTGGATGGTAGTATCCAGGATGTTGTTCCTGTTCTGGACGGCAGTATCCAGGATGTTGTTCCTGTTCTGGATGGCAGTATCCAGGATGTTGTTCCTGTTCTGGATGGTAGTATCCAGGATGTTGTTCCTGTTCTGGATGGTAGCATCCAGGATGTTGTTCCTGTTTTGGACGGCAGTATCCAGGATGTTGTTCCTGTTCTGGATGGTAGTATCCAGGATGTTGTTCCTGTTCTGGACAGCAGTATCCAGGATGTTGTTCCTGTTCTGGACGGCAGTATCCAGGATGTTGTTCCTGTTCTGGACAGCAGTATCCAGGATGTTGTTCCTGTTCTGGACAGCAGTATCCAGGATGTTGTTCCTGTTCTGGACGGCAGTATCCAGGATGTTGTTCCTGTTCTGGACGGCAGTATCCAGGATGTTGTTCCTGTTCTGGACAGCAGTATCCAGGATGTTGTTCCTGTTCTGGACAGCAGTATCCAGGATGTTGTTCCTGTTCTGGATGGTAGTATCCAGGATGTTGTTCCTGTTCTGGATGGTAGTATCCAGGATGTTGTTCCTGTTCTGGACAGCAGTATCCAGGATGTTGTTCCTGTTCTGGACAGCAGTATCCAGGATGTTGTTCCTGTTCTGGACAGCAGTATCCAGGATGTTGTTCCTGTTCTGGATGGTAGTATCCAGGATGTTGTTCCTGTTCTGGATGGTAGTATCCAGGATGTTGTTCCTGTTCTGGACAGCAGTATCCAGGATGTTGTTCCTGTTCTGGATGGTGGTATCCAAGATGTTGTTCCTGTTCTGGACGGCAGTATCCAGGATGTTGTTCCTGTTCTGGATGGCAGTATCCAGGATGTTGTTCCTGTTCTGGATGGCAGTATCCAGGATGTTGTTCCTGTTCTGGATGGCAGTATCCAGGATGTTGTTCCTGTTCTGGACAGCAGTATCCAGGATGTTGTTCCTGTTCTGGATGGTGGTATCCAGGATGTTGTTCCTGTTCTGGACGGCAGTATCCAGGATGTTGTTCCTGTTCTGGATGGTGGTATCCAGGATGTTGTTCCTGTTCTGGACGGCAGTATCCAGGATGTTGTTCCTGTTCTGGACGGCAGTATCCAGGATGTTGTTCCTGTTCTGGACGGCAGTATCCAGGATGTTGTTCCTGTTCTGGATGGCAGTATCCAGGATGTTGTTCCTGTTCTGGATGGTAGTATCCAGGATGTTGTTCCTGTTCTGGATGGCAGTATCCAGGATGTTGTTCCTGTTCTGGATGGCAGTATCCAGGATGTTGTTCCTGTTCTGGATGGTAGTATCCAGGATGTTGTTCCTGTTCTGGACGGCAGTATCCAGGATGTTGTTCCTGTTCTGGATGGCAGTATCCAGGATGTTGTTCCTGTTCTGGATGGCAGTATCCAGGATGTTGTTCCTGTTCTGGACGGCAGTATCCAGGATGTTGTTCCTGTTCTGGACGGCAGTATCCAGGATGTTGTTCCTGTTCTGGACGGCAGTATCCAGGATGTTGTTCCTGTTCTGGATGGCAGTATCCAGGATGTTGTTCCTGTTCTGGATGGTAGCATCCAGGATGTTGTTCCTGTTCTGGATGGCAGTATCCAGGATGTTGTTCCTGTTCTGGATGGTAGTATCCAGGATGTTGTTCCTGTTTTGGACGGCAGTATCCAGGATGTTGTTCCTGTTCTGGATGGTAGCATCCAGGATGTTGTTCCTGTTCTGGATGGTAGTATCCAGGATGTTGTTCCTGTTCTGGATGGTAGTATCCAGGATGTTGTTCCTGTTCTGGATGGTAGCATCCAGGATGTTGTTCCTGTTCTGGATGGCAGTATCCAGGATGTTGTTCCTGTTCTGGATGGTAGTATCCAGGATGTTGTTCCTGTTCTGGATGGTAGCATCCAGGATGTTGTTCCTGTTCTGGATGGTGGTATCCAGGATGTTGTTCCTGTTCTGGATGGTAGTATCCAGGATGTTGTTCCTGTTCTGGATGGTGGTATCCAGGATGTTGTTCCTGTTCTGGATGGTAGTATCCAGGATGTTGTTCCTGTTCTGGATGGTAGTATCCAGGATGTTGTTCCTGTTCTGGACAGCAGTATCCAGGATGTTGTTCCTGTTCTGGACAGCAGTATCCAGGATGTGGTTCCTGTTCTGGACAGCAGTATCCAGGATGTTGTTCCTGTTCTGGATGGTAGTATCCAGGATGTTGTTCCTGTTCTGGATGGTAGCATCCAGGATGTTGTTCCTGTTCTGGATGGTAGTATCCAGGATGTTGTTCCTGTTCTGGATGGTAGTATCCAGGATGTTGTTCCTGTTCTGGACAGCAGTATCCAGGATGTTGTTCCTGTTCTGGATGGCAGTATCCAGGATGTTGTTCCTGTTCTGGATGGCAGTATCCAGGATGTTGTTCCTGTTCTGGACAGCAGTATCCAGGATGTTGTTCCTGTTCTGGATGGCAGTATCCAGGATGTTGCTGGGATCCACATCTATCTCTGATATCTTGGAAAACCTGTTGGGAACTTCTCCTGGATTACAACGATCACCATGTATTGTGATATATTTTTTAGTATTGCTTGTTATTAAAACATCGCCTTGGTTTTCCACCATTTAACTTTCTTTACATCAGATTTTCTGACATTAAGGAACTTTAGGAAAGTTGGGAAATAAATCCGATCTTTACGCGTTGCTGGATCTAATCTGGAACATCAGGACCAGGATGTCCTCACAAAGCTCCTGGCGGTCTGGAGGGGCCGCTGTTCCAGATAACACACTTCATTGATTCTTGTGGGTTAAATATGTGCAGCAGCGTCTGGACACACAAAGCAACCACACCCTAATTCCTGTTGTTCCCGCTCAATCTCCTGTAAACTGTCCCATATTTATCTGGTTTTAAAGGTCAGAAGTATCTCCAGCTGTGGGATGTCAGTCTTACTGCACTTTCACACCCAGAGTCAAACTTACATTTAATAATTTACTTTTCAAGGTAAGGAGGAAGGAAAAGTACACCTGAGGAAACAAGAAGACAGAGTTAGATCCAGCTCCACCTCCACCCCTCTGTGGGTGTTTCGCCTCCAGGACCTGTGGTGAAGATGAAAATAACTCTGGTGATGCTCCACAACCTGCCTGGATGTCTGAACGCGTGGGACGCTGGAGGGCGAGTGAGAGCGCTGTAGTGCGATATCAGGGCGCTTTAGGGGTCGGTAGGGAATGGAGCGGAAGGGAAAGGCTGTAATGTGAGCCGAAGCATGCGGCTGTCTGCTAGCTGTGAGGGGACAAACAGCCACATCTCTGCCTGCTGAAGCGGTGAAAGTTCAGCCTGATGGCCGATGTTCCCAGCTGCAACGTGATGCAGATGCTGCTTTCTGGCATCTCGTTTGCATGGTAACAGAGTTTAGGAGGATAAAACCGCAAAAGATTTGACAACGGCCACAAGGGGAAGTTTGCAACAAAAGGCGAGTCCTGTCCGTGTGACCTGGAATCCTTTCACATTAATTTGGACTTAAACTCTGAACCTGTTTAACCTGTAAAAGGCACGACAACATGGCGGAGCGTGGCGTCCTGTTTTCCAGCTGTGGGTTTTAAACTCATTTAGTCTGTTGGAGCGAAACCTGGGAGAACATCGAAGCTGTCGGCGAAGACATAGAGGTTACATACTCAGATAGGACGTCTAGGAGGATGTGGTGCACACCTAGGTGAGTAAAGCTTTACTGCCTCCTAGAGGCCTGGCATGTGCACTGCACCGCTCCTCGTCCTGTTTGTGTCTTCCAGCACAGAGATGGTCGCCCGTCAGCAGAACATTTCCACAGAGATGGTCGCCCGTCAGCAGAACATTTCCACAGAGATGGTCGCCCGTCAGCAGAACATTTCCACAGAGATGGTCGCCCGTCAGCAGAACATTTCCACAGAGATGGTCGCCCGTCAGCAGAACATTTCCACAGAGATGGTCGCCCGTCAGCAGAACATTTCCACAGAGATGGAATTTCCACATGAACAATGTGAAGGACCTGAAGGGAGTTAACAGCTGTGGAGCAAGAAGAAAACCACTTTAACATGTAAAACCTGCAGGACGGTGGCTCTCGAGGGCCTCGTGCTTCATGAAGAGGAAAGGTGACAGGAAGCATCATTTGATGGTGGTGGAGACATTATGTGTGGGTCCAGGTTAGCTTATTGATCTCCAATCAGAGAGGAAAAGACACATTGCAAACCATTTGTTCTTTTACTTTTTGTCTGAATTCTGAGTTATTTTGGGGATTGATAACTACTGGAGTTATCACAGCGGTGGGTAGGCGAGCACATGGTGCCAGGTCATTATTCCTCTTGTCAATGACATATAGTTTACCTCAATCTGAGAAGCTTGTCATTAAATACGGGGGCTGAGACGTCCCTTTGAACGCAGAGCCAACTGAACATGCCCGCCGCGCTGACTTACAAACCCTGATCTGGAAAGGCTGCGATCCAACATGCTTGAACTAATCAGATTACAGAGGCTGAATGTTTGGTCTTCTGATGTCTGAAAAGCAAAGTCAAGCTTCCGGTGAAAACGTGGCCAGCTTTCCAACTCTGGACCTGCAAGGCCACAGTCCTGCAGGATTGTGATGTTTCCCTGCTCCAACCCACCTGGCTCATGTCGGTGAGTCATTGCATGGAGCTTCATCAGCCGTTGGGTCCAATCTGAAACCTTTACCGCTGGTTAAGCACGTCGCCTTCCAACCAACTCCTGGGTGGAAAGACTGAGGATCTCCATGTCTGGGTCTATTGGTCACTTATAGTTTGTTTTCTGTCGGCTTAGGAACGTGTGAAGTAATATGTGATGAGGAAATGAGCAGTTTTCCAGGTGTTTAGTAGAGGTTTTACTAGGTGTATATTCCAGCTATGGTCCATCTGAGACCAGATGGATGGATGAATGAATGAATGAATGAATGATGGGTGGATCAGTAACACAGAAGTCCTGCAGTGTTTCCTGCAGAGTGAGTGAACATCTTCTGCTATGATTCTGTGGAGCCTGCAGTCATTCATCCCTTACATCCTTCCTCGGTTGCATTCCTTTTATTTACCTTTCTGTTTTCCACTGCATCCATTCATCCATCCATCCGTCCGTCCATCCATTCGTCCATCCGTCCATCCATTCATCCGTCCATTCATCCGTCCGTCCATCCATTCGTCCATCCGTCCATCCATTCATCCGTCCATTCATCCGCCCATCCATCCATCCGTCCGTCCATCCATTCGTCCATCCGTCCATCCATTCATCCGTCCATTCATCCGCCCATCCATCCATTCGTCCATCCGTCCATTCATCCATCCATCCATCCATTCGTCCATTCATCCGTCCGTCCATCCATTCGTCCATCCGTCCATCCATTCATCCGTCCATTCATCCGCCCATCCATCCATTCGTCCATCCGTCTGTCCATCCATTCGTCCATCCGTCCATTCATCCATCCATCCATCCATTCGTCCATTCATCCGTCCATCCATCCATTCGTCCATCCATTCGTCCATTCATCCGTCCATCCATCCATTCGTCCATCCGTCTGTCCATCCATTCGTCCATCCGTCCATTCATCCATCCATCCATCCATTCGTCCATTCATCCGTCCATCCATCCATTCGTCCATCCGTCTGTCCATCCATTCGTCCATCCGTCCATTCATCCATCCATCCATCCATTCATCCGTCCATCCATCCATTCGTCCATCCATTCGTCCATTCATCCGTCCATCCATCCATTCGTCCATCCGTCCGTCCATCCATTCGTCCATCCGTCCATTCATCCGTCCATCCATCCATCCATCCATCCATCCATCCATCCGTCCATCCAGCCAGTCCGTGAGTCAGTGTTTAGAGCCGTGGGGGGTCCGTCTGCCACTTCATCATTGACTTTCCTCCTTCATCTTCTCCTGCTGTCTGTCTCGTCTTCACTCGCTCATTTGCTTACCGTCTCCTTTTGACCTCCCATGTCTTCTCTGCCTTTCTTCCTTACTCTCCCACTCATTCTCCGTGACCTTTTCCCTCCTGTCTTCCAGTCCTGGCGCTGCCTGTCGGTATTTTCCCCTCTCTCCATATGCAGCTGATACATGACGTTTGCCAGCCAATACAGCTGAAATGTTCATCTTCATGTTAAGAATGGTTGTGCAGCAGGGTGTTGGAGGACGAGGGGGACGTGGTCTCCAGAGTTTGCTTTGGGAATACTGCAGAGATTTTGAGGCTTTGCAATAGAAGAATCCTGAATAAATGATGTTGGAAAACGTCTTCAGAGATCGCATGTTGATCCAGACAGATACACCTTGGACTTCTATGTCAGGAAAACGCCATGACCAGTTGTTATCAGGGAGTAACAGTATGTGAAGGTCTAAAGTACTGTAAGACTGTATAAAGGCACCTTCAACAGCAAACAGTGCTAAAAAGCATAAACTCATCACCCCTTCATCCTGTAAAGACCTACAAGTCTGTCGAAGGCTGTTGGACATGGCTGATAGAAGCTTCCTTCTTTCCATGCCTGAAAAGCACCTTAATCCATGTTGAGGCTACAGACGGATTGTTACGACGCTGTTTAACCTTTGCTGCGTCTCCTGCGTGTTTTAGTACCGACCCTCACGTTTGTTCTCATTCATAAACTTCAACGTGAGATTTGCAGGGAAGTAAATGTGAACTAGACAGGAAACGAAGCTGCAGGTGAAAACATGGTGTGAAAGACAAACATGGCAGGAAATGAAAAGCGACTCTTTGTTTTTCCTGAAAGCTCTGAAACTTTAACCTGAAAATCCTCCGTTTATCATCCTGGAGGAGACTCAGAGTAAGATGGGAACGGGAAGGAAGGAGAGGACGGTGAAGCAGTAAAATACCCTTTTTGTACATTTGCATTGTGATGATTCCTTTACTTTATGTTTATGATAGAAAACGGAAAACATTAAGAAAACACGATGAAAGCATCAAGCTTCTCTTAAAGACAAAGCAAAATGAATTCATGGTCATTAATCACATGATCTCTTCACGGCGTTCACATACATGAACATGATTCTGAAACCCGTTTCATCACCATGTGGGAAAAGAAAATTCCCAAAATCCTGTTGACTGGAGCGGTTTGTTCTGCCCCTGGTGGACGCCAGCCGAACTACCGACACATCGCACGGTTACAACTTTTACTCACTTTGTTAAAAGGGACCAAAAAAAGATTTAAGAAACAAACAATTTGGAATTTTACTGGATTCCAAAGATGGTTCTGCCCCCTAACGATGTGTTCGTCCTGTCTCTTCTCAGAGACCTCTCCAGCCAGTAAAAGTCAGTCAGATGTCGACTCTTGTCTTGAGAAATGCGCCACCGTTTGTGTTGATATCCAGTTGCTAGCATGTGACGCAGAGCTGTAAAGCCGATCCTGGAATAAAACGTGGTGTCTCCGGATGCTGCAGCAATGCCGGCTTCTGGAATCCACATAAATGTCTACGTCCCATAAAAACCAGTCAGCTCAAAGGTAGAGGGAGCTACGAAGCGTCTGTCCTGTCCGTGTGTCTTACACACGTTCATATGCCAGGCTGTAAAAGTCCGATTTCCTTGGAAGAGAAAGAGAAACAGAATCGGTACACAATCAACAGTCTGTCATGAGAAAGAAGATCCTGCCGAGGTCTACAGCAGGTTAATTCCTCATTTGCTCTTGGACTGCGCCATACTTAATCATGTGGAGATAAAAGACAGACGAAGAATGAAGTTGTTGAAATAAAACCCTTTTTTCATTCATTGCCCTGCAGATGATCTTAGGACCAGAGGAGTCATGGTTTCATACAACAGGAAGAAACGTGCAGGACAACGTTTAATAATGTGGCTGCAGAATCCTCCGTTACTCCGTCTGCCGTGGACGTCCATGCAGACACAGTCCAGCTCTGACAGAGTGAGAGCATCATCAGCTTTCCCTGCATCAGCCTCAACTTCAGGCTCGTTTGGGAAATTAGTCGACTCCTCGACTTTAACTTTCTGTTTTTAGGTCAAGAGAAACATGTATGAGGAGGTTAATATGATCCAAACGATGCCTACAAGCGTGTCGACAGGACACCGTGGAGCGAACGCTGGCCGTTTCCTCAGCAGAACGCGGATTCTGTCCAGCGAACACGAAGTCTTGGACAGACGGATTTATGGATGGGCTGCTACCTTAAATCTGATCTTTAATCAGATTCGTGTCAGAAAATGATGTCCAGTTTGTAGAAATGACTCAAACTTCATAGTGATGAGTAAAAATAGTTTTTTCCTGTTATTAATTTAACTAATTTATATTAAATCTGAACTGTGGAAGGCAAACGTGAGTAAATTCATTATTTCAGTTCAATCAGTGTGATGAAGATGAAAAATGCTACAGTGTAGTTGTAGTGTAGACGTCTACACATTACTGGAGTTTTGTTTGTTTATTAAACTAAACATAAACATTTAAAGTATTTTTAAAGAACTATTTTATTGATTTATTTTTCAGGTTGATTAATAATGAAAATGACCCAAAAATGTTTTGACTTCAGAAAAATGTCGAAAATCTAAAAATAAAAACTTATGGACACAATTAAAATATCTCACATTCCTGTTTGTTTACTTTTTCTTGACTGTTTGTGTTATTTAGGGGTATAAGTGTAAAAAAAAGCAGCATGGATCCCACCGAGCGCCCTCCGTCCTGAAGCATAATGACGGCTGGATGCATGACCAACTTCACCAAATCCTCCCGTCCACCTGGGAGACCTCCGCCCGGAGCAGCAGACCGTTCCACGGGTCAAACAGGCTGGCAGTGAGCAGGAGAGCTCTCACCGAGGCCGACTGGGCCGGCCGTCTGCCTGGAGGACGGCAGATGCTTGTGGTACGACTGTGGCAGACGGCGAGCCATCCAGAGACCGCCACTGTCGCATGCTCCACTTCCTGTTGTCAATATGCCAAAATGTCACTTCCAGTAATGTCTGAAATAAAGATGGCTGGGCTGTTTAAACTCACAGGAATTATAGTTTAGAAAATTCCTCACGTTTCCACCGAACTCTTACTTCGGACCCCGTCTGCATTTCATGGTGTCGACGCCACGTCAGAAGAAACAGCAGTGAGTTAAAACTAAAGATTTGACAGTAAAACTGTGTATTTAATGTTTTCCAGTGGATGTGAGAGTCTGGTGAAGCTCCAGGATTCCTCCGCCTGATGCAGCTGACACGCGTAAAGGATTTTATCCTGTTTGTTCCCTCCTTTCGCCGCAGGACGTTCACACCTCGCCGTTACAGGGAAAAACATCCAACTCTGGCTAAAATGTAAACAGTAAACAGCGGATTAAAAGTTTACACCTGAGCGGGTCGCCACAGCCCATCATCGCACATTTTACCGTCCTGACGCAACTCTCCGCGTCTATCCGGGCTCGGGACCCTCGGGTCACAGCTACAAGCAGAATTTATTAAATCTATTTTAGTTTACTGCAGCATGAAAGTCAGACTTTGTAAAAACACGTTTTTAACTTAAAAAGTTAAAGAATAAAAAGAAAAAAGGAAAATAAACCTCTGTGCGTTGATCTAGGTTACGTACCAATCTACCATTAAGCGATTCGTACGTTTGCTGAGTGGAGTGAGCCATCCTGGGAGCTGACACTCAGGAATTCATACGCTGTGGGAGCAACAGCGATTCATTCATGCTGCGAGTTCTGCAAATCTTTGTCATTTGTAGTTTACGAGAAGGAAAGTGGGGTGTGAGTCAGTACGTTTTGAGTTTAACAATGCTACGAGCTGTTAGCTAGCGGTTGGTTTGTGCTGTCATGGAAGGGAAGTAATGACAATGTGTCAGGGGAGTTACCAGTTACACAGCAAGGCATTGTTTGTTCTCTTCAGTTAGCTAGCTGGCAGTAGCAGGTTCAGTCAGTGAAAGAGTCATGTGCATACACACACACACACACACACATATATATATATATATATATATATATATATATATATATATATATATATATATATATATTTATTTATATATATATATATATATATATATATATATATATATATATATATATATATATATTTATTTATATATATATATGTGTGTGTGTGTGTGTGTGTGTCATTATATCAGAAACATTCTCCTCTTGTTAATTAGCAGCTTTGACAGAGATGGTGAAAAGCTTTTAGAGACACAGTTAGCTGCTCCGGTGCTCCTCGGCTCCAGCAATCTGTTCCCATCAGCAGAGAGCAGCATGCTGTGACTCTGCCAGCTGAGTCCGTTAGCTTAACGTTTCCAATCACTTTTATAAAATACTATTCATTACATTTAATTGGTGCCCCTGTTCTTGCTGCTGTTTAAGAATTCCAAAGGCAACAATATGGCACCACAGTGCTGAGAGTCATGCGGTAAATAAGTTACGGATGTAATAGAGGATGTGACTGACAGTTAAGATGTTTTGTCGTGACGCTGGGCAGAAAACTAATTAGTTCTCAGAACAAGTCGAGATGCTCGTCCAGCTAAATGTGCTTCACAGCTTCATTTTCCTGACATTTATACACCTGCTATTCTGTACAGTCACACAGGTTCTGTTTGGTCCACGTTAGCATGGACTCATTCAATATTTAATAGTTTAATACATTCATCGGGATGCAATACGCGTCGAGTCAATTATGATTCATACATGTTCAAAACCATTTTGTTTCATGATAATTAAATGAGCTAAATTTGCGCCATCGGAAGTCTGGGCGCCGAACTGTAAACCTCGCAGCTAGCAGGAATCTAGCAGGAAGTTGGCAGAAAGTTAGCGAGAAGGTAGCTGGAAGCTAACAGGTAGCCAGCAAGAAGCTAGCAGGAAGCTATCAGGTAGCCAGCAGGCACTTATAGAAAGCTAGCAGGAAGCTAGCTGGGAACTAACAGGTAGCCAGCAGGAAGCTGCAGGAAGCTAGCTGGAAGATAAGGGTTAACTAGCAGGAAGACATAGAAAGCTAGCAGCAAGCTATAGGAAGTTATCAGGAAGCTAGCTGGAAGCTAACAGGTAGCCTGCAGGAAGCTAGCTGGAAGATAAGAGGTAGCAAGCAGGAAGACATAGAAAGCTAGCAGCAAGCTATAGGAAGTTATCAAGAAGCTAACAGGTAGCCTGCAGGAAGCTAGCTGGAAGCTAACAGGTAGCCAGCAGGAAGCTGCAGGAAGCTAGCTGGGAACAACAGGTAGCCAGCAGGAAGCTGCAGGAAGCTAGCTGGAACAGCTAGCGTTGCAGATGAATTAATGAAAAACTGAAAAACCCTCAGAGGAAAAGATGCGAGAAAATCCTGATAATTGTTTAATCATCAAATTAGAACATCTGAATCATGATGGACTTTAATCATGAGGTACTTCAGATTCTGGTCCTCCATGTACAGCTGGACTCAGCGTCTCCTGGTTGGTACTGGAGGGGAGGACTCTGGTCCAGAAGAAACCGGTCTGATGATGGAAATGAGGCTAAAGCCTTCTGGTTGTGCCGTAAGCCTGAGCAACTTAATGAAATAAAGAATGATTCTCATTAAAACGGCTGTTTACAGACACGCAAGTCATTTTTCTGTTCATGATGTAAAAACCTGCTTGTTTTAAATGCTGCTTCTTGTTAAACGCCGTCTCATCCATCAGCTGCAACACGGTCTCAGAAGGCGCCGACCGGCTTGCTGGTAAGTTTTTATCCAGCAGATAAAAACGCTGCGAGACGTGTTTTATTGGACTTGTGACACCAGTTTAAGTCTTCATCAGCGGCTCTGACGAAGCAGCTTGATGCTGCTCGGGAGAAATTCCACCTTTAAAACTAAACAGGAAAATTAAAACAAGCATGCCTGAAATTAAAGGTGGCTAGATGTAGTTATTAGCACACACACACCAGTCTGTGTGTGTGTGTTATTTCCTTCTGCTCACAACACTTATTAGGAGGAATATCAGGTGAATAAATGAGCACATGCATCTTAAGGCAACAGAAAACATGGAGTTGGTATAAAATGAGTTTTATCTCCTCGTAAACATAAAACCAGACCAGATCCATTTCCAGCTCACTGATGCGACGCAGTGAAATGCACGTAGATGATTTCTGAAGAGCAGAAACAGTAAATGCGTGTCATCCTACCTGCAGCTGTTTTAACTGGAACAGACTGTTTGTATCAGAGATAAACAACGTTTTACACCCACGCTCTCGCTTAAAGGGACAAAAACCACTGACTTACAGAGAAACAACAGTTTTTAACTTCTTCAGGGTTTATGTTCCCTCTGACAAATAATTCATCTTTATAACGATGATGATACCGTTTCATTTCCCATTTAAACCAGTTTGTTTGCTTCATTCTTCCCACAACAGCCCCATGTTTGCTCAGAAACCAGTTCCTGTCCACCGGAAGACGGGAAAGACACGTTGGACACGTTGGCTTCAGCTGATGGGCGAACACAGCGGAGGTCACCATGGGGACAACAAGCCTACCTGAAACGCTCTTCCGCCGAGTCATGCTGGCTGGGTGAATGTTTTCCTGTCATGTGACCTGTAGCCTCCCACAGCGGTGCTTCACTTTGACCATTTTCACCATTTATTCATACGAGACTCTCATGTTGGTGACGAGCAGCCGGTCAGAAGGCCTGGATGTCTGCATGAATCGTCTTCAGCAGGAAAACGACAACAATGTGTCCGACTGTTCCAGCCGAAGAGCAGAGAAGTCTCGTTTTCACAGCTTTCCATGTAGAAACACCAGAGATCTGCTGGGTTCCATCAACCAGCAACACCAATAAAAACCAGTCAGACCAGCAGGAGAATGGCAGCGGTCCAGTCCGTCCCTGTGTCCGGGGTTCAATGGGACGTCTTCTTCCTGGACAAGTCGCCTGCGGACGTTTTGTAGCAGACGTACCATCAGCGGAACACGAGGAAGAAATCAGGATTCTCCACATGAGAGGACCAGAAAGAGGTTTTAGTCTGTTGGTATCAGGCTGCAGGTCTCTGACGTCCCGCTGAGGCCGGCTTCACGCCTCCGTCCCAAGCCTGGAAGGTTCCATGACCTGCTCGTTACCACGGAAACAGCCTGGCGATGTGGATCTGGAGGCTTCCTGGAAAGGTTACATTAACTTTTATCAGATCTGCTTCGACAAGACCAGAATGAAAGAAAAATTTTAATCTGAAAATACGACGCAGAGAAACTTCCGGTTGTCAGGAGTCACACATGGAGAAACGGCGGGAAGATTCCTCTTCTCTTTTCACCACAACGATGAGCAGAATGGTGAAAGTCAGCCAGACCGTCCAACTTTTACCGGCGGGTAAGCGATGCTGCAGAGGAGAGACGTTTTCTCCGGTTTCAGGGTGAAACTCTCCACCCTCCAGTCCTCCATCTCTCCTGTCCTTCGCTGTAATTACTGTTTTCCCTGCAACTCATTTACGGCTGAATTTCCCAAATAATTCCTCTGGAGAGGCGGCAACAGCAGCGCCGTAATTAACCGGCGTTGGTTCTCCGGTGTGGAGTCAGAAAGTGGGACATCTTCCACGGCAGCATCTGCAAACGGCTCGCCGCTTAATTATGTTGCTCTGTCCTGGGGGGGTTGGCCTGGCTGGGGGGGGGGCTATCCAAATTCCTCTCTTTTCCTCTGTTTGGGTTTTTGTTTGGCTGTCAGGCGACGACAGGAGCCAATCAGACACCAGGAATATACCGAACGCGGAGATGAAACGTTTCACTGGAACATGATGAATCTTCACAGCTGGAGACGTTTAAGCAGGTATTTAAAATGATTCGCTGGACGGAGTCGGACATGAACGCAACGGTCTCGTCGTTTGTCTCGTCGTTGACTGAGCGTGTCCTGGCCAGGAGGACGTCCTTCAGACCTAACCAGCCTTTCCTCGTGGACGGGAAGTCCAGACACGTGTCACGGAGCGAGGCTGGAGACGAGGGAGACATCAGCAGACCGAAGCAATGAGAGGAGCTTCAGGATTTTATCTGCTGGGACAGGAGCACCAAGGTCTGGCTGGACCGTCGCAGTCGTCCCTCGGGGCAGCTCCATGTGTCGTCGGGGACGTACTGCGTGTAGCGCCAGTTTCACGTCGCACGGCCGTCTCCGAAGGTGGCTGTGATGAGGTCACATGAGATGGAAGCTGGCAGTTCAGTCCCGCCTTGGGGGTAGGGACGACCGATGTGTCGGATGCCGACCTGAACTCTGACCTCAACGTTTCCGTGTGATCAGTCTCCAAAACTTCAGAAATTCAAACAACAAAAAGCCGAGGAAGAATCAGCTGCGGGGTGTAACCGTCTC
The DNA here is from genome assembly GCF_933228915.1 of Telmatherina bonti. NCBI lineage: Eukaryota > Metazoa > Chordata > Actinopteri > Atheriniformes > Telmatherinidae > Telmatherina > Telmatherina bonti. Next base: position 39,301,784 of record NC_136610.1, on the reverse strand, counting down.
CGCCGAGGATGAAACCGTCCTTCCAACCCGAGTCCTAACGCAAAGTTTACTGATTCTGCCAACATGCAGGGGCCCCATCAGGAGCCATCAGGCCATCCTGTGATCCAGACCCGATGGGAATTCCTTCACCTGGCCAGTCAAAGCACTCCTGACAAGTCCCAACGAGTCCTGATGGGTGATGAGGGGCCCGGTGGGTCCCAACGACTCCTGATGGGTGATGAGGGGCCCGGTGGGTCCCAACGAGTCCTGATGGGTGATGAGGGGCCCGGTGGGTCCCAACGACTCCTGATGGGTGATGAGGGGCCCGGTGGGTCCCAACGAGTCCTGATGGGTGATGAGGGGCCCGGTGGGTCCCAACGACTCCTGATGGGTGATGAGGGGCCCGGTGGGTCCCAACGACTCCTGATGGGTGATGAGGGGCCCGGTGGGTCCCAACGACTCCTGATGGGTGATGAGGGGCCCGGTGGGTCCCAACGACTCCTGATGGGTGATGAGGGGCCCGGTGGGTCCCAACGAGTCCTGATGGGTGATGAGGGGCCCCGTGGGTCCCAACGACTCCTGATGGGTGATGAGGGGCCCGGTGGGTCCCAACGACTCCTGATGGGTGATGAGGGGCCCGGTGGGTCCCAACGAGTCCTGATGGGTGATGAGGGGCCCGGTGGGTCCCAACGAGTCCTGATGGGTGATGAGGGGCCCCGTGGGTCCCAACGAGTCCTGATGGGTGATGAGGGGCCCGGTGGGTCCCAACGACTCCTGATGGGTGATGAGGGGCCCGGTGGGTCCCAACGAGTCCTGATGGGTGATGAGGGGCCCGGTGGGTCCCAACGAGTCCTGATGGGTGATGAGGGGCCCGGTGGGTCCCAACGAGTCCTGATGGGTGATGAGGGGCCCGGTGGGTCCCAACGAGTCCTGATGGGTGATGAGGGGCCCGGTGGGTCCCAACGACTCCTGATGGGTGATGAGGGGCCCGGTGGGTCCCAACGACTCCTGATGGGTGATGAGGGGCCCGGTGGGTCCCAACGACTCCTGATGGGTGATGAGGGGCCCGGTGGGTCCCAACGAGTCCTGATGGGTGATGAGGGGCCCCGTGGGTCCCAACGACTCCTGATGGGTGATGAGGGGCCCGGTGGGTCCCAACGACTCCTGATGGGTGATGAGGGGCCCGGTGGGTCCCAACGAGTCCTGATGGGTGATGAGGGGCCCGGTGGGTCCCAACGACTCCTGATGGGTGATGAGGGGCCCGGTGGGTCCCAACGAGTCCTGATGGGTGATGAGGGGCCCGGTGGGTCCCAACGAGTCCTGATGGGTGATGAGGGGCCCGGTGGGTCCCAACGACTCCTGATGGGTGATGAGGGGCCCGGTGGGTCCCAACGAGTCCTGATGGGTGATGAGGGGCCCGGTGGGTCCCAACGAGTCCTGATGGGTGATGAGGGGCCCGGTGGGTCCCAACGACTCCTGATGGGTGATGAGGGGCCCGGTGGGTCCCAACGAGTCCTGATGGGTGATGAGGGGCCCCGTGGGTCCCAACGAGTCCTGATGGGTGATGAGGGGCCCGGTGGGTCCCAACGACTCCTGATGGGTGATGAGGGGCCCCGTGGGTCCCAACGAGTCCTGATGGGTGATGAGGGGCCCCGTGGGTCCCAACGAGTCCTGATGGGTGATGAGGGGCCCGGTGGGTCCCAACGAGTCCTGATGGGTGATGAGGGGCCCGGTGGGTCCCAACGAGTCCTGATGGGTGATGAGGGGCCCGGTGGGTCCAAACGACTCCTGATGGGTGATGAGGGGCCCCGTGGGTCCCAACGAGTCCTGATGGGTGATGAGGGGCCCGGTGGGTCCCAACGAGTCCTGATGGGTGATGAGGGGCCCGGTGGGTCCCAACGACTCCTGATGGGTGATGAGGGGCCCGGTGGGTCCCAACGACTCCTGATGGGTGATGAGGGGCCCGGTGGGTCCCAACGACTCCTGATGGGTGATGAGGGGCCCGGTGGGTCCCAACGAGTCCTGATGGGTGATGAGGGGCCCGGTGGGTCCCAACGAGTCCTGATGGGTGATGAGGGGCCCGGTGGGTCCCAACGACTCCTGATGGGTGATGAGGGGCCCGGTGGGTCCCAACGACTCCTGATGGGTGATGAGGGGCCCGGTGGGTCTTTAATTGTTTAATGGAAATCCTGAAAACAACCTTCTCATCAGGTTGTGCGCATCGCTCCACACCAAGCGCGATTTTGATTGATAGTCATGTGAATGATCAGGATGTTGATCAGAAATAATCAGAATAATGTGGCAACATGACGGCAATTTATGCTTTATAATTTATAAGTGATTTATACTAACAGGAATAAACGTGTGGAAATGAACACATGCTATAAAGGGACATTTAAAAACAATAAAACCAACATTCTTGTTTTCATGTATTTTCTTTCCAGCTGTCTGAACTGGGACTTCAGGGTAACACAGGACAGACTGCTGGGAGGCATTTCTCTGAAAAAACTTTATTAAAAACCCTCAAAACGAGCCGAAGGGGCCGAGATGACGAGATTCCCAGTGATCAATAACTGCAGCTCGTCTTTATGAAGAGGAGACATGATGAAAACTAAAGGCATCAATCACCCTACGAGCCTCTTGGATACAAGCTGCTGATAAAATATTAAACGTTTCAGTTTAATTCGGTGCAGTTCCAAAATGAGACCAACCCAAACACGGTACTGAAGGAAAGGATCTACGTTAGTTTGGACACGTTTATGGAGAATAATTATGTTTTAAATGATCTTATCAGAACTACGCATTGTAACAATATTGTGGCATTTTTGTTGATCTTTCTGAGGCTTTTGATTCTATTGATTAGGGGTGTGTAATATCGTGTCATCAGCAGCAACACCAGTAGAAAATGTAATATGGTGAGATCATACATCACATTTCCGGTGTGAAATGATGCCGTGTAGAAGAGTGAAGCTCAGCTGAGAAAACATGGCCGAGTGCGGCAGAATGTTAACTTCAGCTTCAAACAATAAAAAACGAGTGAATCGCTCCTAAAGACGGAGCAGTCCGGCAGCATCCGAAGGTCAATCTGGGCAAATAGAAGTAGATCTGCCACCAATGCTTCCAAATGCCTTCAACTTTCCTGTTTATCAGATGTTTGTAGATCGCCATAGCAACGTTGGTGTAAAGACAAATCCACCAATTTTTCAGCAGCTGAGTGAGAAGCAGCGTAGACATCTCCTGCTTCCCAAAGTATTTCTACCGCCGCCGTGTGCGGCGTGCTGGAGTCTGCTGCAACAGCTCAGCAGACTCCAAAAGGTCACTGACTGAATCCATTTTACAACTTACAGAAAACACATCTCTTGTCACAGTAAAATTATGTAACATTACGTAACATTACACATAAATATGTATAAAAACCGATAGGTTAGCTGAAAAAGGATTAAAACAACTCTGTCCATCAACAGCTGTTTGGTAAATTACACACCGACTAGAATATTTCCAGACAAATGTTTTTGGTTTTAAAGGAGAACATTAAAATATCTAATGAAGAGACCAAACTGCTGCTTTGCTAGTTCTGAAGTGCAACGTTACACTATTAATGATGCTCCTGCATCTTCCCACAACATAGTCCAAAAGCAAAGCTGAACATGACGACATTGTTTCCATGTTTATGATCAGTTGCCTTCAGGATCCTGAGATTGATTTCTGAAATAAATGTAAACATAAAGTTCAGACTCGTCTGACTTGTACAGCTGCAGTAATAAAGCGAACTGCAGATTCTCCACATTTCGAAGAATCAAATTGATAAATATAGATAACTGTTTTCCAGTGTGGGTGTGACATATAAATATATACATATATGAGAGGAAGAGTCATGAAGGTAAACCTGATCTAGTAAACCTAAAAGGTTTTTGCTACAGGTAAATGTGTAAACATGTTTATTCCTGCTGTAAACGTATTTATTCCTGCCGTAAATGTGTTTATTCCTGCTGTAAACGTGTTTATTCCTGCTGTAAACGTGTTTATTCCTGCTGTAAACGTGTTTATTCCTGCTGTAAACATGTTTATTCCTGCTGTAAACGTATTTATTCCTGCTGTAAACGTATTTATTCCTGCTGTAAATGTGTTTATTCCTGCTGTAAACGTGTTTATTCCTGCTGTAAACATGTTTATTCCTGCTGTAAACGTATTTATTCCTGCTGTAAACATGTTTATTCCTGCTGTAAACGTGTTTATTCCTGCTGTAAACATATTTATTCCTGCTGTAAACGTGTTTATTCCTGCTGTAAACGTGTTTATTCCTGCTGTAAACGTGTTTATTCCTGCTGTAAACATGTTTATTCCTGCTGTAAACGTATTTATTCCTGCTGTAAACGTGTTTATTCCTGCTGTAAACGTGTTTATTTCTGCTGTAAACGTGTTTATTCCTGCTGTAAACGTATTTATTCCTGCTGTAAATGTGTTTATTCCTGCTGTAAATGTGTTTATTCCTGCTGTAAACGTATTTATTCCTGCTGTAAACATATTTATTCCCGCTGTAAACGTGTTTATTCCTGCTGTAAACGTGTTTATTCCTGCTGTAAACATGTTTATTCCTGCTGTAAACGTATTTATTCCTGCTGTAAACGTATTTATTTCTGCTGTAAACGTGTTTATTCCTGCTGTAAACGTGTTTATTCCTGCTGTAAACATGTTTATTCCTGCTGTAAACATGTTTATTCCTGCTGTAAACGTATTTATTCCTGCTGTAAACGTATTTATTCCTGCTGTAAACGTGTTTATTCCTGCTGTAAACATGTTTATTCCTGCTGTAAACATGTTTATTTCTGCTGTAAACATGTTTATTCCTGCTGTAAACGTGTTTATTCCTGCTGTAAACGTGTTTATTCCTGCTGTAAACGTGTTTATTCCTGCTGTAAACATGTTTATTCCTGCTGTAAACGTATTTATTCCTGCTGTAAACGTGTTTATTCCTGCTGTAAACGTGTTTATTTCTGCTGTAAACGTGTTTATTCCTGCTGTAAACGTATTTATTCCTGCTGTAAATGTGTTTATTCCTGCTGTAAATGTGTTTATTCCTGCTGTAAACGTATTTATTCCTGCTGTAAACATATTTATTCCCGCTGTAAACGTGTTTATTCCTGCTGTAAACGTGTTTATTCCTGCTGTAAACATGTTTATTCCTGCTGTAAACGTATTTATTCCTGCTGTAAACGTATTTATTTCTGCTGTAAACGTGTTTATTCCTGCTGTAAACGTGTTTATTCCTGCTGTAAACATGTTTATTCCTGCTGTAAACATGTTTATTCCTGCTGTAAACGTATTTATTCCTGCTGTAAACGTATTTATTCCTGCTGTAAACGTGTTTATTCCTGCTGTAAACATGTTTATTCCTGCTGTAAACATGTTTATTTCTGCTGTAAACATGTTTATTCCTGCTGTAAACGTATTTATTCCTGCTGTAAACGTGTTTATTCCTGCTGTAAACATGTTTATTCCTGCTGTAAACATGTTTATTCCTGCTGTAAACGTATTTATTCCTGCTGTAAACATGTTTATTCCTGCTGTAAACATGTTTATTCCTGCTGTAAACGTATTTATTCCTGCTGTAAACATGTTTATTCCTGCTGTAAACGTATTTATTCCTGCTGTAAACGTGTTTATTCCTGCTGTAAACGTGTTTATTCCTGCTGTAAACGTATTTATTCCTGCTGTAAACATGTTTATTCCTGCTGCAAACATATTTACAGTAGAAACACTTAAAAAAAAAAAAAGTGTTAACTTCTGGAAAGCCACCTCATAAAAACTGTCGTGATATTAGCTGCGTTTTTGATAATGTAGGTGTTTCTGTCTGCTTGTTATGAGCGACTTTGTTCGTGTTTTTCTTTAAAGTTGCAGGTTTTCGGATTTGTTGCGAGTTTTCGGTTCGTTTCTGTTTCAGGCCCGTCCTGCTTCCTCTACAGAGCCGTTGTTATTCTGTCCTCGCTGTCAACAATAAAGCTGTGATCCAGACGACCTTGTTTCCATGGTTACATTTAAATAAATAGCATCACAGGAGGGTCAAATCTTCTGTGTTTGTTTAAGGATTATTATGACTTTACTATGACCAGAAAGACGTAACGATCAGCAAACGAGCTGCTCTCATGACTCGTGCAAACCGAACCACAATAATCTGCCCCGGGGGCGATCACGGAGTTGTTTGAGATTTGGGGAGGAAGGGAGATTTTAATTGGTTTTTCTTGAAAGGGGTTATGAGAAGGTGAAGGTAGCAGTCAACAGTCTGTGAAATCAGAGCGGCAGGGTAATTAGCTTAACTTAGAATAAACACAGGACAGTAAAAACAGCTGGCGTGGCGGCTTTCAAAGCGTAGCATCAGCTCGCCATTGGTTGCCTTGTGTTCACTCTGATGTTTCACTCAGATGAAATAAATGAATAAATGAATTCTATCAAGTGAAGTAAATCTGACAGGATTAACGATGCTTTAAATGAAGAAAAATCAGAAATGAAAATAGTTATCCATTTTTATAAGTAGAAAACATGTGGAAAGTGACCACAACCACGTTGCCATGGTAACGGCATCTCCGTGACTCTAGAACTGGAGAAGCTTTTCGGTCCAGAAGATCTTACTGATTTACACTGAGCAGTGCTTCAGACTGTTTTTTTATCACAAGTTTTATGAGATTTCATATGACAACATGCAAAAGAGGCTCACATGGGCAGAATGGACACATTTCCAGGCACTGGAAACCAGATTAAACCTGTTTCAAGGTGAATTTTTCTGTCTGTATCAGAATAAAATGTTTCTACTAAAAGAGATTTTGGACATTTATTGTTTCACAATTTTTAAAGTTACTGTTGATAACTGAGTAAATATTTTTCCTGCTTTTATTGGGACAAAATCTTTAATAAGTCAGGCTGCAGAGGAGATGAAATCGCCTCGGTAAAAACTGCAGAATGGAAAGTTTGGTGTCTGGAAGTGGAAATTTTTCATCAAACTGCGTCCAGTTCCAACGTTTACTGCCTCCACTTATCTGCATCTGGACCCAGCGTCGTCACGGTGGACGCCGGTCTGGGAGCCGTCGTTCCCAAGAGGGTCCCCGAGGGCCCCCTGCCGATGTGTTGGAAGACCGTCGGCATGGCTGATGGAAGGAGCGACTGCATCGATAGCAACACACATCGTTGTAATCAGATGAGAGGAAAAGACAGTAGGGGGCGTGGCCTCGACCGTAATACAGCGAGTTACCTTTGCAGCTTCTCTACCTGACCAGGAGGAGGCGCTGGTGAGTCACTTATTGAGCTGTAAAAGGAAAATTGAACTGAAACAATGTAAATCTGGATTTTTTTGCTGCACAATTTTTAAAATAGCTTTTTCTTTGTTAAGAATTTTTTTTTCAAATTAATCAAGATAATAAATTAATAAAGATAATAAAAATGACTAAATATATATATATATATATATATATATATATATATATATATATATATATATTTAGTCATTTTTATTATCTTTATTGATCTTTCTACTTGTCTTGTTAGGCATTACAGCAGCAGAATGATGATTTGGCTGCTGGGTTGTTTTTTCCCTATTTAAATGAAGAAAAATGACGAGTTAAAAAAACTTTTGCACAGTTTCTGTTTTTAGTCTACAAAAATCAGCAATAACAAAGAATCATGAGAATTGCAATTTAAATCAAATCGACACCCAAAAAAAATCGGAAGCAAATCGAATTGGGACAAAAGCATATCGTCACCAAATGCCATCAATTATAGATGGATTGTTACTACAGTCTACACGAAACTGGAAGATTAAATTAAATACAATTATTATAAATGAGGGAAAATATATAAACAAATAGAATTATTCCATTTATTTCCTACTATCTGGCAGGTACAGCCCAACTGTCCACCTGCCCCCCACCTACCTGCCCCCCCGCCTACCTGCCCCCCCACCTACCTGCCCCCTCAACCTACCTGCCCCCCCGCCTACCTGCCCCCCCACCTACCTGCCCCCCTGCCTACTTGCCTACCTGCCCACCACCACCACTCCTATGAAGTTCCACAGATAGAAAAGGTTTCACGCTTTCTCACGTCCCCCTGCAGCATCTCAGCGTCCCTGCAGGGGTCCATAAACCTCGATTTGAGAACCGCTGGTCTACATTATCACATTATAACGAGAAAACTGTGTTATTAGAAAGTCTTCTGAAGGTTTATAGATACATGATATATACATGACAGCGCCAGAACCAGTAAATCATATTTATGTCCAAGTTATATAAGGTTGTTTATGTATTATGTACGAGTGTTAGGAGGCTGTTTACGTTAACGAGCATTAAACCTTTATTGGTCGTTATCGAGTTACCAGCAGCACGGCCGACAACGCTCCACACATCTCCGTTACTAGATCAAGTCTGCAGGTCTACATGTGAACGGCTTCATGAGAGCTTATAACTGACCAGACGAATGACACAAACGTCTTTTATTGTTGTTGGAATCATTTTGTTTGTTGTTAGTTGAAACGTGCCGCTCGTCCAGCGGTGGATGTTTGGTTCATAGCAGTGTCTCCCGGGCCTGATAAGCAGAAGATGATGCGTTGCTAGCAGTTAGTGACTAGCAGCTAGCAACTAGCAGCTAGCGACTAGCAGCTCGCGACTAGCGGCTAGCAGCACCATGAACCGTGTGCCCTTCATGGTGGATCAGACACGATCCTCCTCCGTCCTTCAGACTCTCCATGTCTCGTTGCGGTGGGTGACAATATGGTGGAAAATTAAAAGCCAAAGAGAAGTGGTGGAAACCAGGACTGAGATGCTGGCCTGATGAAACGCTGATGGGAGGAAGGACAACACGCCGCCAGCGGTGGGAGGTGTCAGCGAACCGCTGAGTAAAGCCTGAACCACCTGGACAGATGTCATTCAGGCAGCGGTGGATAGGGTCTGACTGGACGCCAGTCTGGAACTGGTCCGTCCCTGTGGGGGCATCTGGGAGAGCGAATGACCAGAAAGTCCCGATAACCCGGAGCTCCATGCGTCCACCATGCACGCCGCTACAAACCGCTAGCTGCCAATCATCAGATCACATGACCATCAAAATAAGATAAGTCTCACCTGGCGTGTTGAATCCACTTCTACACAAACCTGGTCTACGTTTCAGCTTCTCACCGGGTTTATTTCAGAGTGTGTCAAAAGGAAAGCAACTTCCTGTTATCTTAACAACAACCAGTGCTAGCATTCGCCGCTAATGGGGGAGCTAATCTGATGCTGCGTGCCATCTTTTACTACCAGGAAAGATGGAAGCGATGAAGTCTGGTGCACATGCTTGGATGTCGGAACAATCAGATACGTGTCCACATGCCAGAAGATGGCGCTTTGTCGAGAAATGTTGGGATGTTTTTGCTTTATTACCAGATTTAGGTAGGTCGGTAAGCAGCTGCTAACTTCCAGTTTTAAAAACATCCATGTTGTTAGCATTAGCTGCTAATGGCCAAGCTAATATACTGCTTAATTGTTTAATATGTACGTTGGTTTTCCCTCGGTTTTCCTGGTTCTGGTCCAGATGGAGGTTTTCCTTCCTGGTTCTGGTCCAGATGGAGGTTTTCCTTCCTGGTTCTGGTTCTGATGGAGGTTTTCCTTCCTGGCTTTGGTTCTGATGGAGGTTTTCCTTCCTGGCTTTGGTTCTGATGGAGGTTTTCCTTCCTGGTTCTGGTTCTGTTCCAGATGGAGGTTTTCCTTCCTGGTTCTGGTCCAGATGGAGGTTTTCCCTCCTGGTTCCGGTCCAGGTGGAGGTTTTCCTTCCTGGTTCTGGTCCAGATGGAGGTTTTCCTTCCTGGTTCTGGTCCAGATGGAGGTTTTCCTTCCTGGTTCTGGTCCAGATGGAGGTTTTCCTTCCTGGTTCTGGTCCTGATGGAGGTTTTCCTTCCTGGTTCTGGTCCAGATGGAGGTTTTCCTTCCTGGTTCTGGTCCAGATGGAGGCTTTCCTTCCTGGTTCTGGTCCAGATGGAGGTTTTCCTTCCTGGTTCTGGTCCAGATGGAGGTTTTCCTTCCTGGTTCTGGTCCAGATGGAGGTTTTCCTTCCTGGTTCTGGTCCAGATGGAGG